>NC_083641.1:1948333-2260000 GCF_963576545.1 Limanda limanda | reverse complement strand
ACGAGCTCCATTTTGGTTGAAAACAGGTGAACTCTGCATTTGTATAGTGCTTTAACCTGATTGGTGTGTCTAAAATTAAGCAATCATGTGTTTGCACACCCGATGGCTGTGTTTAACCAATTGGCTCATAGGGGTGATCATTTGACAGTCAGTGCTTAGGAATTGCAAGGAAGTGACATCTTCATATACTTCTGTGTCTAATGTATACAAGTGTGTTTAGTGTTTTGCAAATCACTGTGTGTATTGTTTTGCAAAAAGTGTGAAGCTGAAATTGTGCTTATAGTTGTGCGGATCTGGGCTCATGTTATGCTCCTTGAGTGTAAGGTTTTGATAATTGTCTAATACTTTTGATTTTAGTGTTTAAGCAATCGAAAAAAACTGTAATAGAATAGCTGATTTGTGTAGGAGGTGTAACTAGTAGTTACATGGGTGTTGTTTCATTATGTTTCCATTTGGTAGCCTGTATGTGTCAGGATCTGGCACTTTAGTGCATGTTTAATTGTAAAGGTGTTTTCTGTTTAGTAAGATCTGTTGTGTGTGTGTTCTAGTTGTTTTCATGTTTGCACACCCTGTTTCTGTTTCCTGTTTTATTTTGTAGTCTGTGTTCCTTGTGTGTTGTTTCCGTCTTCACTTCCTGTCTGTGATTGTCAGCTCTGCCCTCATGTGTTTCACCTGTGTTCAATTGCCCCTGCCTTCCCTGTGTATTTAAGCCTCTGTCTTCCCTTTGTCCTCTGTCGGATTGTCTGTTTTTCCTGCGGTGTTGTCTGTCCTGTGTTCCTGCGGTGTTTGTTCGTCTTCCCTCCTGCCTTCCATGGTGCTTTCATGATCTCCTGATCTCCTGTATCCCCGCGTAAGCCTCGTGTTTTGTTTGTTAACTGTTTAGTGTTAATGTTTTGTTTGTTTTGTTAAATACTTATTTAATTAAATTACCTTTTACTTTATAATTTCTGCATTTGGGTCCATCTCTCCATCCCAACCGTGACAGTACAATCCGACCATAATATGGACCCAGCAGAGATTAGTTTTTGGAGTGAAAGAGTTTATTATTTTGATTGTTTGGTGTCTGAGCTGGAGGGGGAAGGTTCAGACACTGCTGAGACCCTGGAGGCGATCTTGGTGTTGGAGGCCTGGCTGAAAGATCGTCCCTTGGTCAGCCATTACGTCCCCTACCTCCTGGAGGTTCAGGAGCGGTTGAGGACACTGCGCAGCCCTCCAGCCCCATCCACTAACCCCTTCGAGGGAACCCGTCTGGCCCGTGGTGGACCCCGCAGCCTGTGGAGGAGCTCTGCGGTTGGTGGTCCCCGCAGTTTCAAGAAGGGTTCTGCTGTGGTTGGTGGACGTTGGAGAGCGGGCATCCATAGCAGAAGCCTCACTCTCCAGCAGCAGGCTCACAGGCGCCAGCCACCTCCAGCCTCAACTGGGTCCCAGCCGTCTCCAGCCTCAACTGGGTCCCAGCCACCTCCAGCCTCAACTGGGTCCCAGCCACCTCCAGCCTCAACTGGGTCCCAGCCACCTCCAGCCTCAACTGGGTCCCAGCCACCTCCAGCCTCAACTGGGTTCCAGCCACCTCCAGCCTCAACTGGGCCCCAGCCGTCTCCAGCCTCAACTGGGCCCCAGCCGCCTCCAGCCTCAACTGGGCCCCAGCCGCCTCCAGCCTCAACTGGGCCCCAGCCGCCTCCAGCCTCAACTGGGCCCCAGCCGCCTCCAGCCTCAACTGGGCCCCAGCCGCCTCCAGCCTCAACTGGGCCCCAGCCGCCTCCAGCCTCAACTGGGCCCCAGCCGCCTCCAGCCTCAACTGGGCCCCAGCCGCCTCCAGCCTCAACTGGGCCCCAGCCATCTTCAGCCTCAACTGGGAGCCAGCCACCTCCAGTCCCTGCTCCTGTCCCGCGCCGGAGGATCCCGGCAGACGCCACTCTGCTTCTGGCGTCGGAGGTCCTAGCGGTGCCTGCTCCTGTCCTCGCTCCTGTCCCAGTCCCGCGCCGGAGGGTCCCGGCAGACGCCACTCTGTTTCCGGTGTCTGAGGTCCTCGCGGTGCCTGCTCCTGTCCTCGCTCCTGTCCCAGTCCCGCGCCGGAGGGTCCCGGCAGACGCCACTCTGTTTCCGGCGTCGGAGGTCCTCGCGGTGCCTGCTCCTGTCCTCGCTCCTGTCCCAGTTCCACGCCGGAGGGTCCCGGCAGACGTCACCCTGGTTCTGGCGTCGGAGGTCCTCGCGGTGCCTGCTCCTGTCCTTGCTCCAGCCCCCGTCCCACGCCGGAGGGTCCCGGCAGACGCCACTCTTGTTCCGGCGTCTGAGGTCCTCGCCGTGCCTGCTCCAGTCCCTGCTCCAGTCCCCGTCCCACGCCGGAGGGTCCCGGCAGACGCCACTCTGGTTCCGGCGTCTGAGGTCCTCGCCGTGCCTGCTCCAGTTCCTGCTCCAGTCCCCGTCCCACGCCGGAGGGTCCCGGCGGACGCCACTCTGGTTCCGGCGTCTGAGGTCCTCGCCGTGCCTGCTCCGGTCCCCGTCTCACGCGGGAGGATCCCGGCAGACGCCACTCTGGTTCCGGCGTCTGAGGTCCTCACAGCGCCGGTGCTAGCCCCTCTTCAGCGCCGGAGGTTCCCCAGAGACGTCACAGCGGTTCCGGCGTCAGAGGTCCGAGCTGCTGCAACTCCGGTTCTATCACCAAGTCCGGGGCTGAGGGCTGCCCCCCGGTGCTCAGTCCATGAGGGGCCTCAGAACTCGGTTCCTGTGCGGCCACGGCGCCGCCCCCCCGAGCCACAGAACTTTGCCCTTGAGCGGCCACGGCGCCGCCCTCCCGAGCCACAGAACTCTGTCTTTGAGCGGCCACGGCGCCGCCCCCCCGAGCCACAGAACTTTGCCCTTGAGCGGCCACGGCACCGCCCCCCCTAGCCACAGAACTTTGCCCTTGAGCGGCCACGGTGCCGCCCTCCTGAGCCCCTGAACTCTGCCCAGGACTCTGTTCGTGTCCCGGATTCCCTCCTCCGGTTCCCCCCTCCTCCCACCCGTCTTGGCTCTTTTTTTTTTTTTTTTTGGCCGTCTGGTATCCGGCCCTTGAGGGGGGGGTACTGTCAGGATCTGGCACTTTAGTGCATGTTTAATTGTAAAGGTGTTTTCTGTTTAGTAAGTCTCTGTTGTGTGTGTGTGTTCTAGTTGTTTTCATGTTTGCACACCCTGTTTCTGTTTCCTGTTTTATTTTGTAGTCTGTGTTCCTTGTGTGTTGTTTCCGTCTTCACTTCCTGTCTGTGATTGTCAGCTCTGCCCTCATGTGTTTCACCTGTGTTCAATTGCCCCTGCCTTCCCTGTGTATTTAAGCCTCTGTCTTCCCTTTGTCCTCTGTCGGATTGTCTGTTTTTCCTGCGGTGTTGTCTGTCCTGTGTTCCTGCGGTGTTTGTTCGTCTTCCCTCCTGCCTTCCATGGTGCTTTCATGATCTCCTGATCTCCTGTATCCCCGCGTAAGCCTCGTGTTTTGTTTGTTAACTGTTTAGTGTTAATGTTTTGTTTGTTTTGTTAAATACTTATTTAATTAAATTACCTTTTACTTTATAATTTCTGCATTTGGGTCCATCTCTCCATCCTAACCGTGACAGTATGTTTTATTATTTATCATATATGAGACATGTTTCCTGTTGAATATATTTTTTTTTAGCATGAGGCCTTAGAGAGGAGAAATCATCCGCTGATAAACTCAGAGACAAGAACAAACTGCATATAAAATAACATGTCCTATCACAATCCAGACTAAGCCTACAGGGAATTCAATCATATGAGAAGAACTCTTAGGATACAGGATATTGTGTGTGTGTGTGGCTGAAATGAGTGAACTAATGAATGCATCCTTCCCTCCGTTGGCTGCCGGGTTGGTGGGTGTCCTGATGTGTGTGTTCACAGAGCAGAGCTCCACGTGGTCAGTGTTCAGGGTAAAAGCAGAGCAGCCAGCTGAGCTCAGTGCGCGACACCATGTCTCTGTACCGCAACTCCGCCTGGTTCCTGAAGGGAATGACCGAGTTCACCAGGTAAGAAGACTTTATCTGAGACTCATCATCACCGCAGAGTCTGTGGACTTTCAACTGGGTCTGTGTGTGTGTGAAAAATAGTTATTGTTACTTCAGTATCCTCTAAGAAACTCTATATGCAGAAGAATGTAAAGTTTGAATGGTCTACGTAATGGTTTAACTTGACTGAAAATAACATTAACCTAATGTCAAACCAAGTCATTTTCTGCCTTTGTGTCTTGTGGCTTTCATAAAAAAAATGTCATTGTGTTTCCGATTCTAACGAGAGAGAACGAATATCAGAACAAACACAGAATTATATAATGTGGCACTTGTATCTTTAAAATGTTTAAAAAGTTTAACAAGACATCTGAAATTTGGACTTGATTTTTAACTTGAACATAGAATAGAAAAATTTAGTTCTTTACTTGTTGGTTTGTTTCATTCTATAGGTACATTTTTACCTCCATTTTATGTTTGAGTCAAATGTCCATACACTAAGATTCTACACTGAGTTATTTGAAGTGAAAAAATGTCATAGAATCAAACTCATTGTCTGTGATAGAGAGAACCAGGGAAACCAGGGAAAAGCTCTTCTGCTCTCAGGCATTTACATTTCAAGACAACAAACAAAAGTTCAACTGGAAGAAATATGTGAAAGGATTAACTGAGCAGAAGCAAGAAATAATAAATAAGGTGGCCAACAGAAAATAAATGAATTTTATAAATTGTAAACAGTTTATTTTCTAGTCAGTCACAGCTCTTTACTGTACAGGTAAGAGTCACCCGTTCACACACACTTTCATTCATTCTCTAACTGTTGGTACAGTTGTCAGTGGCAGTTTAGGGTTCAGTATTGTGCTCAAAGACTTTGGAATGCAGACTGGAGATGCCGGGGATCAAACCACCAACCATTTCATTAGTGGACGACCCGCTGTACCTCCAGAGCAGCAGCCGATATCTGAACGTTGAACGGCCACTGCCAATATCATTGATTTATGAAACATGAAAGAAGATGGTTGTTCAAACACAACGAGGCTCTAGAAGCTCTGTCGGTGAAATCTGATGTGTTGCAGCCCTGAAGCATCTTCCCTCATCAGTTAACACAAGCCAAATTGTCTGAAGAGGTGCTTTTGTGATTGTTTCCCTTCTCCCCTTTGTTCTGTGTTATCTTTTCTCACAGAGAGCCGCCCGGCAACCCGCTCTGACCCTGCACTAATAGTTCTCTGCATGACACCAGTGAACAGAGCGGGCATTTAACCTCAGTATTACCCATCTCCCTGTCCCCTGTACCCCTCCCCTCTGCTGCCCTCAACAATGGCATCAAGGACAATGGGGTGAATTGAGGTCCTTGGTGCCACGTATCACACACACACAAACACACACACACACTCAGATGCTGTTGTAAGTCGTCTCATCCCAACATCCCAAACCCTTCTCATCAGAAATGATGCCACCCTCTCTCCTTCGTTGTATCTGTACAGTGAAATACAGTCAGCAGGCTGACCTCAAACACTAACCTGCACACACACAGACACACACACACAAGCACGCACGCACATACACACGCACACAAACGCAAACGCAAACGCAAACACACACACACACACACACACACCTCAGAGGATTTACATTTATTTTCTGTGTACTTTCTCTCACCTTAACCATAACTGATATTTGTCAAACATAAACCCTTGACCTGACGTCATCCTCTCCTTAGAGCGTCTTTACCTTATAATGTAATGATTTACATTATGGGGAGTCTGAATAGTGTGACTCTCCACACAGATTTAGGTTATACTTGTACCTCACACACAGGGATGCAGAGGTATTGATGGATGTGAGTGGTACAGAAGTGCAGATAATCAGGCAGCTGATAAAGTGAAGGGTAATGCTGTCTTGCAGGAGCGCCTTCTTGTCCACCTCCAAGCAGTTTGTGGAAAAGGACCTGGAGGTGGCCATGGCTGGACGCTCCTTCATGATAACAGGAGCCAACAGTGGCATTGGGAAAGCCACCGCCATGGCCATCGCCAAGAGAGGTACCACGCTTACTCAAACACTCATATATGAACACATTTTCTAAATGGAAAAGAAAGAGAAAATGATATTAATATAAAAAATAAAACAATTATACTACACATGGTACAGCATGTGATGGTATGAAACAGGTCTACAGTACATACTTGTGGCTCTATTACAAATTGCACAAGACTATCAACTATTTTTTTTATTATTCTATATTTCGCTCGCTAATAACCTAAGGAAATTACTCAAAATAATTTATTCATCTATTTATTAATTAATTTAGTTTGTTTATATATTTATATCCATTCATATACCGAATAAGGTTGTTGGGCCTGTTGTGATAATATATGTACCGGTCTGATTTGGTAGGCTCATTTATTGTGAGAAAAAACAAATAAATCCAAGCATTCTTTATATTCTGGTAGTGTAGCTCATACGGTGATCATATCAAATTGGATTCATCACAGGCAAGTGAAGACGTGCTTGGCAGATATGACCTCAGCTGGTACAACACATTATGTGAGAATGATATTTATTCTGTCTCTGTCGCAGGCGGAACCATCCACATGGTCTGCAGGAACAAGGACAAGGCAGAGGAGGCTAGGGCTGACATTGTGAAGGAGACGGGAAATAAAGTACAGTATGAGTCACTTCTCAACAGATTTGTTTTTTGAACAACCTTCAGATCGACTCTGTGTCCCCAGACGAGACATTATTCATAGTTGAAAATGTCTGCTGTCTTTACAGGAGGTCTATGTCCACATCCTGGACCTGTCTGAGACCAAGAAAGTCTGGGAGTTTGCTGAGGCATTTAAGAGGAAGTACAAGACCCTAAATGTACTGGTGAGTGGCATCAGTTATATATTTTCATATATGACAATATTAATGCGTAACCAGATTATTATTTGCATGCGTCCATTTGTATGAGAAAGAAGAACTACTTATTTATGTTGTAGATCAATAATGCAGGTGCAATCATGGGTCAGAGGGATGTGAATGCTGAGGGGCTTGAGAAGAGCTTCGCCACCAACGTCCTTGGTAAGTGGAAGGTCAGTGTATGAGGTGTGAGGAAGTTTGGGATAGATGTGAAAAGTGTTCTTTCTCTCCTCCTCATTTGTCCGTTAGGTGTTTACATCCTCACCAAGAGTCTCATTCCTCTGCTGGAGAAGAGTGCAGAACCCAGAGTGGTGAGTCTGACCTTCACACAGTTTGTCCCCAGGCCCGACAGACCAAGGTAGACTCAAAAATAAATGAGTGCTATGATCGCTCCGATAGCTTTTACCCAATGGTTGTAGTGAAAACAAGAGATGGCCTGGATGAGTGTTCTCTTTTATAATGATCACTGTGGTTGTCACTCGCACACAAAAAGATTATTAGAAGGTCATAACGCAAAGTAATGACCAATGTCAATGAGTTATTTAATACAATTATAAAATACTTGATTATTACTGCTGCATAATATGGAAGCAATAATCTCTATGATAAAAATGAATCATATATTATTAGCTGATCAGAGGTTTTGCATTGAATCTGCAAAGAAATTAGCAGTTTCAAGTGTCAGATTAATGAAGTGGAGGAAAGACCAAAGTGTTTCACTGTGAATTGAAATTAAAGTCGTACTTATTCTATAGCTATGTATTTTATATTTTCTGTTATTTTTTATGATTTTAAACTTTACAAATTTTGTTATACAATCATCCTTTTTTATTTCTTTCATCTCCTTTAATATTTGTATCTTTTATACTACTCTTTTTAATCTTTTATTTTGCTTGAAAAATGATTCAATTAATTCAAATGGACAGAGGTGAAAACGTAATCCTTGCCAAGTTCATGAAAGTAATTAAGTACCTCAAAGTTTTTACTGGCTGTAATATCTGTGAATGAACTATGCAACACTGTAATGTAAGTGAGGATTAAACGACAGGATGTTCAAAAATAATATGGAATGAGATTTGACAACAGGACCTGTTTCCTTCACGTTCAGATCAGCGTGTCCTCAGGGGGAATGCTGGTGCAGAAGCTCCGGACAGGAAACCTGCAGTCTGACATGGGCCGCTACGATGGCACCATGGTCTACGCCCAGCACAAAGTAAGAAGTGAGCCTGAACCCACAGATCAGTGAGTTAATGCACTGCAGAGACGCTCAGTCCTCAGGAAACAGACAGTTTAATTTCATGTAGAGAGAAAAACATAGACGCAGGGTAGATGTTTGCAGTAGTTATTGCAGCTGAGCCCTTTATTGTTCTTAGAGATCATCCATGAATCAGATGAGTTTTTGGTTTCCCCTTGTTATAAATGACTGTAAAACTCAGAAGTAATAATGGTGTGATTTTTATCAAATTCAATTATGCATGAAAACGCTGGAAGAAGCTTAAGGTTTAAATTGACAAATGCACACATGTTGCATTTAGATCATAAATCTGACAAATAGAAGTTTCAGTGCAAAACATCACACAGAGCTTCTTCTTCAAAAGTTAATGTCAGATAAATCCTGTTTTATGTGATGTCACTGTTTGGTTTCAACTAACAGTGGCATGTCAAAGGGATGTGTGTGCCTTCCCTACTTACAGTGTGTGTGTGTGTGTGTGTGTTTGTGTGTGTGTGTGTGTGTGTGTGTTCCAGAGGCAGCAGGTGGTGCTGACAGAGCAGCTGGCAAAGACTCACACAAGCATCCACTTCTCCGTCATGCATCCTGGCTGGGTGGACACCCCAGGTACCGTCCACTCACACATACTTTGAATTAACTGCCACCACCCTTTGGACATATTTGACAGAACAAAATTGACTCTGTCTCTCTGCCCCAGCGGTGGCCAATGCCATGCCAGACTTCCATCGCTCCATGAAGGAGAGTCTGCGAACCCCTGAGCAGGGGGCTGACACCGTGGTGTGGCTGGCTGTCTCTGAGGCCACAGCCACAAACCCTAGTGGGCGCTTCTATCAGGGTATGATGCAAAATGTGAACAAACTTAAACATGCTTTGTGTGTGTGTGTAAGTTTGTTTAATATGGACTTGTTAAAAGAAAGGCTTCACAAAACAGAGAGAGGTCAAATTTAAATCATCCAAGACTTCAAAAAACCTTAAGAATGGGGAGAAAGGTCAGTATTGAGGACTGCTGGCTGAATTATGTGTTTGTCAGCTGTGGGTTGGATGGGGGGGCATGGTGTGTATGTGTGTGTGTGTGTGTGTGTGTGTGTGTGTGTGTGTGTGTGTGTGTGTGTGTGTGTGTGTGTGTGTGTGTGTGTGTGTGTGTGTGTGTGTGTGTGTGTGTGTGTGTGTGTGTGTGTGTGTGTGTGTGTGTGTGTGTGTGTGTGTGTGTGTGTGTGTGTGTGTGTGTGTGTGTGTGTGTGTGTTTGGCCTGTGTCCATTGCAGCTGGAGTGGACTGCTCTTGGTGCCAGATACTGACACACACACACACACACACACACAGACCCCAGTGGACTTGAGGCTGGAGCACAGCAGACAAAAAACACTTCAAGAGAGACATAAACATACTGTATTCATCCTTTAATGTGATTAACTATGAGGCAGTTATGTCTGATGTCCTTGTTTAAAAAAATCGCAGCAAGTTGATCAACCTCCCTGCTTCTATTTATGCGGCAACTATGAAAATGTAAATGTTTGCATCCCCCTGCAAGTTGAAAACCCATGATCCAGTAATGCACATATTCAGATCTAGACATCAAGGCATCAGAGTAATATACACTGAACGTTTTCTATTGAAATACTTCTAGAAATTCTGATGATGTATATGTACAAGATCGGCAGTTCAATTAATTACTTGCTTTAGAAAAGAACAGAATTAAAACATCTTAATTTATTATATCCAAATGTTTTCCAAATGTTCTATTTTCTGTCATTGGCATAAATGATTATTAGTAAAAAGTTTCTTATCTGCTTGTTGGCTGTGACATTAGACATCTCTTAATTAACGGTTTATGCAAATTAACCATTTGTCATTGGTTTATTTTCTGCAGCCAATCCAGGTCGTATTAATCTGATTGATAGTTTCAATAGAAACTATTATTATATACTGTTTACAATTAGGAGAATCTTCACCTCAAAGTTCTGGTGACGTGTCTTTCCCTGGAAATTCAAAAAATGCTTTTAGAACAAGTTGCTGGGAGGCAGAGCTAAGATATACCCACCTTTGAATAGAGGGTGTTTTCAAATTGAATCTCATGCAGAGATGACTTTAATTTTTTTTCATAAATAATTCTTCTCTGGCTTTTAATCATACACCAAGTGGTCTTAAAACAGGTGTTACGTTGTATTTTGTGTGGCATTAAAAAGCCTAGAATTTAAATTGGTGAACCCTTCAGAAACCCTGCTGTGTGTGTTGGGTCTCAGCTTCAAGAGAGATGATTGGCTGAGTTTGTTGCCATTGGTGATGAGGATTGAAAATGAATCCTGTGCTTGCACCTGATTTGATGTCACATGACCTTTATTGCCTTTTAAACACACACCACATCAATGTTGACCCTCTGATACAACACGTCTGCTCCGTGACACCATGTACAAGTTAGTGTCCCTTAACATTAGAAGCATACTAGCGATTAAAACATGTATTTGAGCCAACAAACAGACTTTGATGTTAACATGTGCGTGTTGTTTGTGTTCAGACCGAAAGATGGTGCCCACCCACCTGCCGCTGGCCTGGTCCCACAGCTCCCCCCAGGAGGAGCTGAAGTTAATGTCTCTGCTGGAGGACTTAGCCAAGACATTCCAGCCTCACTGAGACACCGGGACACTGGTCATTACGTCCAGGATCAGTATTAACGCCATCAGTTAACAAAGAAGATCTGCTTCTGTTGTCCAAAAAGCATTTGGAATGTTTGAAACAGATTTGGTCTGTTAAAGAAAGGGACAAATGGAAACCAGACAGACTAAACTCACCTGTAACCAAGCGTTTAACAGGCTTTTTAACTATTTATATGAAAAGTTTGTTTTCTTACTATGAGCTCAACCTTATAAGGATGAAAACCTTTAAACTTTTATGAGTGGTTGATATTGAGGCTGCTTTCAGTGTGTTTTATGAGGTTACACAAACAACCATCCAGTCTGTTGCTGTGGCTTTATGAACGTGGCTCATCTGAAGTCACTCCATTATAAACACTGAAAGATACCTGTCATGTGCTCAGTCTGATGTTAGTGTCTGCATAATTAACATGCATCATGTACACTGAACAGCTATGTAAGTAACTCATGTATTTGCTATAGTGCAGCGTCTGTACTGTGCAGGTTGAGCTCAGGCTGGAGATGAAGTGTTCTCTCTGTGAGCAGTGTGCCTCACACCACACAGCAGCATCACTTCACATGTGCAATTAAACCGATGTATTTATCTGCCCAGCACCTTTAAAAAGGCCTTTTACTCACTGGTGTGAGGTTGTCTTGTAAATGTATGCTTCAATAAAAAAAATCATTACTAATTTTCCTGTGTCATTGTGCCGCTAAAAGAAACACAATCACATAAACATATCAGAATATGTTTAATAACCCTGTAGATCCCTGATCATGTTTTGCATGAATTAGTTTTTACTCCCACTGGGAGCCGGGATGAGATCAGTTTACCAGTACTATCGACCGACTAACAGCCACTTCAGCTAATTAAAGTTGCCACATCAAATTGCAGATGAGTCTTTAGAACATAAGATTTAAACCATCATCTCTTGATAGTTTTATATTAACAATGGCTCAAATAAGTATGTGTAATATTATTTATGTCACCACTGATGATTATCCCACAGAGAGCTATCACACGTTATGATTTAAAGCAACTTTCTCATTTTAACTCGTGACTTTTTGACAATTTTTTCTTAGAAAAGAATTATGATGAATCCACTGTATTCCATGTGTGGAAACCGCAAACAGGCCAAATTTGTGACTAGCCAGTGAAGAGCTATTACAGTTTTTCACGATTGCTTAAGCACGATTTTGAAAACAGGGCCCGGTGTTTCAAAACTCTACACACAATTAGCACAACCACACACACAATCAGCAGAACACCTCAGATCCTTTGCAAAATGAAACACTCTTGCAAAAACGATGCACTTATTTGTCAAAACCATATTTTGATACCATATGAAACACACACGTTTCATATGACTTAATTCTGTTTGAACCAGTTAAACACTGCTGTTGCTAACCTAAAACACTTTTAGCAATTACAGTTCTCAGTGATTAGAGTCCTGTAAGTGAAGTACACAGAAAAAGTGCAAATAGACAATAAATTCACAAAACTCTACACAACACCAATGCTGCAGACTCTTGAAAATATAATTTATTTCTCTCCATATTCCCAAATCAGTCAACATTGAGAATCAAAACAAAACATGTCCCAGTTTTCATGCTACTACAGGAGTGTGCATAACACTGTAAGCTCAGCAAATATCAGACAAGAAAATTCAGTACCCCTTATTGAAACCAGTACAGGTTTCAATGAGGGCCTGGGGTCAGATATCGTTAACCCTCCACCCCCATGCAGAGAAAAACTCTTTGATTGGGTTTAGAAAGGGAGAGTATGGTGGAAGGTATAGTACTGTAAACTGTGGATGGTGTTGAAACCAGTTCTGGACCAGAGCAGAGCGGTGGAATGACACATTGTCCCATATGACAATGTATTGCATCTGGTGCCTGTGGTTTACTGCTGTGACGATGTTGTACAGTCGGTCCAAAAATGTGAGAATGTGAGGTGTGTTGTAAGGGCCCCTACTGGCGTGACGGAGGAGGAGCCCATTCTGTGTAATGGCAGCGCAAAGGGTGATGTTACCCCCACGGTGCCCTGGGACATTGATTATAGCCCCGTGGCCAATGATATTTCTGCCTCTCCTACTTGCTTATGTCAGGTTGAACCCTGCCTCATCCATGGATATGAATTCATGCAGAATTTCCTCAGCATCCATCTGTAAAACTCTCCGAAACACAGTGAAAGACAAGATTGTGTAGTTCAGCATAGGTCTGGTATACAGTACATTTACATTATAAAGGTTACGTGTGCAGTATGCAACATCACAGTGCTAAAGTGAACAATACATCCTTCCATAAACTCATGCTGCAGCCTTCTCCTCCTCCGTGGATTCCCCCTCTCACCCTCACTCTTCTTTTTTGAGCACAAGCTCCATTTTGGTTGAAGACAGGTGAACTCAGCTGCCGCTTTTGTAAAGTGCTTAAACCTGATTGGTGTGTCTTCAATTAAGCAGTCATGTGTTTGTGCACCTGGTGGTTGTGTTTAACCAATTGGCTCATAGGGGTGTCATTTGACAGTCTGTGCTTAGGAATTGCAAGGAAGTGACATCTTCATATCCTTCTGTGTCTAATGCATACAAGTGTGTTTAGTGTTTTGCAAATCACTGTGTGTATTGTTTTGCAAAAAGTGTGAAGCTGACATTGTGCTTATAGTGGTGCAGATCTGGGCTCATGTTATGCTCCTTGAGTGTAAGGTTTTGATAATTGTGTAGTACTTTTGATTTTAGTGTTTAAGCAATTGAAAAAAACTGTAAACTAGATCACCACAATCACAGCTCCAAATGAATGCTAGTTTTTCCTGTTTGCTAGCACATCACAACAAAAACTTAAGGGTAGCTTGAGGTGAATGTTGTGTTTACAAGAAGCTGAAAAAATCAATTCCTATACCTTCAATTATATTTGGCAGCCATTAAGTGAACTGCAGTCACCACCCTGATGCTTGTTCAGGTGCGAGCGAGCGAGCATCCTCAGAATGCTCTAATTTGACCAATAAGACAGGTCTGTGACACTAATAGTTTTTGTTGTACATTGTTTATTGTTCTTATGAAGATTATGTTTTTATCTGGCGGTTTCCTGACAATGAACCACACTCCACTTCTAAACTAAAGTTAGTTAGTGTTACAGAACGGTTTGCTCACGTAGCAGAAAAGAGGTGCTGAGGCAAGGCACTCGGGATCGAGCACATACGTCACATCCTTGGACTTTATCTTGGGCAATTTGCTGTCAAGATGATGATGATCAATCAGTCAATCTCAGGCCATATGAAGAGGTTAAATACAGCAGATCTGACACTGCAGTTCATTGAGTTTTCTTTTGCTTCATTAAGGAGCGTCCAACATTTCTGGTTTGTAACTACAAGGAAATAAAGACTATTGGACTGGTAAAAAGAAAAGTAAAACAACCACTTAGAGTGATAATAGATAAATACTTTACTACAAATATAAATATACACTACATTAACAAAGAACTGGAATGTGACATCAGAAATTGCAACATATTAATGCTCATTTTTCCTCGCTAACAATAAGGCAAGCATCAGTCTGTCATTAGAAGATATTAGCCGCTATTTACAAGGACGCTACATCGAACGAAAAGGTTCTGTTTGATTCAAAGACAAAAGACAACCGAGTTGTGCAATTCAGTGCTGTGGTGAGAGTGTTATGAGAAATCCTTGATAACATATTTGTGTGTGTGGTGGTGGTGGGGGGGAGGTCAGAACAGGTAGAGATGAACTGCCCAGTACCCATATGCCTTTATGGTGGAAGGAAATTCAATTTTACACCAAAGAAACTTTATTAATATTAATATTTTTCAAATTACAGATGAAAAATAGTTCTCATGAGGCATTCGAGGATTGAAACCATGAGTGCTTTGTTTGGTATCTACCTACATAGGTTTTCCAAGAGGGTAATGCTGTGCTATATATATATATCTTTTTTATTACCTCTAAATAAAATTGAAAAAACAAAAGGTGGAATTGTCACAAGTCAAACACCAAATCAAACCTCGAATTGTAATCCCACTGATACACCCCTGGATGGCTGTGACAGGAAGTCTTCATTGCACTGAGTTCTGGTTAATCTCCATCCATTATCCACTATGTTAGAACAAAGAAGTTTCTCGTGTCAGCCCCTTGGTAAAAACTGAGCTAATGTGGAAACACAGCAAGAGATCCTCCACAGGATTCAAACAAACGTGATCTCGACAGCAGATACTTCATATCCTGCCTCTGTCTGCTGCACCAACTCCAACATTTCTGTGCTGTTCTGTGTTGTGAACTCGTCTAGGTGGAGAATCTCCTGCTGCATTGTTCATGTGTCAAAGGAAAACTACGGAGAAAGTCTCGACCCAATAGTGCAAATAAATGTCCTCTGGAGCTCATGTATAGCAACATATTCAAATGTTCTCTCCCTGGCTCACGAGATAATAAGGTGGAGGCTGGATCGGTGCGGACGATTATATCAACTTCCTGCTGCAGCATCTTTTGGTTAATCAGGAGATTTCCGTCGTCTATCGAGAAAGATGTCAGTCTCTTATCACTTGCCTGATGCATCTCACAATCACACAACAGTGACGACTAACATGAAGAGCCCCCCCGCCCAGTGACAACCTACTGATGTAAAACCTCCTGAGAGAGATTTAAGGCCAGCTAGTGAAAGAAACAATAGAGGAAGAAAGAGACAGAAAAAGCTGATCACTTTGATCAGTGAGTCATTTCAAGCAACTATCTACTGTACACAATGTAGAACTATATACAAGTGATTAGGGTTTTTTGTACATGTTAAACGGAGTAAAATGCAGTTAGTGGGCCATTTCATTAAGGAAGAGAAGGTAGTGTATTTTTACAGGAAGGGCTGGCCTGCGATTTTACAGTGCAAGGGTAATAAAAAATGACCTTTGTCAAAAGATATATTGAATGTAAACACTAATATCAATTGTCTCTCCCATTAGAGAAACGATTACAATACAAGCACTCACACACACATACACACCATTGTGCTTAGGGTTCTGTTTCAGATCAGCACAAAAAGTAAAAAGTCAGTCACACACTGACAGTGAAATTAAAGATTTCTTGATGAGAAGCAAAAGGAATGTGGAGGGCTACAGTACACACCTACACACACCACACTCTCACATACACATACATGCACACACACACACACTGGAACATTCACCCAAAGAAGGCCAGGATGTAGCTGAAGATCCCAGGTGCGATGGGGAGATGTGGTTTACAGAGGGGTTTAAATGGAACTGGAAGAGTGGCCGCAGTCAAGGGGAAGCATGTGGTGGGCTGGGTCAATCAGCGTGAAGAGAAGCCTGTTGCTAAGCTACAGCCAACCACCTGCGTCATATCCCAGATCTGTGGAGACAAATAGGCCAATAATTGTGACGGAGGAGGCCTGGTACAAAGCTGTGCATTCATTGAGCTGAATCTTACTGATTTTTGAAAGATTATTTACAATGGAGTAAAACATACAACAAATGTGATTAACAAATGAAAACATGTACAGTATGTGCCAAACAACAGTTACATTTTTTTACATTGATGGTCAGTTAAATGTCAGATAATAGAAAAAGTGTTTGTTATAATTTCCCAAAAACTGAGTTAAGACTTCAAAGAGGTTATTCTGTAAAAAAAAAACTAAAAACCCTGAAATAAAAAACGAGGCAAAATCCTGAGTTTTAAAAATCTGGAACAAAGGATCATTAATGATTATTAACAGATATATATATTCTTCTTTTGAATTATGGACTGCCTGCAGCAGAAGCAGCAGCAGCGTGAAAGCAATGATATTGATTTGATTTGTTTTGTTTAGAGTGTCAACTAAAGGCTTTAGTGTTTGACACATGCACCATTTATCTGGTATCAAAGAGCTGTTGTTGACCTTAACAATGCGGTCGCTTCCACAAGTGACCATCAGGCCTCTGGATGGGTCCATGTCCATGCGAGCGATGTTGTGCTTCCCTTCGTGGAACGAGGCCAATGCTGTTCGACTGCACCATACAAACACAAACAAACACAGACAGACACACACACAGACACCATTAAATCCGAGTTGCCCTCAGTGCTCTGGAAACAGGAGTGCAGTGTGACTAAATTGCATTTTACAGGTTTTTAGAGAAGCCCTGTACTCACTCTTCCTCTTTGATGGTGTCAAAGCAGGCGTCACACACCCGCACAGGGAATTCAAAGCCCATGATTGGAAACGTGGAGCGTTTGCTGCTGCATTTTCCACACACAGCTTTGCCGCACTTCCTGCAGTGGTGCTGTAGACGGGAAACACACCCGCACGTCAGAATGACTCCTGACTGAGGAAATGACCGCTGCTCAGGACACTGATCACACTCTCCTACCTGTCTGAGCCCCATCGTCTTTGTGTCCCACATCTGCTTGATGTTCCAGAAGAAAGGCTGCTCACACTTCTGACACGAGTCGCTGTCCAACCACTGAGGCGCCTGCAGAGACACAGACACTTTTAGGTTACAATGAAATATGTAAAGGACTAAATTAACTCTCTAAGACAGTGGTTCTTAACCTCATTGTAGGTACTGAACCCTGCAAGCTTCTGCAGTGCATTCACCGAACCCTTCGTAATTGGAAAAATAAAATAGGATTTCTTCAAAATATAGGTATATATTTTGTTGTATGATCAGTTGCACACAAAATCACTGTGTTCAAAGAACAAAACTTGAATTTCACACAAAAACATAACTCAATGAATATTTAATGCAAATCAATGTGACTTTTGCTGTTGCCTTCCAGATACAAGTTCAGAAATGTGCGGCTTCACCTTGGCAAGTGCCACTCTCATATAATTTTCGCGACAAAGTCTGTTCCTTTTCTTAATCTGGGTGACAATGTTTGTACTCTCGCAAAAACAGGGCTAATTCCACACGCATGGCAAAAACACAATTCAGAACCTTTCCCCGGGATAACCACCGAACGTTAGAATGGTACAGAAGTACCTTGAACTCAGAGCCCATTTCCTTACACAGCTCTTTGACGATGCAGTGCTTCACAGCACTATTTCGCACGTAGTTCACAGATTCACCTACAATTTTTAATACTTCTGCCAGTTTTTGAGGAAAGGTTTTTGTTGCCAACGCATGCCTGTGCCGAACACAGTGCGTAACAATGATGTGTGGTGCATCGGATTTCACCAGCGCTCCAAAACCAGAGTGTCGTCCCAGCATGGCTGGAAATCAGATCTGCAACTACTTGAGCCAAGATGTCATCGCTCATGTCGTCTATTCTGCTGCTAATAGTGTCATTTGAAAGAGGAATTTGGGATAACTTATCTTCATCAGCTTTTCCCAGCATGATATTCGCCATCTTCAAAGCAACTGGTTTTACGAGTGTTTCACCAATGGTGTGTGATTTGCCCTGCTTTGCGATCAGGTACGCAACTTCGTACGATGCTGTGAGGATCGGTTTGTCGATGGGTACATACCGAGCACAGGCAGAGTAGCCTTTTCATTGAATCTGGCTCTCTTCACGTTGAATTCAGCGAGCGTTGTGTTCTTGTATTTCCAATCTCCATGCAGCTTTAGGAAGTGTTCCTTTAGTTTTGCCTGTGCCTGACTAGAATTGCTCAACTTGGCATTGCAAATCATGCATTGATGACCCATCACGTTCCTTTATACAAGTGAATCCATATTGTACGTATTCGTCCACTTTTTTGCTCGACATAGTTAGTATGAAGGGATTGAAAGATTAAAATAAAATCACAAATGACGTACAATTACGACAGCCACAAGTCGACCACTGAGCGCACCAAGTTCCCTGCAGCACAAATATCAAAGCTAAGCAGTGTGTCGTGATCAGCTGCAGCCAATGATGGCAAAGCGGACGTCACAAATAATGCAAGTGGGCTGAATTTATTTTGTGTAACACATTTTTACTAAGCAACTAAATATTTGTAATCTAACACGGCGAAGAAAAATTGTGTGTTGCGAAATTCTCGGCAGCCAATTTTGAAGGCTGACAAAAACGGCCTGACATTGCTAGTGTGAACCAGGCTATACTGTGTGTGTCTTGAGCCCTGCCAAACCCCTGAGAGTGACTCACCGAACCCCTGGGGTTCGATCGAACCCAGGTTAAGAACCACTGCTCTAAGAGCTTCAAAATTCATATTCACCAGGATTGAGAACACCAAAAAATGAGGAAAGAAAACTTCTAATACTTTGACCATTCTACTGAGTGGTCAGGGAGCGCATCAGGGAACTTGTCAATTAGCAATAGGGACACTTATATCATCACTAAATAACCACTAAAATTATGGTATTGTATTTATTACTTTACTTTATTACTATTATTTGTAGGGATGGGGGAAAAAATCGATTCAGTTACATTTGCGATTCTTGTGAATGACCATTTTAAATCGCCATGCTGCCTCCCAAATCGATTTTTTAAAAATAAAAAAAAACAAACATATTTATTGGTTTATACGGGGGGGTGATATATGTGGGGAGCAACATCACCCCAGAGCATGTTGACCAGCTCTTGTTTTTTCACAAGAATCTAAACATACCCAAGCACTAGCTTTGCATCGGCTACATGCAAATAACAATAGCCTACTTTTTGTTTATTTCAAAGTTTATATTTTAAGTAAACTTGTATTCATTCTATTTAATTTACCTTTTATTTATTGTTTAAAAAGTAGCCTAGGTGGCTTACATTTCTTAATCTGTCAGTTTGTGTGCAGTTGACAGGGGCTATACAATAATAGGGCACATTTTTATTTATTTTCTCTATTGGCTGCCCGGCAGTCATTAAGTTAATGTTAATATTTGAAATAAAACTTGTAAAGCTCTAAGTGAATTTGACTGTGTTGTATTTGAAGGTATGATTCAACATTTTTCCATGGTCCAGTACTTAAAAAAAAAAAAATAACCAAAAGAAATCCCAGGAAATCGTAATATCGAATCGCAATACTTACAGAATCGCAATACCCACAGAATCGCAATACATATCGTATCGCCACCTAAGTATCGTGATAGTATCGTATCGGGAGGTGCCTGCCGATTCCCGTCCCTAATTATTTGTCAACATTCAACCATAAATAATACAATTTGATGAAAGGGTATTGAAGTGTTTATCGCAAAGTAAATCCTGTATCTGATTGTATTGATACAACCTGTGATTGGTTATCACAGGTCACAACAGAATGCTAACCTCTTCTCTCTGTGTGTCCATGTTCCACACCGCCATGCCTCCGTCAGCCGAGCACGACATCAGCTGCCTCGTCAACTGGAGGTAGCGCAGGGCCTGGACTCGTTCGCTGGGAGCACCAATGAAAGGAGAGAAAGAATGAAGAGCGAGATAAGTGGAAATATTCACAACCAAAACAAACACCTGGTTCAAACCCACATTTATCAATATCTTCATTGAGAAAATAGTCACAGATAATCCTCACAGACCTTGGCAGTTCCTGAGCTCTTCCAACTCAATGTTTTAGTTTTACAGGTACATTTTTGTATATGGTTCAATCACAAAGTTATTTCCAGAATAAAAACACACTGCACACTACCTGCCCTTCTCCACTCACTGAGTAACTAGCTGATAAATTAATAAGCGCAATTTAATGTTCAGCATTTGCAATAAGGTTTCAATGTATATCAATATATTGCTTATACATTGTGTAAGCACAGTGAGGAGGTAAAGCATATCATTGATCTACCTCAGATTTATAAAATATTTTGTTGTTTTTCAAGTGTTTTTCATTGCATTTTAATGACTTAACTAGAATAAAAACAAGAAATGAGTGAGAGGGGACAGTAAAAGAAAAGAGATAAAGGACAAGTCAAAAGCAGATTTAGTTTCCGTCCGAACTACAGGAGCGTGACAGCCCTCATTTTGATGGGGGTCTTTGAGATACAAGCTTCCGAAAATCCTGCTAAGGTGCAAACAGGATACAGACGCTTACTCTGACACGCGTCGGTGCACATGGGCTTCATTGATAACTCCAGTAACAGGGGGAGCTGAAATAGGAGTTGGTGAAATATGCTTTTAGACAGGGAAGAGGAGATTAAAACAAAGTCAGCACCTGGGGACAGCTGTTACTGACACCAGCAAGGCCTGCTTCTGACAAGAGAGTGTGGGTGGGGATGAGTGTCAGGGGGAGATAGAGAAGACACTGCTGTGAGGACAAATTAAGAAACTAGACATTTGGATGTGGGAGCCAATTTTC
Source organism: Limanda limanda (assembly GCF_963576545.1). Taxonomy (NCBI): domain Eukaryota; kingdom Metazoa; phylum Chordata; class Actinopteri; order Pleuronectiformes; family Pleuronectidae; genus Limanda; species Limanda limanda. The sequence continues at coordinate 2,239,051 of NC_083641.1, read as the reverse complement.
CTAATCAAATCCTTAAGCCTCCTAATCCCAGACAGAAACAAGAGGAGGGAAAAGCGTTATCAACCCGCTCTGCATGTACGAAACACTGAACAACCTACTGGTGGCCCTGCAACAACAGCGTCCGTCCTTTGCGGCCCCCAATGTCCCACATGATGATGCTGTGGTCCGAGGCCCCTGAGAACAGCAGCCTCTGGACAGGGTCCCACCAAAGAGCTCCTACACTTCCTGGAGGGGTCAAAAGACAAGAAGACCAATTTGTTACATGTGCGATGTTGAGCTGCAGGAGTTTGTTGAAAGGCAGTGTCATGTTCTGACCTACTGGCTCCACCCTGTGCCTGCTGGAGGAACTACAGTCAGCTTCAACTGTACACAAACCATAGTTGGAGCTGGAGGACCACCCTCCTCAGAGGGTGCAATATGACCCGTTCAAGTACTGTTTACTGTGTTAATGGCACTCCTTATGGCCACAACACTATTACATTACAGTATATTATTAGTCAAGCAGACATATAAACACTTGGTCTGCAAAGAACAAGACACATTCAGTGCAAATTATCATAGTTACTGAGGGTTCAGAACATATTGTGACCCGCTTTGCAATTAACCTTAATTGAATAACATTAAAATGTTAAAAGTACTTTGTGGAAGCCCTCGGCGGGGTGATTTGTTAAACTGTTTTCATTCTTGGTGGAGTTATTATAAATTTCTTCTATCGTCTCCAGGGTTAGGGTTAGGGTAACTCTGTGTGGGTGTGCAGAGAAGTAATAAACATAGCTGGTGATTCATTATATAGGCTGTCATTAGTTAAAAATGGCTGTTGTCGGTTCCTGTGCTCGCTGCATGCTGATGTCACCACATGTCAAAGATAGTTTGTGACAGAAGTATCGCCTCTTTGTTCCTACTCTGTACTATCCCTAGTTTAACTGACAGAGTGAGACATCACATCACAACACTGTCAGGGGCGCCTTCTCCCCACTGAACTCTGACTCGTCATATCAGTAAAGTACACTCAGAAACTTTATACATTTGAACCATGACCCATGTTTAGATAAAGAAGCTTATAAAAGTCTAGATGTGTTATTTTAAAGTGTCATATACACAGGCTATCTAGAGATACAGTCCATGGTTCACCCGTGTTTAAAAGTAGTATACCCGTTACCTGTGTATATTGATAAACTTGAAGAGGCAATTTGTGCCTCTTATAGACAGAAAGTATTCACTTAAGTACAATTTGATGTATTTGTTCTTTACTTACATATGTCTGCTTGTATAACTTTACACATCGACTACGCCTCACGCTAATATCGTCTTTACTCTCACTATATTTATCTGGAAGCTGTGGATACTTTTGATAAAACGTTTGAAGAGCAGATCACATGACAAGCTCAGTGTAAATATTATTTCGCCATGTATTTTGTGAAGCACTTTGTAACTCTGTAGATAAGTGCTAGACAAATAAAGTTATTATTATAATTAAATATTACCTCACTGGGAGTAAAGGAGACCAAAAAGAAGGATGTTGTCGTTGTGTTCCTGGCCCTTAGCCTTGATTCAGCGGTTGTCTTCAGCTGATCAACCAGACAACACAGACCATCTGTCTATTCTTCTATACCTCAAGCTAAACACTCACAGGCCTCTGACTGTGGCCAAAGACCACACACTGCTCTGCCTTGTAAACCACAAACATGAAAACATTCTTCGTAAAATTTCAGCATCTGCGTGACAGAAAACATCAGTTCTAGAAGTCAGATCTGTCATATGATGAACAACAGCCTGCAGCAGATGGTGGAGGAATCATTACACTGTAGCTGCATGAACCGCAGGGAAAAGCTAACAGTACAAGCTCCACTTATAGCAACATTATCAACTGTTTTAGTTATGTCAAGTTATTAATTTCCACATTTATTTGTTTCCATCAGCTGACATAAAAGATAAGAAATACTTTAAATTGCACATGTATACACAGGAGATAGTTTATCTCCTGTATATTTATGTTTAGTCCCATATTATATTATAACAACCCTGATGTGAAGTCTGTCTTGTCCATTAGGTTTGCCAAATTTGATCAATAATAAATTCTATTTAACATTTGGATGGGAGACCAGCTTGCACCCAGCCCCCACCCTCATTTATATGTATTATCAGTCTAATTATAATTCATTACCATCAGCACCAGGGTACATTTACACATCAAAGAGAGAGGTAGGGCATTTTGCAGAGGACAGTTTACCGTCCAAAAACTGTCAAACATATAACAGGCATTTTGATGAGATGAGTCCTCCCTCCAAACAAATTCTTGTGTGATGAATGCCCAAAGAAGAACATAGGGAAGTGTTTGTTTCACACAGAGCAGTATCCCTGGCAACTCATTTTGGTTGTGGGATTCCGTTTCTTGACACAGCCAGTTCACTGAGCCACTTGAATACAAATCTCACATGCTTTGATGACGCTATGATATGGAAACATGCATAATTTCACCAAGTTTTATATTAAAATCAAATGTTTATCAATAAAAATAATGATATCGCACTGACAGTGAATCAAATGTGTAACAGTAACATTGAAGAAGGACGGTGTTTGTTTACGAAAGACTTTTTGTTAATCAAATATAGGTTTAAATTAAAATAAGTACATTGAATATTCATATAAAAACAACCATTATGAACAAAGTAATGTGCATGCAAAACAATACATCAATATTTTAACAAATCAAATGTCAGATTTGTGGCAACAGTGGATGCTAGCAGTTGCAGGCTATGGCCAGACCACTAGCAGCTCTCCTGCAGCTACAGTATAGCAATTCTCCATGGTAATTAAAGATTGAAATGTTACCACTAACTGTTGGGAATTTTACCTTCTTTCGTTTATAATGAAGTCCTATGGAGGAATCTGGGTGATCTATTATTTATTGCAGCCACACCTGCATATACAACATATAAGGCTGCTGGTGTGTAGAGGTGTGTGAGACAAACCGTGCTGACTACTCACCTTTGCTATGTGCAAACAACTGCTCTGTGCTAATAAATGTGATACCTAATGTGAAGGTGTGTTTGCCGAGTGTCTTTACCTTCATGACCCTTCAGCGTGGTGATTATAGTATACGTCTGCTTCTCCAGTTTCAAAAGCGTGATCTGTCCTGAGTAATCGCCGACAAAGGTGTGCTGGGTCTCGTGATCGTATCTGGGCGAACAGTCAGGGCTTCAACTGGCTCCACGCGTTACAAAAACACTTAACAGAGCAATACTGGTGCACACAAGGATTGAATGAAGGATACTGTAGGCAGGAGGCCCAGGCAGTGAAGTAGTGTCTGCCCAGCATGCTCCCACTCTGGGTGCACATCCAGCTCACACTCTTGTCATGACCAGTGCTCACCACCCACTCACTCTGCAGGGAGAACACCATATCCGACACACGGCTCTGGTGGGCTGCAAAACACACACAAACGTACACATAAACACAGAGAAAGAGAGAGCGTGTTTAACAGACACGAGTCACGCTGCTTTAAACATCAAACACAATCACATCTATTGTGATGGTCTTTATATTCAAGGCGTCATGGATGAGCACCATTTCAGACTTATTTGGGACTTCTCCGTGTGCGGATCCCATCAGATGCACTGCTTAGCCACACAGTAATCCACACTAAGACAGACAAATCCCTTCAAACTATTTGTACTCCCCTCAGTCCTAATGGTCCATTCTAAGGTTTTAAACTGTATGAAGGACAACATTTAAACCAGAAGAACCACCCTACACTTGGCCTCTGTGAACCAGTCATATTGTAGCAAATATCAGGCCTTAAACTCCTGAGTTATGACTAAAGGCATCACTATGAAGTTGACCTTTTGGATACAATAATACCATCACTTATCCAATTAGACATCTGACTGAAATTGATAAGCATTTGCAGCACCATTATAACCCAGACAGCCCCAACTAAACTACTGTACACCTCTAATTGTGCCATATTATGTAAAAATTCAGTCATAAAAAAACATTGTATGCTGGTTGTGATTATTTAATTAATTTTAGGAAATATTTTCTTGAAAACATTAGATTTTTCCTACTTCAAAGATACTTATATGAGATAAGTTCAAATGAACTGAGGGATAAAGTCACAGCTCATAACAATGCAAACAGGACAGGCTTAATAACTGTATAACACTCACTGATCAGTGCTATACTGGCTTAATCAAGTTCTCATAATAACACAAAGCATCACTGATAGGGAATTAAGTGCCCAAAATATTTATAAGATGAAACATTAGAATTGACTATAGTCAAGTATTATCCTACAAAAAGCTATTCTGCTCATTTTCTATGTTGTACCCTAAACTACTTCAAATTCTTTGCATTTTCCTGCCTCGTGACCAAACCACAGCCATGAATCCAGCCTGGGAAGCTGAAACTTTGATCCTCTCTCTCTCTCTTCTCCTCTGCTGCTTCTGCTTCTTTTAAGTTTTTTCGTCTAGTATCTACTGAAGAACAGACTTGAGTAATTATTATTACCAAAATCCTTATTTTGTGCAGTGTGTGCAAAAGACACTTTTCAAACACTGTTTGCTGCTGTATACTAATGCAACACAGATTTTGTTCAGTAATTGAAGTGAACTACAGAGAGAAAAGTTCTTCCAAATTAAATTCCAAAGTAATTTACTCATATAAATTTATAACGTCACAGTTTTTGATTCTTGGAAAATTGCCTTTGTCAGCTACTCTGAGGAAATGACATAGACACATGTGAATGTGATCTGATTGTGAGTCATGTTTTTTGCAGTTTGGTCTCTGCTGCTTGATTCTCTATTACTGTTAGTGGTGGGAAACCAGATGGAACATTCCAGTGGAGACACAGCAACAGGCTGACTATTTCCCCCCCAATGCTTAATTTCCAACTGAGAGGTTCCATGGCTGCAGTTCTGGTCCTAACCAATAGGGATGTAACGCTACATGTATCCTAAGTTTGAACCGAAGATTTCCAGTATGGGCCTTTCAGTTCGGTACGCACGTGTACCGAACTGATGCAGCGAGGACACGTGCTGAACGTATGTGTGCATCTCAATTTCCAAGGGACAACGAAGGTCCTGATGTGCAGTCGGCTCGTGGTCATAGCGACCGCAGACAAACAGGAGTTTGAAGACCCTCCCTCATGAGAAATCATTGTACTGACTGTATATGGGTGCTTGCTTGAGCTGTTGCTTCTTAATTGTCGACCAAAGTATCAAGGGTCACAACATTTGTGGAAGTGAGGCCCTGTTCACACCTGGTACTAACATCCATCCTGAGTGATCTGATCACAAGTGGACAGCTCTAAGTGAATATGTACACAACTTGTTGATGATTGTGGCCAGTGCTACAATATCAGTAGTGTCAGAATTATTTCAACATTTTTTTTCTAGTGTGTAAAATCTTTCTTCATAGTAGATCTACACACAGCATTGATTCATTCAGCCCCTCCTGACTTTGCTTGTTATTTTTCTCTCTCGCTTATGCACACACACAAAAAACATCGACAGACATCTGTAAACTGAAACATTTTGTCTTCACTATCACTGCCTGTGGATAATCATTACTGTAATTCTTTGTTGGGGTTTTCTGTTGTTACATTTACTTGATAGTTGCAAGGAATTTGTCCTGATCACAAATTCTCACCTGGATACGTTTTGACATGGCTCATCTTGTTGAAATCTTCAGAGATAAGAAACTCCTGGAGGGCAAAGCAAACACACACACACACAGTGTCAACTCTAAGAACCATTTGGCCCCCCACAGGCATTTGGAGGAGCCCAAACATTGACAGTGTGGCCCATTTTAAACCGGATATGCAGCTGTCTTTCTAACTCATTTGTTTGAACTACTAAAAGCTTGCAGTGAGAAATGAGGCCATTTGCTGGAGTTAGTGTTACTCACCACAACAGCTCCATTGTCCTGGCCTATGAAGATGCGTCTGCTGTCATGGTGGTATGACATGCAAGAGCATGGAGCTGAGAGAGGAAGACACAAAGATTCTCCATGAGCAGCGACTTCACTCTGAACATGCTGTGATGCAGAGACGCATTGTTTTGTATGACTGGAAATATTTTTGTTCAACACACAGACAAACATCCTTTTCTGGCAGAGACAGTGTGGTCTTACTTACAGGAGACTGTGTGGTAGATACTTGGCCAGTATTGACCGCTGTCTCTCTTCAGCCATACCCGAATCGTTCTGAGGGAACAAGTCAAAACATCCCATTGAAATCTGCTACCGTTTGTCTCACCAAGTCAGATTCTCACATGAGGAGTTTCACAGAAAAAGGAGAAATAACACTTTTTAAATGGAAATATCCATTGAAAAAAGCCTTCACCCAGGACTAGGAATGAATCCTCATCTGGGAAACCAGCCCTAATTCTCTTCACACACAAAGCTTGGTTCTGTTCATAGGGAGGTACTGAGTGGGGGAGGATTACACATTTAGTAGTTTCAGTCAGTTCAGCTGGTGAACATTACTGTTGAAACACATTAAAGAATTAAAAATTCAGCCCTTCAGTACATCTGATCTTTACCAGCGTCTACTACTTTGTTTATACACCATAACAAACTTTTGACTGGTGTTTGACCATCATTAACATCTAACGAGCTTAAAGAGATATTACAAGTTGGTACAAGTTTTAGCAGCCCTGACCGTAAACAGAAACAGGACAGCTTTGCAAAGATCATATGTACAGTCAATGATTTAAGTGCATTTAAAACAGTTTCAAACTTTTTGAGGAAACAACCCTTTTTTAAGGTTTTACTTCCACTCCTGTAAGAGGTCTGCAGAGTCACAGCACAGGCGTTATGCAAAGCAGCGACTGTTTTAAATCAAGGAAGCTGAATGTGAGAGTGCTGCATCTTGACCGACAGACAACTTCCCATTTCAATATCAAGTGGTTTAGATGTGCGTGTGCTGGAAACTGCAGCACATTTCTTCACAGCATCTAATTTCCTTTAACGCTGTATGAGGATGTTGCTTCTTCACACTTGAAACCGAGCATGACAGCCACCATGACACCCTATGACTGGACTGATGTGACTGATACTGCGGCCTCAGTGATGTCTGGTCAGGTTCAAGCTGCCTTAAGGGTCCTGCTGGGAACACGGGGCTGATTTTAATCCACCAATAGAAATCTATTTACTACTGTGACCACGTTATCTAGGTGTACTGTTCAGAGAGACCATATACATACAATAACTTGATTGTTGTGTCCTCCTTAAACAACAACAAAAATTAAAGCAGATTACAAGGAGCACTTGAAGGCAGCACCTGGTTAGTTTGGGTTATGTTTACAACATTAGCAGGAGCTAACCAGCTAGTACGCGTTGGGTTAATAAAACCTGATCTGACACGTTTAAACACGGATACGTGACGCAAACACTGAGCCCTAAATGCAAACATTACAGAATGATAACTACATGTTTATGTCCGGTTTAGTATTGTAAAGGGTTGGTAGTTTGTTCCCGGATATTCTATGGAGAGAACTCCCTCTTGATGGATGTCTACCTCCCTCACCCCCCTGTGCTAAGCCCGGTTTCATATATTACAACAAGAACAAAAAGAGGAAGATGAAAAGGTTTCTTATCTTTAATTTTGTCCCTTTTTTGTAACCCAGTGCACCAGGGATTACAAGCGTAATGACCAGCAAATACACGGATCCCTGCTAGCTACAGGCTACCGCTAGCCTCCTCGGCGAGCTCACCTGTCCTCGCTGACCGTGATCACTCCATCCTCCTTCGGGATCAGAACGGCTGCGTTGACGGCGTCCGAGTGGCCCTCGATCTTGTTGAGGAGAACCGGTCTGGCGGTCTGGGGCCTCGAGTGAATCTCCGCAGCCATGACTTTACCCGTGGCAGCAGTCAGTGTTTTCCTCCGGCTGGTTTCTCTCCTCAGTCAGAGCCAGCGAAGGAGGATCAGCTGACACACACTGTCAGGATTACCGTAACCCCCGCAGCTAACGCGCAACGACTGGATCACACGGGGACACGAGAGGACTGTGCTTCACCAGATACCGTAATACGCGCCCAGCAAGTAGGTCAGACGCCCCCGGGGCCAGAAGGTTTCACAAACAGCATGCATCGAAAACAAGATATCACAAGTTCGTCCATTACATCAGCATATCCGGCCCAGGAATCCTTCTATATGTTCAGGATGAATTATACATTTTGATCACCTCCTGGTACCGAGGGTTAAAGCGCACCAGTGATTCACATGGGTCCCCACGACTGACTGCATTCACAGACAACCTCTGTGTTTGAAGTCTGCAGAAAAATCTACTCTCTCTTTAAATATCAAACCAGAGGGATACAATTAACTATACAGTGCCACACCTTAACAACACATTCAATTTGTTTGGTATGCCTCTGCATGTACAGATCTAGATCGCTAAACCCAACTTTTGTTTCCAGTGTATAGTGAAAATTAACATACTTTTCGAGCTCTTCCAAACTCTTATTTGAAATATCAAAATTTTAAATTGAAGTCAGCAGTTCTAGTAAGTATTAAAAAAAACAACTTTTGTCCAATTCCAAATTTATTAAGAATTTCCAGTAGAGCATTTTTAGATTAAGGCGGTACATTTTTTGATTTTATGGTACAATAAAAATAAAACAAGGTTGGCTTTTGCCAATATCAGAAATTTGATCAACACTTGAAAAAAATTGACTTTTGATGCAATTCTAGAACATTTAGAGTAAACATTTCAAAGTCAGAGTGAAATTAAATTAAGTTTTGCTCATACATCATGTCACTGGGACATTCTAAAAAAAATTTACAAAACTTATTATGTCCATTTCAAAATCTATAACTTTACATTTTCTTTCCATTACTGAAATTCAAATTTAAGATATGGAATTTTACAGTAGGAGGAGTAGGTTGAATTAAGACTCTAAATTAAGAATGTATGGTACATTTTGGAAAAACAAGATTGTATTTTTGTAAATTTCTAAATGTAAATTAAAAATCTACATTGGAAACCATAAAATTCTAGGACAAAAATAAATTTGATCTCTAAATTGCAATTGCAAAAGCTGCAATTCTAGAACAATCCAAAAGTTAACATTTTACTTGAAGTCACTTGGACAACCCTAACCTAGTAAATTAAACTCTGAATTTGGAACTCACAAAAGTTTTAATTCAGATTTTTGATCTTTAATCCATGATCTCTCTAAAAATTTGACACCAGTTTTTATTAGTCTGTGCGAATGTGACAGAAGCATCCCGAACACAGCCCACCTCTCATGTAGCCACACATGAGCCTCAACAATAGAAGTGGTTTACAAAATATACAGATGTGTTTAAATAGTTTCTAAATAAAGAAGAACCACCATATATTTGGATTGTAATTGTCAAAGAAATTATATAATTGAAAACAGTACACAAGTCACATGAATACAAACATTCCCTCTGAGGAATAATATTACTGCACACAAGTGAAGAAAAACCATTGGTGTTTTAAATATCTGTATTTATTTTCTCAAATATGAAGCAGGTATGATAACAGAAGACTTCCTCAGTGAAGGAAAGAATCATATTAAAGTAGCCGAATGTGAAGTGTTCAAGGTAACCAAAAGTGTAACTTATAGTGACCTCGAGTGACTTCAGATGGAAAGCTTCTAAACTGAAAGTGATGAAATGAAAAAAAAGGTAGTTGAGAAAATACACAAGGGACATTCAAAGTCTATTAAAAATGTAATAGTCAAAATAAAAAGTATAAAAAATTAAAACTTTTAGAAAACTTAGTCGGCAAACATGGTATAAAGCATGTTATGCATTATGGAAAATTGGAACATAAAGCAACATTTATAACAAATAACATATGTCCACACTGTACATAAAGTCTACAGCAAAAAGTGTGTGTGTGTGTGTGTGTGTGTGTGTGTGTGTGTGTGTGTGTGTGTGTGTGTGTGTGTGTGTGTGTGTGTGTATGCTTGGCAGTGTAGAAGTATTTTTCTTGTGCTTGCTATGACACTACCAGGGGCTGTCCAGTGATGGCTAGGCTCGAGGCTGGTTGATCTGGCCCATAAAGAGAATGGTACCTGCGGGTAGAGACATGGAGAATTCAACATAGTAAAGCACAAAAACCTTTTAAATCCACAGTGAAGCGTAAACTATATTCAAACACAGCTATCCATGAACAAAACAAATGACATTCAAGTAAAAGTCTTTGGGGCGACCAAAAGTCTCAGCTCAAGAAACCTGCCTCCCAATGTTAGCAGAGGAGTTGCTGATTTGATGCTGATCTGAACAGAATATCTGGCCAAATGACCCTGTGCGTGAGGGGTTTACAGACAAAATCCAATTTCCTCCCACGAAGATTAGAAATAATGGAGACTTGTGCAGTATAAAAAGGGACATCAATTGATCAACAGAATCCGTTTGAGCAGACCAGTGCGCATCACCAACCATTTGTTGTGTACTTTTGTTTAAAACTGAAATTTAGGTGCCTAAATAATAGAAAATCCTCCAGTGAGCAGCAGCTATTGTTCTGGTTTCCTTTGGGTACATAGTTTTACTGAGCCAAGATAGTGTATATTACTCCTATAGCTGCACAAACGTGCATGTGAGTAAACACAAATGTAAACAGTAGATTGTACCTGTTGGGTTGTGTCTGATGAGGAAGAGGAAAGGTCTGTCCACCATCACCCAGGGTGGAGAGGACCGAGCCAGCAAAATGGCCGCTAAACAGAAAAAGAAAAACACATGTCAGAGACTAAGACAGCTCAAAGGCGTGTTCACACATGAAACACCGGACCATGATAAATGTCTTTATTACATTGTTTGCATTTGATCCTGTTAGTTTCTGTTTCACATTGAAATTTAGTGAGTGAGCTAAAGAATTTTGTATCACAGAGACGTCCTTTATCGCCTACATGGTCTGGACAGCTGTGCCCCCCCCCCATCCCCCAACGTATTTTTATTATTTTCAGGACAAAAAGGCTCACAGTGTTAAATATAAAATCAGTTCTCAAGCTATTTGATTCCAGTATCTAGTAATCTGATTGCACCCCCAGAAGTAGTGGAAATGATTCCCATGATCCGTTCTACACCTATGGCAAATGGGAGAGATGGTGGGAGATGCAGTATTTTGTGGAGGGTAATAGGGGCTATGTGGAGCTTACGTAATATTTTATATTGAATCTATGCAAGCGTATTGCAAGTGAAGGTTGGTTGTACCAGATGGACAGCCCCTGCCAATCATGGTGTGAGTAATGTGAATAGAAAAGGGATATTACATAATTTAAGTCCTTCTGCTCATGGATCCATTTTCCTGCCACACTGTAGGTGGGTGTGTCCAGGCTATACAAGTTAAAAAGTATATTATTATTAGCTGCTGAAAGGACATGGGAGCCACACAAATCTGGGGGTATGCTATTTTTCAAAATTAGAGAGATTTTGGCAAGATTAAGCATTAATATGCAAGATTACCCTGCAGTGCAGAGTAATATTTTCCTGGTCTCCTCTGAGGTATGATCATCTTACAAATATAGTCTCTAGTAAAAGCCTTTATAATGCTATTTATTTCCGTGGATTTGTGACATCTGACCCCATTGGTGTCTTGGAGTGCAGATATTGAGTCAGAGGCACTTTTCACATCTGTTATTTTGGGTTTTGCTAAACTGAAAAGTCTGACGGCCCAGACCAAACAAGTTTAGCTATGGTTATGAATGTACTAAATACTGGTAGTAAAACTGTTTTCTAGAACATTCCCATGAAATGACACATGACACCCTTAGCAAACACTCACCAGTGGCAGCGGCTGCTTTGGTTCCGTCTTCATTCACCACAATTTTCGCTTTCTGAAGTGCTTTGGATACGTGCAAACGCTCAGTGCCTGTGAAAACACTTGCTGTTAATTATAGTTCTAGACAATAGAATGTGTTTATGGATATGCAGTAAGACCACTGCCTTTAATTGATAATCTGATTTTAATCATCCAGGGCTGTCAATATTCAAAACATGGAATCATTTTTAGAGAATTAATATACCAACAATCAATCAAGTATTTGTACACAATTAGCCCACAATTAACACTCTTCTCAGGGCTACGTGGGCCTGCACAGACAGACCTGTGCTTTACTGACATCTTCTGCCACTGTGGTGCCTTTGTTGAGGTAAAACAATACTTCACTGTTATAATGAATACACCACAAGATGGCACTACAGCACTTCATTCAGTTTTGAAATTATTCCTACTCATCAGTAAGCAACCATTCATGCCTCTTACTGGCACTTAGCAGTAAACAGACAACAACCATATGTAATAGTTTAAGGCCTTGCTCTTCTTCAAAATGTTGCTGTGGAAGCATTACAGTACGTTTGGATAGGACTATAACTTCCACTCACTTATGTGACTGAAGTCAGCTCTGTCCTGACTGAACATGTCTCTTATTCCCAGTGCTGCAAGTGGAGCTTCCAAATCTACCTCCGCATCAGCAGTAAACCTGCAGACATAAAAACAAACATGCACACACAACGTTTTTAATGTCTGTCGCATTCAGGCAAGTACTTTTTGAGACCAACTTCTGTGTGTGCGTGTCTTACTTGGGGATGGCCAGGTGGACCTTCCTCATGTGCATCAGTTTGCTCCAGCCCTGCACTGTGGCTGTGCTGATGTGTGGGATGATGCGGGACAGAGCTGTGTCCTCATCAGAGGGCAGGGCAATCATCATGCTGATGGTGTTGCCATGGTAGGGGAGCTCGATGATCTTATACTTCAGCCCGTGTGGGGTGGTGGCCAAGCCTTAGCAGAAGAGAGAAGGTAGGTATGTAGATAGGTTAATGAGGAAAATGAGAATTACTTATAAAATTACCATCTATTTACACACACACACACACACACACAGATATATATATATATATATATATATTTATATAAATACACATACATACATACACACACACACATAAAATAATCCTTGATTGATTCTAATGAGGGAATTTGGGTATTACCTAACCCTTATATATATACACAGTCTATGGGCATTACAGCAGCTCAAGTACAGAATAAACACAGGTAAATAGAATGAAAATAAGGCACAACAAATCGGTCAGTCCAACCACTAGTGATGTGCTTGAGTTTGTGGTGCAAACCATCTCAAAGTGGCATTGTGATGATGATCATCAAAGATCAATAAACATACATTTGTTTCTGTATTTGTTGAACCTTTGACTGACATGATCCAAGGTTTATTTTTGATCAATCTGATTAAAAATGTTTACTCTTTAGAAACCTCCTGCCTTGACTTACAAGTAATTTAAAAAAACATGCATTAAGAAGTGTCCTCTCTTCTCCGTTTGGGATAACATAACCCATTTCTCAGTTTGATTGTGATGCAGGACAAATAAAATAAAACCTGGTTGTGTTTCTGTTGTTGATTATGTTTTCTGTTGTCCCTCGGACCACAGCTGTTGTCACTGCTCAGTGCTTTTATTTAGTCTAAACTTAATAGGAGCGGAAAATGCACCATTTCCTGAGGACAAACAGATTCTTCCTCAGAAAAGACCTGGCAGGATGCAAATGCTCGTTAAATCAAATGCAAAACACTGTCTGGAACAACACTGCCTTCTATCAGCTGGTTTGTGGGAGTAGACAAGCAGACAAGGCAGTTAGCTCCAAAATAAAAATAAGATATGTGCAGTTAAACAGCTGTATAAAAAAAAGACATGAAGTCACAGCAGTAACTCTCACACCACAAGAATCAATTGCACTGTGTTTGCAGACGCTCATGACTAGACGTTGTATGGTCATTCAAATAAATCACAGCACATTGAAGCAGAAAACATGTTAATCCCATTATATTCATAAAACACAAGTTTATTAAAACCACACATACGGCCTGTTAAACCAAAGTTGAGGCCAAACTTAATGTTTTCTTCTCTTAATTAAGTAACTACAACATTTTGGGGACAAAAATCAAAGCAACAGTTCACAGACTTTCCACACAACAGTCAACAAACACTTCAGGTTACATCAGAGAAATCTGTGCCTCACAGCTGAGCATGACCTCAGTCTAACTCCAGCCCTGTACTCACAGCACTCACCATGCTAACACACCTCTAAATATAGACATCTGACTGGAATACCGTTTCATTTTACACAGGGATAACTACTATGCTACGGATGTGTCATGTCGAGACCTGTATGTCCTAACAACCTAACACAACTATTCTAATTGGAAATATCTTAGACTCCAATATCAAAACAAACCAACTAAAATCAACCGTTTTTAATCGTAAACATCTACAGTGTCTCAAACTTCGGTCAAGACAGCTCAGACAAACAGGAATTACCCACAGTAACTTTGTGTTGAGTTTCAGGTATCCTGTGGAGTTTTTGACCAACACCAAGCAGGCAATAAGGATGCAGAACAGTTAGCTGCTTCGACTGCCTCTCATTACTTGACAACCTTCCATGGTCAGTTTATTTTAAATCATCTTAAAATGTTAAATCTAGGGTTGGTATTCTTGGAAAAATGGATCACAACCGATACATCCCACCCCCTCCCATCTCCCGTCTCCCCAGCTGAAGACTTCAGTCCTGTGCAGTGACAGCACACACACAGGGTGCATGCAGGCACCAAGATCAGTTGGTAAAAGACATGTAGGCCAGCTAATCATTTAATTTGGTCCGAATGGAGGAGTTTTACACCAAATTTGATCCTAAATTTCACACACTTATACCTTATCATAACACCAAGTTCCATGAATTAGGGAAATCAGTGAAATTGTGAAAAAAAATTTACTGGATCCACACCAAAATCTTCTGACACATCCTTCCAATAAGTTGCATGTAAATCTGTTTCGTAGTATTAGTTTACTAAGAATCAAGCAAACACAAATGGGTGAAAACAACCACAGACAAAGCACCATCAGTGGAAACCTCTCACACATCACCACTTACCTATGTTGAAGACAGACAGCTGCGACATCATTGGGACTGAAAGCACGTTCCCATCGCCCGCCTTGAAGGGCTTCATCTTAGTGTTCATCGGCTGGAAGCGGGACTTCCATAAGCCTTTAAAGTAGATTGAGTTGACAACGACCACACGGGTCAGTGCCGAGTCCAGCATGTCTGGTTTGATCAGGCTGGAGATGTGACCTGAGTGAAGATGAAACACGGAGGCAACATTCCATCAACACAGGCTTGAATTAGTCTAACATCTCTTTAATTTTCTATTCAGTAAAGATCAGAAAATAATAATGCAGAATCAATCATGACACACCTGAACACATTAATACAAAGTGATGGGTTAATACTGCTTTTTGTGAAAAAGAGAGTTCAGTTGTAGTTTGAATGCCAGTTTGTCTTTGCATGTGACGCACCCTATCTCCTTATCGGTCAATAAGACTTACAAAGCCTGGCCGCAGGAACTGTTAAATCTGTGGCCACTCCAACAAATCTGAAATGATTTGACACATACATTTGTGATAATGTCTCCCTAGGTTTTCGTTATGTTCTCACCGAACGCATGTATCGATGGATAACATGCATAACTGATGGGAAACTGACGTTTTTTCTGACAAATCTGCCGCTTTTCAGAATACAAGCCCATATACAGTATGGCACTCATATATGCAATTTTAGGGGCTTTTTGAGAATATTTTGTCGTGTGCATGCAGCTGCTATCAATCCATGTCTCCTACCTTTGGTCTTATTGTTGACCCAGCCATTGATTTCATTGGCTGCCCCCTCGCGGTTGCTGAAGTTCAAGCTCCTGCTCTCACTTTGGAAGTTGCCCTTGTTGGTGGCTACAAAGGAATCCTCCATGGGGAAACCCTCCTGGCTAAAGATGCCATTTGCGATCAGCACAGCATCCTGGTTGGACTTTGCTGTCAGGGTCTTGTGCAGTTTCCTCAACATCTTATAAGGACCTGTGCAGATTTAATAAATTATTTCTCAATCATATATTAATGTAAAGAGATAATAAACCGCCTTTTATTGCAGAAGGATTACTAGGGTTCATCAGCAGTATCTTTATGTTAATCTCTACAGTCAGGAATAGTCCTTACCATTTTTTTTGTAGCGCAGACCACTAATGATCTGCTTGCGGGTCTCTCCGTGGGCTCCAGTCAGCAGCATGCCTAGGATGGAGGCCACTCCATGGGGTGAAAACACTACATTCTCCTGGGGCTTTGAGCGCACCACTTGCTGAAACACCTGTATGCCAAGATCTGAGCCCCGTTCCCCATACGAGGGAGTCGGGGGCAGTGCGGCCTCAAGGCCGAGCAGCAGCACCAGCACACACAGGCAAAACAGGGGGAGGTGCTTCATTTTGACTGATACAGAACCTGGGATTAAACAGACAGAGTGGGCAAAAATCATTTTCAGACAGGAAGTATTTGGTCTGGACTTGCTCCTGTGGTTACCTAGCCCACATGGGGAGCGACAGGAGACAGAGGTCACATAAAGTAGGCGGCATTGTTTAAAAAGCACTTCCAGAACAGCTGCAGACTGTCCCTTCATGTGACTCACCAAGGTTCAGCACAATAATCACAGGCACCTTAGCTCGTCCTTAACGACACAACACAACCTGTTCACCAGAACCGAAGGGTCTGACTAACTCTTACTCATTCTGTCTAAGGATTACATTCTCACCGGAACCAGGCCACTGGAACTTTCCACTTCTTACACATTCATTTCAGACTAAAATAAATCTTCTGGACCGTTTAAGGCAAAATTATTCAGACTGCCTGCCCCCCCACACACTCACTGAAGCAGGATGAATGCAGTTACAGGAGCATTGTGTGTGTGTGTGTGTGTGTGTGTGTGGCAGGTATTACTCGTGTTGGGGGACTCTAAGCCTGTTGACACAGTGGTATTATTGTTCCCAAATAGCAAATCATTACATTTTAACGTGAAGACATATTTTATGGTCAGGGTTACAGTTAGGTTAAGGATAAGGCGAAAAGTAACAAAGGTTAATAAGTAAGTAGGTGTCCAGGAAATCAATGCAACTTAAAGTAATGTCCTCTGAAATCATGGAAACATAAAGAGTCCACTGTGTCAAGACGTGGCGTCACGACTGTGTGCGTGTGCGTGCGTGTGTGTGGGTGTGAATACAAATACACACATTTAATCATATATTAGGTTGTGTAAGGGGCTCCTGCTCAGTCATGTTTGTCTGACTACTGCATGTCTCTGTGAGCGGTCACATAATGCAGCACGCAGGTGAGAGGCGCAGTTTGTCACATTCAACCGCAGAACGTCTACTTCTCCTCTGCTGCAGGTTTACGTTGAATATCTATAGTTGATTTAAAGAGTCAAACAGGAACTACCTGACAGAAAAGAAGCACATTGTCCATATAATCACAGGAATTTGACTTTTGCGCTACAGTGCACACTAATGTGCAGCTAGCTGTTGCTAGGCTACATTACACGTTAGAACCTGGAACATCTTTAGTTGCGGGGACAGTTGATTAAAAAAACAGCGACGGTCCTACCGAGCTGCACGTGACGTTAGTTCCACTTATCCCGCAGGTGAGATGAGAGCTGATCCGTCCGATGTCCACTTCCGTCCCGCACGCACACTCAGGTCTGTCCGCGGTGTAGATGGGAATAAAAAGCGACTCTTTATTCCGGTGAATGGGACTCGAACACTGGTTCCCCCGCTTGTTCTCAGAGGACTTTATTACGCCCAACTCCGCCTTCAAAGCCGGAGCATCTCCGTCACTGTCAGAGGAGGAGAGCTTCCGGTGTACTCTCAAAATAAAAGCTTCATGGACTGAAATACAGCTCCCAACTTTTAAAATGTAACAATTTCACATGATGCTTTATTATTATTAGGTTAATTTTGCATATTTAGAGCTTTATATATTTTTAGAGCTAAAAATATATAAAATAATATATAATCTATAAAGACTATATATATATATGTATTTAGTTTTTTTTAAACTATTTTATTAACTATACTGATTTTGTGTGTGCTTTTAAAGGACACTTAAATAGCTTCTGTTTAATCTTCATTTGGGCACACAGCCATGGAAAAGGAGTGGAGAAATAGAGTGCTGCATAAAGTTGTTCACTCTTACAGCACCGGTGTATTTATTTTTTGTATCATGATGTTAATACTAATTCTCGGTTTCCTTCTCTCAGTGGCTCTGGCTCCATCTAAATCAGAGGGGGACGGGGGTTCTCTGGCTCTGCAGGTCGATGATATTGGCTCATCTTTGTGCCGTTGGGTCTTATTCTCTGTAAAAGTGTTTGTATTGCTCACCCCTGACAGGAAGCCATTCTTAAAGGACCACCTGTTGCTTTTCTATCTGCTGTAGTGGCAACACACAAACACACACCTGAGGAAGAGGCTGGGTTACGTCCCTGTTGCTGCCAAAGAGGGGATTAACCGCTGGAGGGATTGAATTACAAGGGATTTGATGAGAATCTGAGGGCAAATTATGGCTAAATCCACCCTAAATGTCAACAAAGACAGGATTGTGGGCTGTCATAATAACAAATACTCCACATGTGTATTCTATGGGCTGAACCTCATAGGTGAGAGCTCAGTGTCAGCTCCAGTGCTGGCTCTAGGACCTTTCTAAATCAGGGGCTTTAAGGGAGCCACAATTTACAAAGATGGGCCAATCACATGTCCAACATCTATGCACAATTCCCCCTGCAGTAAGGTGCACGTTTAGGTCCTTCCTTGTTTCCTCTTAGCTAATCATCATCATTGAATTTACTTGTGCAGTGTCCGATCTAAAGATGTATTTTTGGAATGTTTTGTGCTCTTGTAGTTCAGGAGCTACTTCAGAATTATTCCTTGTCATTAGTGAGTCCTCCTCAAACGGTTCTACAACATACTGTCAGTTTTGTTATTGTGTGCAGCGCCTCCCCCCACCTCCCCTCTGGATCCGCCCCTGGTCAGGGCACATCTTTGTAGATGTGTAGTCTGTGGCAGGACGGGGATCTTGCATGTCCAGCTGGGATGCAGAGAAGGCTCTGTTGTGAAAATAAACAGGATCATTGTGTGCGTGTGTGTGTCTTAAGGGCTTAAGAAGGTAGTGAATGAACTCACAGCTGCATCCTCTAATCATGCCAGGCCGCATATTTTTCTATTGCAGGTTCTGCTTTTAAAACTATTTCACCTACAGCAAGATAAAAGATGGGAAAATTTTGATCTGATACGCAGTCCAAATTACACAATCTCCAGAAGTTCCCATTGTGCCAAAGATGCCATCTCTGGATTTTGCAGGAGATAACGTCATGCACAGGCTGAGCAGCCAAGAAAGTGTTGGTCACACTTTTATCATCAAACAAGACTTAACTTGTGGTGAAAAGACCAGATTTATATCCCATTATTCTAAACCTGTGAACTAAAGCCACTGCTGGACAAATTATGCGTTGAAATGTTTTGTATTGTTGATGTTTGAGCTTTACTTTCAGTGTGTTATCGAGGTGTAAGGGTCATCTCTACATTTATTCAGGAAAATATAATGTTCTTTATGATCTTTGCTTAAAAGCTGCAGATCTTTCCAAAAGCTTCTTAGGAAGATGCAATATGATGAGAAGTGACAACATTACACTAATCCTTGCTGCCTTTCACTTTATACCTGTGAGTTTTAGTAGATTTTTCTGCTTGTTTTAAAGCCTTGAATGGTCAGACTCCTGCCTATGTTTGAGATCTGTGAACCCCCTATGAGTCTGTTCACTGCCTGAGATCCTACAGCACAATATACCAACTGTTCCTAAATCCTGACTTGTCACTAAAGGTGGTCTTGTGCTTTTGCTATTCGGGCCCTTCCACTGTGGACCTCCCTGCCTGCAGATCTCAGGCAGGAAAATTTGATTGTTTGGTGTATTCTTTACTATTGGTATGGTTAAAACTATTTAAAGTATTTTATTTTGCTGCCATTTATTTTTCGGGGATTATCTTCTTGCATCATCTGCATCTTACTTTTATTATAACTTTGTTTTGAAAGGGGCTATATAAATAAAGTTATAATTATTGTGAACAGGCTTTTAAATGTATCGCCATAGATACAGCCCTGCTAATGCAATCTCACAAAGTGAATGTACTACAGATACACTAAACATTGTGTAATGCTTGTTTGCTAGCCTTTCAAGTGTTTGACTGTTCACATGTAGGGGAGCATGATGTTTGGTTAATGTTCATGCATGTAAGAGCTAATGTAATGTTATTCATTCACTTCCAGCTCTTACTGTGTTCACAGTAGATGGTTTGAAAGAAATGTTGTTCATTATTAGGATGACGGCAGAACATAAATCAATCTACTTTTGAAACATCAGTCAGCTCCACCATTGACTGGCTGGGGTTTGCTACAATTATGTAAATAAACTAAATAACAGAAAACATGCTAATCTGGAGTACAAGGCCAGGATTAAGTTGGTGTATACAAATGTTTAATCTCCATGAAGTCCCTGCCCTGGAAACCAGTGGTTGTAATCTATGCATTACCTCCGTCTTTACCATATCAACTCAGAATGAAACTGAAAACCCAGAGTCATAAAAAAAATGTTTAATCATCTGCTCATTCATTTAAAAATACCTGAACTTTGTACCTGCTGATACTTCTGTAAAGTGCCTTCTTAAGCAATCCTGCAGTCATTAATACTGCACCAAAATACGCAGTGTCATTCCAACGTCAATAACCTGGTAAAAAGAATCATTAGTTTGCTCGTTTGGTCACTGCTTCAGCCACTGCTGGAGGAGTAAGGAGACATGGTCACGGGCCAGATCCAGCTGAGGGAGATCCTCGCTACTGGCAGGGTACATGTTGGCACAGTGGGCTGTTCCTGGATCACAGAGAAAATCATGCATCATAGATATATGACAGGAAAAAGCAGTAAAACTAATAATACTTAAAAGTTATGAGATCAATTATCCACCTAATAAAATTGTGTTGAACAAGTGAGCCATTGTTCTACTTTGAAAGTGTAGCTTGGCAATATTCAATGTGAAACAACCACAATATACATAAAATCTTCAATTAACCTGCAACATATTTCAGACCTGGATAGAGAGAAATTCAGAAAGATGAATGATGTTCAATGGAGACATGTATTTGACATGTTTACTATATAACACTTTATTCGAAGTCTCCCATTTATTTGTTATGTACCATAAAACAATAAGTCCCATTTTATGCATATGAACATGTGAAAAACTGCAAGTGATGACACATAATGTTGATGTTTTCAAATGGTCCAAAATATCACTTTACTGTTAACTATGGAGCATTCAATGAAGTGTACTTTATAAAGGGAGTAGTGAATGTATTAAGGAAGGATAGTATGACACACACTCATGTCATGCACTGTACTCTTAAAGTTATAGCATTAAACACACTGTGTCACACACAATTCTTAACTTAGTGGATTACTTTCTCTCACCTTTGATAAAAACAGCAGGGAGGTTGGCTGTGATGTCCTTTGTGATTCCCAGGGCATGCCATGGGTCAATGGACCCGTTGGGGAAAACGATTCTGCTAGAGCGAATGTCATAGCCGCCATAATACTCGTTGGTCTGGGCCACGGCCTCCGCCAGCTGCTCAGCACTTACATTGTAGTAGGCCGCACACTGTTTCACATGATACCTGGAGCAGTAAACACAGAAGATGCGACATGTCATGTAATTGGAAGCAAAGACTTAAAATGGCTGGTGTTAGATAGGAAAAATCATTCTACTCAGATAGATGTTTAGTGTACTCACGCAAGAGGGAAGCCAGTGAACGGTTGATTGGGCGAATCAGTGCTCTGGTAGAATCCAAATTCAGTGCAGGTCTGGTAGACCCACTGTCTCCCTGACAACACACACACACGTTCATACAAGTTCAGAGGACATTACATTGTTGACCATAACCATAGTTACAAATGGCCTCAGCCAAACAGCCTAACCTGAACCTGACCTAAACTAAAACTAATATGTAATGATTTACATTACTGGGATTGACCTTTGTCCTCATAAGACACCCTTAAGTGACCAATACCCTAAGTGAGTAAGTCACCCTAAGTGAGTAATATTTCGACAGCACACATACGCACATACGCACATACACACGTTTGACTCTCTCACTCATTGACATTCAGCCAATGTTGACATCACAACCAAATTCTTAATTCTAAGTGTTAACCCTGAAAAGAAAAAGCAGCTTCGACCTTTGAGGACCTCAAGTCCCGGTGTGATTTGAGGCTTAGGTCCCCACAGGGCTTTAAAAACAATAACAACCACACACACACACAGTAGTCAAATAAAAATGTATTTTTTCTTCCTAAAAGGTTTTCACCTCAGGTTTCAGCCACAATTATTAGAGGAAGAACCTTAACCAAAAGCCAAAAAATAAGGGTGAGTAGTGAGTTTAGTCTAAGCAGACATGCCCCGATGTTTTTTTGATCCCAGTGATCCCATTCCAGTCCGCCCACTCATGCAACCAAAGCTGGAAAAGGGAACCACAACCCGGCACAAGGCTGCAACAGTTAAAAACCCGTTTTAGTTTAAACATGCAAAGTTTTAACTCAATACCCAAGACCTCAATGAGATAGTAAAAAGTATTGTATCCAGTATTAGTCCATCTATTACTCACTTTCCAGTCTAAAATTTTGCGCAAAACACTGATGGAAACAAGCTTTGGTCTCGAAAGTCTGAATTTTAACTTCCCGCAAGAGAAGAAAACATTATTTTCAGGTGTTCAAGTCATTTCAGGAGTTTTGTTCTGGTCTAAAGTGATGTTAATGTATGGGTTTGTTCTCTTACTCAGCACATAACCTGTCATGTGGCAGTTTTATTTTGGTCTCCTGGGGCTGTGATGTCTGGTGCCTCTACAGCAGATGATTGCTCATGTATTTTTCGTGGCTTGAGAGTGGAACATTTTAATTATAACATTTAACTTCTGTCACAGGAATCAAAATAAAAAAAACATGCTCAATGAAAACAATTTGAACCAAAAAATGTATAATTTCGACAAAACTAGCTTTTATCCTGCAGTCATGGAGTTATGAGGGTTTCAAATAGAACCAACTAAAACTGTAATATACACCAACTTCCACAACATGCTCTCACCCACCTCCCCCTGCAGCCGGCCCCTCCCAGGATGTGTTGGTCATGTCTCTCAGGTTGGTCGTGTAGCTGGCATCCAGGCACTTCATTGAGAAGGTGTCCATCATGAGGCTGGCCACAGCAGCATAGCGGGCGTATGGATCCCCCAATGAGCTGTCAGCCATCACACCACACAGCACCTTGATGGTGATGTTCGTGCCTGTCACCCCCTGTACATTCAAAGAATGGCGGAAGAAAATTAGACAAAATAAAAAAATCACAGCAAATAAATGATCTATACAGCACATCAGACTGAATCAGCTTTAGATGATCTTCCAGTCTCTTTATGTAACATATGTTTATGACTCCATGGTTTTCTCTATGAGAAATAGAGCAGCAAATAATATTCCATATATACATATAAATGGGGAAGTGAAATTATATGAATTGGCCTGATTTATGCTGACAAGATGTGAAAATGTATGTCCCAATTGATTATAGGAGGTCACAGCTCTGCAGTGGTGGAAACTAAAAATGTACATTTACTCAACCACTACTTCAACTGCAAGGACTGGACATTTGAATGGATCATTGGTGAGCAACTGTCTGACCATATGGAGTTCTTACAGTCCCACTCAGTAACTTATTACATCTCCTAAAATTATATTTGTTCCTCAAAATATATATTCAAAATTTTAGCCATGAGAAAATTCCCCTTGTGGCCTTAAAATGTCTTTAATGCAACTCTTCAACTGCCTTCTTCATTTTACCACTGTAGCTGTGTCTCAAATCAGCAGCCGCATCCTCTAACGGCTGCATAGACCACATCAGTCAGACCGAAATGGCACGGTCTGGTCTTCCTATTGCATCACCAGCTTGTCCCGCTCTAACAGCCGTCAGCTACCAACAAAACTTTTCCAGCTGTATAGCCCCAACCACAAGTTGACAGGATTGGTTTCTTAGGTTTGGGAAGTCAAAACCTCTAGCTGTTTTGTCAGACTGTCATTTGTTTACTGCAATGTAAAGGTGGAAATACTTTCTTGTTTCACTTATGTTCTCACTTTAAAAGGCACAAGGGGGACGTGTAAACATGTTTAAAAACTTGATACTGGAGGGGAACAGTTAGAGCTCAAGGAATTGTTGCAAAGCCGTGGGAAATCTAATCCACCTCCTCCACCCCATGTTGCTTCTGAGTAAGTACCTTCACCATGGTGGATATGTTAAAGATTTTTATTTTATTTATCATTTTTAACATTTCCCAACATTTTCATTGATTTCTCACAGAATAATTCAAGGATCTTGATGAAAAAAAAAATCTGAATGTAGTTTCATAAGAGCTCTGGTGGGCCTTGGAGGTGGTATGTGCTTTACTGAGTGTCATTCTAGTCTCCAGCCCTGTGGTTCTACCTTTCCAAATTATTTGCAACACCATACTAATACTGGGTGGGGCCTCCCTTTGCTCTCAAAGTGGCCGAATTCTGACTCTTCAACCTGGCCCTGCTTCACAGCTGTGGAACAATTTTTATAAAGTGGCTTTTAATTTCTCAATTTTGTTTGATGTATTGCTTTATTTAACCCTTTGTCTTGCATTGACATGTTTAAATATGTAATTTCACTGCCATGTTTTTTCTGTTTTAATGTCTGTGAAGCATTTTGTATACATTCACGTTTGTGAAAAGTGCTATACAATTAAAGTTTATTATTTATTATTACATGAATAAGCAGGCATACAGGTGTACCTAATTAAGTGTTCGGTGAGTGTACATTTTACTGCGCTGATTGCAGGAGGAGTAAACATTGGCCGTGGTTACAGATCCTACGTGCGAATGTATATGACCTCTAATCTGCATCTCTCTGCCTCTTCTGTGTAAAAGGAACTGTTAGTGCTTGTTTGTCAGGATGTAGCGTTACATAATGTGCTCCTGTATTTCATAAAGCTCCCCATTGATAACCTCTCAGCTGTGAAGCCACTGCTCTGACTCTTTTGATTGAGTTACACCTAGTTCCTCACCATTAACCAAATTCCTCAGTGGTATATATAAAACCTGGAAGTTTGCTCTGTACCTTCTATCACAGGGGCAGCAGTTGGCTGCGTAAGTGTGCTATGGCTGTGGAATCTGTGGCCCAGCGCTCCTCTCAGTTCTTTTATAAGCGTTTCTTTCGCTTGGGGCAACAGGAAACCAGAAAGATCAAAGAGTCTTTTGTTACTTTTTCCCCATCAGCTTATTGGTAACCTGACTCGCGTCTCCTCAAGGCAGCAGGGGCACAGAGAGGGGATGGAATGAAAAAGAAGGGGAGGAGGGGGGGACAGGGGTAACTAGTGAAAAAAGAGGGCACCATTAAAGAAAAATATGTATGGTAGATACAAAGAAAGGAAGAAGAGAGTAGTTTTGCGTGTACTGCATCTCACCACGATGGGATAAAACTCTAACATTTTCCTCAAATTTTAGAATATAGGGCTAGGCAATATAATTTATGTCTACATATTTCAATTACTGGTTTTTAACAATATGGATAGTAATACTCGATTTTAAAGATCAAGGTCACTTATATGTTTCCTAAAAGAAAAATTAGCTTATATTCAAGTGTTGCACATATAAAAATACAATGAACCTACATTTGAGCAACTGTATGAGCCATCCAACATTTATCCAACTGCCTACCTCCTCACTGTGTTGAACAACAATGTATCGATACATAGGGTCTGCGTTATATTGCTATATATATATAAAAATTAAACTTCAATACTTACTGATATTATTTTATTGCCCAGTCCTATAACAAAGAAATTAATGAATCAGCTTCCTCCCATGTATGTTTTCCAAGGCAAGTAGCTTTGCCACCTGACAACAGAGAGTTTGAATTGCCAAAGCCACAGACCTGATGTTATCAAAGTAGAAAAGTTTATGTGGTTATGCAATTCTATTCCCCTAGGCCAGACAGTCCCCCTACATTTAAATTGACAACATCCAGATTTGTATTTGAACTACACACACTCTTAAATATCAGTCCCCTAAACATTACTGATTCTTTTCATCAAGATCCTTGAATTATTCTCTGAGAAATCAACAACAGTGTTGAAAAACACCCTATTTCACAATGTTAAAGAAAGTGAAAGAATATTCCTGGATCTGGTCCCTGATTCATTCTGCTCCAAAATTGAATGGGTTCTTTCCTGACTCATACCACATCCTTCCACCAAGATTTGTGGTAACCTGTCCTGGAGTTATAGTGTAATCCTGGTAACTAACAGACAAACAAACCATCCCAGAGAAAACCAACTCCTTGGCGGAGCTTATCAGTAATGAAACCAATTATGCTAAATTGATTATCATACAACATCTTCACATTTCACACTTTAATTTCGAATCACAAATTTTGTCATGACCCTGGACTTCAACAGAGAAACTACTCAGAAACTAAAACACAAGAGGAGTCTGACATATCAAATATCAGCAGCGTTGATCAATCTGGATCTAAGTCACAACACGCAGGTACTTCCCACCTTCCAGCAATATCATCTCACACATGGTCACACACCAGCTATAATGCATGTAGGTTAAGGAGCTCCACTTCTAAGCAACCAGGCAGCCCTGGGACCAACCATGGAGACCCCCTTACAGGGCAGCAACTCTGGGCCTCTTACTGTTGAACAATGCAGGGTTTATTACATTTCAGTATACTGCTTGGACTGACCCTCCTACACCTCATAGCTGCCTTCCACTCAACCAAGACAGGATACTAGGTCAAGCCCCCGATCTACAAAGCCTCTCCACAAACTCCCTTTATTCTGTTTGGAGTCAATGCGCAACCAATCATGTCGTATCAAAATACATGGTTCCTGTGTCAGATGTCGGTCACATATATGTGGTTATTCACCTGGATTTGTTCCATGCCGTCTAATCTCACACAGGCTTGGGTGTTAATTTAAAGGTACATTTATGAGCACATTCAGACCTTATACATGTATCATGTACTGTGACCCATTCATCAAAGACCTGTGCAGAGCCATGATGATGATCCTATGATCCATCAACGTCAACCAGTACACTGGCACAGGAAATATGCAGAAGATAAAATTGTCCTTCAAGCAAATAAAATTGTATGTAATGGATTTTCATTAGTATGCAGGGTTCCCACGCTTGCCTTGAAAAAAAATTCCATGCTACATCCTGATTCCAGGTACCATATTAAGTGATGATCTGTAGGCCCCTGAAGCTTTCCGCGCCCCCCTCCCCTCACACACACAACCCCCTTGGACACCTGACTACTAACGCCGGGTTTACACGGGACGCTGAAGGACGCGTAAGCGCAGCGCCAAGCCTCAAATAACAGCTGGCTCCCATCCACTCCCATGTTAATCCTTAGTGCCGGCCCCACCGGACGCTGAAGCGCCGCGCTGCGCCAAGGCTGCCTCGCGGCGTGCAGCGATCGTTTCGGCGTTGCGTCTATTTTTAGCTTGACTCGAGCGTATCGCCTCAGGAAACACAGTGAAAAATGATTTTAAACGATATTGATGACATATTTTATATGAAATAAATGATCAAATATGCATCCCATAGTTTTTATTCCCCTTCTGTTGTCCTGGAGTTTTAATTTTACCAATTTTACCAAGAAGAAGTTCTTGAAGATGGATGACATTAAATTAATAATTGAAGTGGAGAAGTAGTACAGTGAGCTGTATGATCCTCGGCACATGTTGTATAAAGACAACATTAAAAAGGACAAATGCTGGGACGCTGTTGCAGTTAATGACAAATATCAGCTGTATGTGTGATCACGGAGAGGAATCGCAGGATGATCGCCGCGGAGTGAAGAGTGTCCGGTGTGACTAGCCAAGCGCCGGCGTGCTAGGGATTAGCGCTTACGCGTCGCTTCAGCGTCCGGTGTAAACCTGGCGTTAGGCTACTTGATTTTAAAGATGTGCCAGTCAAGTCTACATTGTAAATGCTTAGAGATTATGTCTTATTGATAATATCAATGCATGAAATAATGCAACAAGCTGTAGATTAACAACAATTGAACACTGGGATTGATATATGTTTTCTCTTCCACTCCTCTCCTATTTCATTTTTGTATCACTTTTTTAAGAAAAAAAACGAAAAATCACAAAATAGCTAAAAGTAGATATAAGAATGAATGTTACAAAATTTATCAAGACTAGACTGGTCATGTCAACTAGTATAGAAGTAAAGTCACAGCCTAATGTGAAAATGTATTTCACACTAGCTAGTTAGTTAGCAAGCTGAATGTTGGCTAGCAAGATTGCACTGCATGTGCTTGCTAACCATCATTAATGAATCCAAATTCAAAACAAACTCCCCTTAATGTGGTGAATAACACGGTTTTAGAAAAAGTCAATGAGTGAAATACATATGAGGATCAAACATAGTTCTAGTATTTTAAAAGCAAGGTAAAAATTACCTCAACAATTCTAGTGTAAGCTGCTAGCTAGCAAGTTGCAGCTAGCTAGTTAGCAAGATTGCACTGCTTACTAACTAAGGTTGATAAACCCAGGTTTACCACACAGTTAAAACACAGCTAATTACATTTGAGGATAAACTTGCTTAAGAAGTTTCACTGTAGATGTCAAGGCTCCCGTGTTGGCAGGGAAATGCATGTATTTGACCCTTCTATTGAGATCGCGAGTAACGTTTCTCGGCTATTATTCCCGAAGTCTAACAATCCGAAACTATACTTTTAAAGTCCATATCACCAGGTTGCCTGCATCAAATTCCAACATCCAATATACCAGATAGGATGCTAAGAGCATGCTCTACAACATGGGATCATCCATTTCTATCTACAGTAAAGCTGTTCACATGTAAAGGGTTTCTATAAACTCATCTTAATTATGTGCTCAATAGTTTCATTTATTTTACACATCATCCAATAAAATTTTCCAGGACAACTGTTTCAATTTCCATGTAAGTGTTCACTTTTGCTCAGTTTCCATGACTTTTCCAAACCTGGAAAATGAAAAGATAAATTCCATGTTTTCCATGGTTTCCAGGTACCGTGGGAACCCTGGTATGACTTGCATTTAGAAGGTTTTTCCAGTTTTTCCCATAAATCTATTCTGTTGTAATGAAATAAAACCAAAAGATGTAAAGAGTTTTGGCACCAATGTCCCCTACTGTTAGCCTTAATCCAAAATGATTACTCCCTGCCTCCAAAAATCCAGGTTTTACGACGTTTTACTGATGATGTTTGGCGAGTGTGTCGCTCCCACCTCAAACCCCCTGTTGTCTGCATTGTACTGGACCACATCCATGAAGTTGCCAGCCAGTGTTTCCAGGAAGTAGGCAGAGTCCATCTCTGTCTGGATCTGCAGTCTGGAACACAAGCTGGGAGAGGGTGAGAAGAGAAGGAGAGGAAGGGAGGAGGAAGACAAGAGAAGAGGCAAAGATTAAAATAGGAGCCAAGTTACACTAGAGCATGTTATACATCATATTCATATGTAATTTTCCTCTGACATCGTCAGAATAATATTGTAGTGATGTGATCTAGGTTTATAAACACATATGAACATAAAAATTGTTTCAAGCACTTCAGCATTGGATTATTCTTTAGCATTAAGCATTAAAGGCTAGAGTCCAATGGATTTAACTTCCAGGTTTAAATAATTGTGTCCCAAAGGGCAAATGATATTTTGGAATTAAAATCTCTTTCCTATCATATCACATAAGAAATCATTAGCAAGGAAGTGGTTGAATACTAATGTTAGCTCATTAGCCTCCATTAGACAACAGCTATCAAATATGTTTTTTAACCAATTGAAACATGGCCCCACCAGATTTTAACTCTCAATTGTCTTTTCAGTTGCTGATCAGTTATGAATTAGTGAACTGAAAACAGTTTGTCATATTATCTGTGTTTATAAGATGTATAAACCTGGATCACAACAGTAAATTACAATTCTGTTCATAAAAACATTTAGGCTTTGCACCCTCAGCGTGATGTCAGAGGTAAATGTTGAATATGGTCTATGGCTATTGTAGAGTGCAACTTGGAATATTTTCACTTTTCCTGATCTCTCAGGCCTGTTATTTGGAATTGAAGGGACCACTATGGACGAGAGGTGAGGCAATCTGTGATCCAAAGGAAATCTGCTGAAGCGGTTAACACCATGAAAGTTCCAGTTGAACTTAACTTAACACATGCATGAGTGGAAAGGTCTTTGCAACAAAATGCTGATGATGTCACATTTAGAGACAACTCAATTGTGTTTAAGTGTCAGAGCAATATTTCCCTCATGACGAAATTGTGAACGTGGAATGCATTTCCTGAGGTATTGTGGCTTGGAAGATGGACAAGCCTCTAAACCACTTCTGTGACCTTTGTGTGTTCTTGCCTGCATTAGCACTGCATGTCATGGCTTTTTTATCTGCAAAAATTAAAAATAACAATATGTCCTGTCAGTGTGGTAAGCCCGGTGCAGACGCACTGACACAGGTTTGGTGTGTCTGTCTCTGTGACAGAAGTAGTTCCATGAGACTAACCACTCCATTCTAAAAAGAAATGCAAGCCTGCTTACTCATCATGTGGACTGACCTTCAAGTCACTATAACAACCTAAAATATCAAATAACACTGGGCAGCAAAGAGTGAATTAAAGATTAAAAATAGAATAATGTAACAACAGCAGGAGAAAATGTAAAAATAACCAAACAAGGCCAGCAGTCTTTTTTAAATGGCTGGTTCACTCAAATAAGTTGCTATAGCTATAACAGGTATAAGACATAGTCTGTCATTAACTGATTTAAATCTGTATGAAGTTCAGCTGTTGTTTGAACCAATCACAAACAATAGATCCATGAATCAGTATAATCTACCTGTTCTCAGAATAAATCTCTGTCTGCTCACATTAGATGATGTTGTGTGTTTCAGCCCTGACTGTTTGTTTGTTGGTTGGTTGGTTTGTATGTTTGTTTGTTTATAAGCAAACTTAAGCAAAAATACTGGACGGATTATCGCGATACTTGGTGGAAGAATGAGGTACGGGTCAGGAAAGAGCCAAAACAATTTCCGTATTATAGGAAATATAGCACATTGTGACATTGAGCGTTTTTTGACATTTTCCTGACTTCCAAGGGAAAAATTCATAGATCTTGACGAAAGTCTTGTTTCAAATGCAGCCCTTTTAGCCATCTAAGAACGAAAAGATTTCAGATGAACATTTTTCAATTTTGTGAGATACACTTATTCATTTTTTATTTGAGGATCAGTACTGCTCTCATGTCTCTGCTGTAAAATTAGCTTAACATAAAGGCTTGTTAAACCCCTGTACTGACTCTGTACAAACACCAAAGTGTAGAAACCTTCAAATGTGGTTTCTAATTAACCTATCCAGCATTTGTTAGGTTCAGTGTGGCAGTAGATAACAGGACAGAGAAGTAATGGTCACTGAGTGTAACTGTAATGTACTTGAAGTCTTTAGTGATGTTGTCGTGGGTCTTGGGATCCTTCAGCAGTTCTGCAAGGGTATCCGAAGCCTTTTTCACCAGTCTGGGGCACTCTGTGTTTTCTGAGGCCAGCGAACGCCACACGACCTCCAAGTATTCTGGGAAGACATAAAGACAGAGGGAGAAAAGGACACTTAAACCTGGGCTGCTAGTAAAAGACCACAGTAAAACACAAAACCTTAGTTGAATAATGATGACTATTTTGAGTTGCTGAAAAAGCAACACTTTCATCTTCAACACAATATCTGAACCGAGGTCTATTCAAGTGCTGGAAACAGTATTTGGAAATAGTTTCTGTGAGGCTGGAAGTGAACTGATGAGTGGATTTCACAGTTATGAAACTGTTAAATCAGGCTCTCAGAGGACACATTCAAAATTACAACATACAAGAATATTTATGACTGGAACAGAAGCCACTCTCCTCCTGGTAGCATTGCTATATGACTGCAGTGTTGTGTTGGGAAACAATTACTTCGGAACAAATGGGGAAAGGATAACTGACGTCAGAACACTAGTTACAAAACTCTCTGTGTGTTTTATCTCAGCTTTCTTCATGAAGTCTAAAAGAATGTGTGTGATAGCGTCTTGAAGGTACCACGAGTGTGTGGGTGGAATGGCACAGCTCCATGTACAAAGCTGCTCTGACCCCTGATTCTTGCCTTTAGCCTTTCGGCGGAAAAACAATGAGCTCAGCCAAACACAAGACAGACACAGATAGAGAATACAATTTTCTCATCTATGATCTGTCTTGGGCTCAAGCTAACTGTTGTATAGTTCAGTGGTTTGGTGCTTTATGTAAAGCTGAATTTACAAGTGAAACATAATGTTTAACTATTTCAAGAAATATTTAGTGTGCCATTTTTGGTTTATTTCCAGCTTTAAGATCTTTCTTAAATCAACTTTTTGGTCAGGAATTTGGCACAAAATGCTGATTACAGAAACAAAAGAATAACACAAATCAATAGAGATTGTGTGTGTACATCTGTTGGCGTTTTTATGTTTTGCAATGCCTTTTCACACCTGGGAAATTGACAGTAGCAAGAACGGGTGCACTTGTGGCCACAGAGGCGTGGACGAGGTGTGGGTACTTCAGCCTGAACCAAGCAGCGAGGGAACCTGGGTATGACCCGCCAAATGCCACCAACTTCCTGTTGGTCAGGC
Source organism: Limanda limanda (assembly GCF_963576545.1). Lineage (NCBI taxonomy): Eukaryota > Metazoa > Chordata > Actinopteri > Pleuronectiformes > Pleuronectidae > Limanda > Limanda limanda. Next base: position 2,206,422 of record NC_083641.1, on the reverse strand, counting down.
CTCGGTCCTCAGCTATCTTGGTGTGGAAGTGAGCCAGGTCAGCTAGAGCCTGACGGCTGCTGAGGAAACGCAGGTTGTCTGTACTGAGGTCACTGGATGGAGAGAGAAGGAGCAGTTTGATCAATCATCCTGTCTAGAGAGGATTTCATTAAAGCCATGACCAGGACTGTCTTTATCTGAAAGCAGCTCTGCCATCTAGTGGTACAAAAGCTTTCCCAGCAGCTGCTACTCTACTCCAGATGCACATTAATCTGATCCCCTGATGCATTTTTGGCCTTTTGTTGCTCCAAGGGCCTTTTTTCAGATTTAACTTTTTATGGAGGAACTATTTTAAAGTTCCACCATAAAGGGTTATTATAAATAACTATAACTCATAAGATAACATAAATGCAACCAAATATAACAGAGGTCAAAATATAGAAAATGTCATATATATTGGCAACCATAAGGGCTGATACTGACAACTAACTAAAATCAGTCAGGCTCCACAAACAATTTACAATTATATAACAAAAGTTAACTATATCAATACAATCCTTATGCATTGGGTAAGTACAGTGAGGAGTTATAACATATAATTGATTTAACTCAGATTTGTAAAATGTTTAGCTGTCTCTCAATTGTTTTTCCTTTTCTGCTCAAAAAGAAGGGTTTCAAACCACAACCTTTACTCAGGAGCAACAATCACTCTATAAACTTAACATCAATATCGACTAATATGAACATATTTATCCAGGTATAATTTTTGGCCATATCATTCAGCCCTATATACTATAGTTAAAGTCTAAAACAGCCCAAATACACACATTATGGCCGCTTTCCCAAAAGCAGCAAAGGAGTCAAAGCTCTAGAGACTGAATCAACTGCTCTAAACATAGATCAAGAACACGAGTGGAGGTGACACATACACTGTCGGGTGACTCTTTCCATAGAAGCGATGCTCCAGCATCAAGCAGAGCGCTCCCACTTTCTCAGCGTAGGTGAGCCAGGTTCCGTGCTGCATCCATGCTGGACTGGCCGGGCCCTCTCCACCAATCATCAGAAACACTGGGCCACCTGGCTTGTAGAAGTTTTCATTGACAAAGTACCTCTGGGGAAAAGAGGGAGAGAGATAGTTACTCAGATGGTGAGATGAAGTTTCGTGATAATCATGTGACAAATGTGGCTCCAGGTGATTTAAAATGAGATGAGATGAGACTTGATTTATCCCCACTATGGTGAAATTAGAAAAATAAATAAATATAAATACCAAAGGGAATAAGTAAAGATTACAATATAAACAAAAAGAACTATGTAAAATAGAAATATGTAAACAAAATAAAAACTGAAACTGTGAGATTGCATTTCAATAAAATGATCAATGCACAGTTAAATGAGTTTAAAACTACTTCAGTGAGATATATAGAAGGTACATGATGTGGTCTAATAGCAGTAGACAGTCAAGCAGTGCAGAGTGTGTTGAAGCGTGTTCGTTTATCCTTTAAGAGAAGACGAGCCGAACTCAGTTTGCTCAATCAAGTATTTATTTAGGAAACAATGAACAGGTTACAGCAAAGCAATGGGCTTCCAGTACACTAGTTGTATCAGAGCGCCACGAACATCCGGCGTCTGTCAATTTTATAACAGTAGTTCTTCGTTCCTCCTCATCGGAAGCGCGCAGGCGTAATTCAACCTCCTGGCATTTGGTCTACGGAAGTGAACAGGGAGACAATCCCAATGTGCTATAGTTGCTCGGCAACCTGTTTACTTCATTTAAGGCCTTGACTCAGCAGATGCCACGACGGGCCAAAACTGTTGTCCAGCGAAGCAAAGAATATTATGTTTCAGCTATATCAAAACAAACCTGACTGTGTAAACATTCGCAACAAACTAAACCCAAACAATGTCACAAAATTAAGACAACAGAGTCACTGTGTTCGACCTCCAGAACTTATCAGACAGCTCCTGGAACTCTGTCTGATGTCGAATGCAGCTAAGGAAATTATGCTTTAATATCAAAAGTTAAGTATGAGAACAAGTAAAAGATTCATTCTTAATTTGTAGATTAAACCCTAGGAAGGAAAATGTTATAATTAAATCATTTGTACCAAGGCCTTATATCTAGCTAAAACTACTTATATCTTAATTTGTTTAGAATTCTGTCAGCAAGGACTATAGTTAAAATTTTGATATCCTAACAAGTGCACCCCCACAGCAGCAGGAGGTAGGATCGACCTGCGATACGCCCCCTTCTGACACTTGGGGTGAATATGTCTGATTTCATAATGAGTGAAGAAGGTTCTGGTCTTATATGACAGGAAGGAAACTCTTCCAATGGCTACATTCCTTATTCATTTAACACCACGTCCAGCACCAGCTTGCTCTGATCCTCTGAGAAACAAGCCCCCCAGTCCCCACACATAACACAGTGGGGAACTCACCTGCTTCCACTCCCTGCTGTCTGCACCGTTGAAGTGATCCAGTTTCTGAAGGAACCACTGCTCCTCAGACGCAGCTCCCCGCTGGGCGCGCTGCACATGACTGAACCTCCGGAAGCCTTTGACTTGTCCTTGTACAACAGCACAGACAGAAAACACGAAGAGCAGTGTCACTCCACTCAGCAGCAACACACGACCAGCACAGGCCATCTTGACAGAAACAGGGAACTAGTTAGAATCATGTGACTTCCGTGGTCATGTGACAAGTAGGTCCGTTACTTTAAAGAGCGTGGGAAATAAGAGCTTCCTACCGCAAAAAAAACGTATCATGTATTACTTTTAAGTTAGAGTGTGTATTTGTGTGTCTACTCAAAATGCGTTGACTGATCGTGCTTAAAATCTACTTGTGACACAACATATGTTGAATATTCGGTCGTGACACTACAGTGTGTTGGAAAATATGGCCATAAATGTGTGAGGACAAAAGGTTGATGCACGTTAAATGTGTTGACAATTAGACAAATAGCACAGCACACTGAGAGAGCCATTCCTCTGTTTTAAAATGATTTGACATGTCCTGAACTTGAACTGCACACCCAATAACATGACAATCCAAGCCAGTGTGGGGGCGCTAGAGAGGACATACTCGCACGCATTCTACCGAAGAAGAAGAAGCTGTCTGTTAGCTGCTCAGTTCCGCTCGCTGGTCGATAGATCGTAGAGCCGCAACCATGGAGGAGGAAAAACAGAAAGAGAGCAAGCATCCCGAAAAGACGGATGAGAAGACCAAGGACAAGGAGAAGGGCCAGCAGCCCAAAGAGAAGGGGAAGGAGAAGAAAGAGGAGCAGGAGCTGGTGAGCGGGGACATTGTTCTCATTCAATTGTGCTGCTGAGCAGCGTCACGGAGGATATATTTTGCCTTAGTCACTGCCGCTTTGACAACATGGTGTAGCGGGCCGAAGCCCGAGTCTTCACCACAGAGGACACTCCTGCACCCCCAGTGACTTTGTGCTCGTGTCTCTTGTGAAATGCTGTCTCTCTGAGTTCTCGGTGTGTTTTCTGTCTTTTAAAAAAATGCTGCATCCGTAACTCACAGCGTTAGCTCGCGTTAGCCTAGCATAGCCTCAGCCGGTGAGCTAGCATTAGCCCGCTAGTTGTTATCGCCGCTGTCCTCAGTGTCTTTAATGTTAGCTCTGCTCGCCTAAGTGATAGCACATACAGCTAGCGAGGGATAGCATTGGGTTATACACTGAATGACACAGCAGCCAGGTTAAAGCAAAGTACTTCACAACACAACAATTAAATGTAACAGCAGACTGATTTCACAGGTTAAGGTTTAGGATGTTGCTGTTTTTAACTTAACTGAGTGTGTTGCTTTTACCTGGGCGGCTGCCTATCTTGACTTTCCTGACTAGAACATAAAAAAATATAGTTAGCCTCGAGCCGACTTGATTGGTCAGATTGTTTTTTTTTTTGTTAAGTCAGTGATAGTAAAGTAGAACATAGGGACATATAATTGAATATTTCTTTCACATTGAATTTAACATTAAATTTCATATGATAGGATGCCTGTAAATGCCCGGTCAGGCTTTCACTGTTTAGTTGGACAGCTGCATCAGAAACACAGTTTTACCATTAAAATCCATCACTTTCATAAGTTGGGCTAAATGACAACCATGCTTGACATCATGTGTTTACAAGGTCATTAAGTAACCACGTTCATTTTTATCAAACTTATTTCAAACAAGAGAATATAATACACGGCAGCAGCATTAGTCTGATAGCTAGTGTAAATCACTGATGCATTTGTATACAAGGCACCATAGGTAAATACACTTTGTCACTACCATCATGTCATTCTCAACTGAAAACTGTGGTCACCCCTCATCTTTTTTACTCAAAGCATCAGTGACAGATTAATTGCTGCTTAAGTTTTTACGCCTTTAATTTTTTTTAAAAATGTTACTCTCTTCTTTGATCACCTCAGTCAGAAGAAGACAAGCAGCTACAAGAAGACCTAGAGATGATGGTGGAGAGACTGAGTGTGAGTATTAGATTTATTTATTTCCCCCCCATTTGTTAGGGTCTAGCTTCCTTTCACAAGTGAAATAAATGCACAATTTTCTACACATTGACAGGAAGAGAACATAGAACTTCATCGTCCTGCATTGGAAGAGCTGCGCAGACTAATCCGATCCTCAACCACCTCCATGACCTCAGTACCCAAACCCCTGAAATTCCTGCGCCCACACTATGGCAAGCTCAAAGAGATCTACGAGCGCATGGCTTCTGGAGAAAACAAGGTAACATTGTGCTGCTGCTACAAAATTGAAAACTCAAGTATGAGCAAACATTTTTGACTTTTCAGTAGAACTGCTCTGAAAAAATGTGATGGCATCTACACAAGTGTATGGAATTAAAGCAACAGAGTTTTTGAACAAATGAGATGAAGGGGTTTTACCCAGTATGAAAATATTATTATTCATACATGTTTTTCTGGTATTTATTGTAAACCATTTCTACATTAGGATGAGTTTAAAACATTTGTTTGACATAAAATGTCTAATGCATAAATAGTGTTATAACTTTATTTTATTTGCCAACGGTACCAGAATAAGGCTACATGCACACTGCTATGTTTGAAAACGCATTGACCCAGCTATGGATATGCCTGGCGTTCACATTACTCCGGAGGTTTAGAGCATCTAAAACTGAGTTTGGAAAACGCTGCTGACCACATTTTAGTTTGTATGAAAACTCCAGGGCTGCGTTTGAGTCTAGACCGGCAGGAACAGAGATGTTTGGAAACAACGTTGTAGACGTTGTCTTTGCCAACAGCTCTTGTGCGGGTAAATCTTGCATTTTACAATGATACAACTGCTTACATACATCTGAGATATTATTAAAGCAATTTACGACAATTCTGCAACTAACCACCAAATGTGTCCTGTGGGCACTGGCACATCTATGCCCAGTATACATGAGCGGGGGCACATGATATGCATTATCAGGTGGGTTAGTATGGTCAGGGATTAAGACTGATACAGAGCCAAAATCCTTGTGTTGACAGATCATTTTAGTTTGAAAATGTAGTAGTATGGATGTACCCCCAATAATCAGCACAATTCTAAGGACTGAAAACCAAGTGACATGTGAATTTAAGTTCACACTGTAAATTTTTTCTTTATTTGCAGCATTTCTGTGGTGATGTGGTCTCAGTGCTGGCCATGACAATGAGCGGTGAGAGGGAGTGCCTGAAGTACCGTCTGTTGGGCTCACAGGAAGAGCTGGCCTCCTGGGGACATGAATATGTAAGGTAAGTCAACAAACTACAACCAACATCTGCAAGTCTTGTGGTTATTGTTGGAGCAGTAACATAACTTATTACGTAAGAAAACCATGAGGGGTGTTGGGGTGAAATATGGTGTAATTTAGTGTTTTCTTCATTTCTTGATGACATTTATTTTCTGCCCATCATCTTCCAGGCACCTTTCAGGTGAGGTGGCTAAGGAGTGGCAGGAGGTGGAGGAGAATGACAAGACACAGCAGGAGACGCTGTTGAAACTAGTGAAGGAGATTGTGCCCTACAACATGGCCCACAATGCAGAGCATGAGGCGTGCGACTTGTTGATGGAGATCGAGAGGCTTGAAATGCTGGAAGACTACATAGATGAAAATGCTTATGGCAAAGTCTGCCTTTACCTCACCAGGTATGTCCAGGTTATACACTGCTCACAAACCCAAACACATCATTGGTCATTAATACATTTTGTTTATTTATATTTATACAACTTCAATTTTTAATTTCCTAACTTCTTTCCTGTTTCTTCTAGTTGTGTGAGCTATGTTCCTGAGCCTGAAAATTCGGCACTGCTGAGATGTTCCCTGAACATCTTCCGAAAGTTTAACCGTTATCCAGAGGCCTTGCGACTCGCCCTGATGCTCAATGATGTGGAGCTGGTAGAAAACATCTTCACATCCTGCAAAGACATGTAAGGAAGAATGAACCATTATTCCTAGAGGGTATAAGATGGTTATTGTAATGATATAAGTTATTAACCCATCAAGGTGGATGAACTCATTAACATTCTATATCTCTTGTCTGATTGTTTTTTTTGGGTCAGTGTCATCCAGAAGCAGATGGCCTTCATGCTGGGTCGCCACGGAATGTTCCTGGAGCTTAACGAGGACGTAGAGGACTACGAAGACCTGACAGAGATTATGTCTAATGTGCAGCTCAACAGCAACTTCTTGGCCCTGGCCAGAGAGGTAACTGATAAAAAGCAAACTAAGCTTTTAATTGTGGACTGTTTGCTTGATTTGAAAAAATGTTTGTTTTTAAATAATACATTATAACGTTCCTTATTATGAAAAGAATAGAGTTTCGCCGATATTTCAATGAAGTAAAATCTAGATGAGTGTTATCTGGATGATAAGAAGTAGAATGATTGATGCTTGGGACAAGGGATATTTTCGAGGGGTCACACTGAAAGATTGATATGAAGTAGCAGGTTTAAGTTAAACTTTGAATAGCCTTTTATTTTCTCAGTTGGACCCAATGCATATTTCCCTTATTAACACACTCATCTTCTCCTCCTCAGTTGGACATCATGGAACCTAAAGTCCCAGATGACATCTACAAAACACACCTGGAAAACAACAGTAAGTCCAGATGGTTTGATGGATGCTGTGTTTTGTGATTTACTGGCCACTGTGGCAAGTGAGCTGAAAGTTATTTGTTTGTTTGGTGATGGTGAAAAACATTTGATTTGGCCATGTAGCGTGACCTCTACTCTGTATCTGATAGGATTTGGAGGGAGCGGCTCCCAGGTAGACTCTGCTCGTATGAATCTGGCCTCCTCCTTTGTGAACGGCTTTGTCAACGCAGCCTTTGGACAGGACAAGCTGCTAACAGACGATGGCAACAAGTGGCTGTATAAGAACAAGGATCATGGTAAATATGCACAAAAATACTGTAGTTTGTTTGGTCTTCAAAAAACCCTTGTTGCGTGTTCTTCGCTGAACTTTCCCTGTCTGACATAGCTGATTAACTGACATGCATGTGTATATAGTATGATTACGTTAGGGGTCTTTGTATATCAGTGCTACTTTATTTGATTGTCCAGTTACTGATGATTTTCTGAATTTGTTTAGGCATGTTGAGTGCTGCAGCTTCGCTGGGTATGATCCTGCTGTGGGATGTGGATGGTGGTCTGACCCAGATAGACAAATACCTCTACTCCTCTGAGGACTACATTAAGGTAAACATTGGTCTGGGAAGAAAGGATGAACATTTCCATTTTTTTTTTTGTTGTTAACAGATTATAAACCATTTACTGACAAGAATAAAACAGCTAGTGTTTGACATATTAATGTATGTACATACGTCAATTGTTACTTTAAACGTACAAGCAGTGACATTAACAGCAAAAAAAGAAGGATTCACACACCTGCAGCACTGCTGTGCTCGCTCTCTCTCACACACACACAAACACAGTTAGGAGAAATCCAATCGCTTGAGGTGCCCATTTGACCATCAAACATCCATAGTTCCATGTTCTTTGCATCTTAGGCAGACACATGGCTGCAGTCACTCCAATGCAAGTGAGACCAAACTGCATACATGTTTAGTGGGCGATCACAATAAATTCTCAGGCCAGAGCTACTCTTTTACTGATCTTTATGTTTAAATAGCAACTTATCCACATGCTGACAGGTCAGTCTGTTCACTGTGAGAAACACTGTAGAGAATACCTGCTCAGTTGTCCAAGGGCTTTTAGCTTTTATGAGGAATTAAAAATCAAGTTCTAAGTTCTTTAAATTGTCTTATGTGTCTCTGTGTAGTCTGGCGCCCTCCTGGCCTGTGGCATTGTAAACTCGGGTGTGAGGAATGAATGTGACCCAGCCCTCGCCCTGCTGTCTGACTATGTTCTCCACAACAGCAATGTCATGAGGATAGGAGCCATCTTTGGGTGAGCAGAATATTATCAAACAGACATCTGTTGTTAAGAAAATGTTTATTTAGGTCTTTTCTGCTTAAATAGTTATTACGTTTTTTGTCGTTAAGTTTGTTCCCTCCACTAAGGATCAATACAGTTTTATGTGATGACGGAACTTTGTGGCTGTGTCTTGATCCATGTCATCTTGATTTCAGACTGGGCCTGGCCTACGCTGGCTCTAACAGAGAAGATGTCCTTTCTCTGCTTCTCCCCGTAATGGCAGACTCCAAATCCAGCATGGAGGTAAGGATGCACGTTCTGTGTTAAGGGCTCTTCTCATAGTACCCAGTATATGATCAGTTAAGCAAAGTTCAAGTATGTATGTTTCATCCCCAGGTGGTTGGAGTGACAGCAATTGCATGTGGTATGATCGCAGTAGGGTCATGTAACGGCGACGTGACTTCCACCATCGTCCAGACCATCATGGAGAAGAACGAACAGGAGCTGAAGGACACGTATGCCCGCTGGCTGCCTCTAGGCCTAGGACTCAACCACCTGGGTAAGGAAAATATTTAGTGTATGTTCAGATCTGAACTGAGGATGTAGTGACAGATGTTATTACCAGGTCTAATTAGAGTCATAGTGGCATTGGACCAAAGGAAAATGATATACACTAACAGGTGATGTGTGACTGCTCTTTCTGATTCTTGTGTTGTTTTAGATAAGTTTCAGAGGTCAGTTCCACTTCTTCTGAAATTTTTCTTTATCATGTTGCGCTAACTATTGATTTTGTCTCATTCACTTTCCCTAGGTAAAGGAGAGGCAATTGAGACAACCCTGGCAGCTCTACAGGTTGTGCCTGAACCCTTCCGCAGCTTTGCCAACACACTAGTAGATATCTGCGCGTATGCAGGTCAGTCTCACAGTACACCCCCCCCCCTAGCAATTACCAAGCATATAGTTATTGGCACACCTGCAGATATCCATCAGACCTTTGTCTTGAGATTTGAGCACTAATTTTCCAGGATTGCCATAACTCACACAAATATTTATTTTCCCCATCTAAGGTTCTGGCAATGTGCTGAAAGTGCAGCAGCTTCTCCATATCTGCAGTGAGCACTACGAAGCCAAGGAGAAAGAAAAGGAGGAGGAGAAGGATAAGAAGGATAAGAAAGACAAAGACAAGAAGGACAGTGCTGCAGATATGGGCTCCCACCAGGTAACGTATTATCATGACTCGCCAACATTTCTCTCCATTATTAGTGCCTATAATCTGTATTATAGTTGTGTGTGAAGCTGTTTGCTTGAAAATATTAGTAAACTTATCCTTTTTCATGTCAGGGTGTAGCTGTTCTTGGTATTGCCCTGATTGCCATGGGGGAGGAGATTGGCTCTGAAATGGCACTGCGAACATTTGGACATCTGGTCAGTAGCTCCTCTTACTGTCACTCCTCTGTAGAAAAATGTTTGTTAACTTTTATGCTATTCACCCATTTCAAAATGTTGTTTTACCTCAAGCTTAGAAAAGAGTGGCCTCTGTACGTGGTTATCTTGACTTAATAGTTCCTTCATATTTTCAGACCCAACCATTGTCACTTTTTGATCCGCATCGTATCTCCCTTTGATACAACTCACTACAGTTTTCTCTGTGTTCTGTCACTTATTGCGCCCTAATTTAACGATATATCGAAAAAAAGAACAATGCATAACCTGCTCCTGTCATATATAAACTACTACTACTACGGTGTGACAAACTAAAGCCGCATATTTGTTTTTTTCTTGATCTGTGCATGTTGGCAATGCATTTACACTCTGTAAAGCAACATTTTCTCTGTATTTATCCCATCAGCTTCGTTATGGTGAGCCCACTCTCAGGCGAGCAGTGCCCCTCGCTCTGGCTCTCATTTCTGTGTCTAACCCTCGTCTCAACATCTTGGACACCCTCAGCAAGTTTTCCCATGATGCAGACCCCGAAGTCTCACACAACTCCATCTTTGCCATGGGCATGGTGGGCAGTGGTAAGTAGGATTCTGGACATTAAGTGGCATACGGTTAACTGTTATTATAATGGCTACCATGATTTCAAACCCTGTTTAAGTGTATGTTTCAATATTTTAATCTTAGAGCCTTTCATGTGCAGTAGCATATTTTTTTTAATATAAATAAATATTTTTTTTTTTTTGTAATCTTAAGACATGGTAACAGTGATAGTATTACTCCGGGTTTACACAGGACGCGGAAGCGCCCCGCCAAGATAAGCCAGGCGTCTTCTTTCCGCCCCCTTGTAAAACAATTGTGCTGTTCACATGGGCTGCGTTGTGCCGCGTAGCGCCACGGGCGCCTCGCGCCCTGCACCGATGGTTTCGGCGTCGAGTCTATTTTTTCCACCTGCTACGAGCGTATCGCGCCAGGGAACACACTGAAGAATGATTTTAAATGATATAAATTATCAAATATACATCCCATACCTTATATTCCCCTTCTGTTGTCAATCACATAATTTAATGTCCTCCTCTTCCCATCCACTACAAGCACACAAGCAGATAGACAGAAAGAGAGGGGTGGGGGGGGGTGTCTATGAAGACCTTCATCATTTACCCCCGAACCCCTACATTGAACGGGTTACATACAACAAGAGGCGGAGAAAGCAGAATCGTGGGCTGACCGGCGCGTTTGCTGGGTGCTTGAAAATGGCGCGCGCTTCCGCTTCCAGTGTAAACCTGGCGTTAGACTTGCATGTTTAAGTAGAATATTTTGAGTATAATTACCATTATCCTATAATCTTGTGCTGATAACACATATGGTTCACAAATCATAATTATTGTTACTTATTTTTTAAACTCAATGTATTGAAAACCTTTGAAAATCCTTCCATCCTAATGGTAATGTAAATTCTTATTTCCTTCATTAAAAACAGCACCGAAGTTTTTGACGACAAATAGCTCTGATTACTTGGAAGGTCCACGTTACATGTTTGCCATTTTTCAGTGACGCACTATGCCGCGTCCTGTGAAAAAGCCGCTAGTGTCAACTTCCTTAACACATTTAACAGACTCCACATTTTTCCCGTTTCCACAGGCACAAATAACGCACGTTTGGCCGCCATGCTTCGGCAGCTGGCACAGTATCACGCCAAAGACCCCAACAATCTCTTCATGGTCCGACTGGCCCAGGTGGGTGGCAGCACAAAAGGCACTCTATATCAGACAGTATGTTTGAGTAAGTATTGACTCTCTGCTGTTTGTGCCTCCACAGGGTCTGACTCACTTGGGCAAGGGCACACTGACACTCTGTCCCTACCATAGCGACAGGCAGCTGATGAGCCAGGTCGCTGTCGCCGGACTACTCACCGTGCTCGTTTCCTTCCTTGATGTCAAGAACAGTGAGTTAATTTTCCTCCCGATGCCCTTGCCTCTGCTCTCTGCTTCCACTAAACATTGTACATTACGGTTATGCAAGTTCATCATTAGTGGTTTCCTTGTGTTCACATTCCCCCTGCTGTTGATTGTGTGCATTTCAGTAATCCTGGGGAAATCTCACTACATTCTGTACGGCCTGGTCGCAGCCATGCAGCCACGTATGCTGGTCACATTCGACGAGGAGCTCCGGCCACTGCCTGTGTCAGTCAGAGTTGGACAGGTAAACCTCATGATTACTTTGAGAAATGTACAGACGGAAATGTTTATGGAAATAAACCATTAGTTTGTAGGAAAAATTGCTTCAAAAAATCTTAAATTTCAAGAAAATTATTTAAATTTTTAATAGTTGAAAGAAAACTGTCTCTATATCTCATGAGTGTGTTTGATCTGTGTCCAGGCTGTGGATGTCGTGGGCCAGGCAGGGAAGCCAAAGGCCATCACAGGTTTCCAGACTCACACAACACCAGTGTTACTGGCTCATGGAGAGAGGGCTGAGCTGGCCACAGAGGAGTACCTCCCTGTCACCGCCATCCTGGAGGGCTTTGTTATCCTCCGCAAGAACCCCAACTACGAAACCTAGACTGCAGCCAAAAAGCCCACTTTTGTCGGTCTCTCCCTGTGTTTGTAAGGGTAGACCTCCATGGCTCTTGGAAATTGTTATATTGAATTGTTTACTGCATGGCTGAAAAGAGCGAGGCGGGCCTATCCTACTGCTTTGTCTTCTCACTGTCATCTGTGGCCCAACACCAGCAACCATTAAAAAGGGATAACTGGGGTCGGGTTAATTGGACTGGTATGACACAGAGAGGGTTAAACTTGGACCTTGTTCGCTCCACATAGATGGTTCTCTCCATTGCTTTAAGTTTGATCCATCTCTCACACGTGACCTAAATCAGCAGCTATACTGACTGGGGGTCCTCCTCTAAAGTGGGAATGTCTTTCAGTCATCAGTAAATTAATAAAAACTTTGCTCAGACCACATCGATACTTCACATTTTGTTTTGTTTTTTCCTTATACTTTTTTCCTCAATCATTTTTGTAATAAGACCATTTACAAATACGTAATCTTCACATTTGTTGTTTATTTTTTTTGGGGGGGGGGTGTTGTTTGTTAGAGTACTGTACAAGGTTGAAACAAATAAAAACTCAGATCCATCAAATGTTGTGACTGTTCATTGATTAAGGTGCAAATAAAGGCATGTAACTTTATTAAGCATGCGGCAGGTTCTCCACAAGGAGGTGCCACTTAGTGGAAGGAAGGTCCCATAATACTAAGTACACATGCAATCTTAGTGTGTGCACAGCCACAGATATGTGTATAAATACTTATCTCGGGAGTAATGGCAGCAGTAGTCCAGAATTAAATTAATTTAAGTATGTGAAGTAGGCTATAATGAACAATAGCTCAGGTGTCTTGACCTAAAGAGAATAAATATTGATGCAACATTTTTTGTGGTGATCGGTGGTGACTTACGTGTCACAGATAAATGATTTAATATATAGATTATTTTATAAATGATTATATATGAGGTTATTTGTGTAGAGTAAACAAATAGATTATTTAAGATAAAGAGTTGATCAAATATTCAGATCTACATTATTCAGATGGCGGCTGGACACAAAAGTCATTCGAATCAGTTTGCAGACTAAGGTTTCACAAACCCTTGATATGTGACTAAATCTGTGGATTGTCTTTGGAGATAATCACCTGAAAGAAAATCGTGACTGTTGGACATTTTGCTCTGATGTACTGGATTGTTAAGTAGTTTCCTTTACTTATAGGAGACCTCCAAAATCCGCACCGTGGAACTACTTACATTTGTCTGATTTATCGATACAGACCTATTTATTTGAAATAACGAAAATGTACTTGCATTATTATTCTATTGTTATTCTTATTAATATTATTATTCTGAATGGATACTATCGATATTGTTTTTTTTGTTGTGGAGTAAAGTGTTTTCCCTGAGTCATATTCGAATAACAAAACGTCTCTAAACATGTTCACATGTTCACATTATAAAGATAAGGGATGAGAATATTTCCAGGCGACAGTGCTGGGCCAGTTTCACGTGATGGGATTTTGCCGGAATTACCCTGCTACCGGCTTCCGGGAAGATTTTCCGTCCGTCCGGCTCTGCGGACTCAAGGAGAGAAGGTAAAGCCTCGGTCCTGCGCCTTCTTCTTTATTCAAACGCTGCTTTTTACAGGTTCATGTGAGGTCGCTGTCACCCGGAGGCTCTGTGACGACATGCATCTGTACGTCTAAGCTTTAATGTGGAGACAAATCTTTCTGCCGTGACTTTGTTCACTGTGGGCTCCTGCTGTGTTTTCGGGGATTAGCTAGCCAGCCCGCCGCTAGCATCCCATGCTAAGACGACGTGGGTGTTCTTTCTTCGGTTAAGCTAGTTCAGTTAGCAAGTTAACATTGCGATATGCAGCCACGGTGAGCTCTTAATACTACGGTTTTAAGCGTTATACAATAAGTGTTTTATTTTATATATGACAAGCGAGATGTTGACTGTCGCCTCACAATGTTGTGTTCGCCGGTAGGCGCAATTTATGCTACTAGCAACACTAGTGCTTGCTAGCTAGCGACGCAGAAGGCTATATAGGTAGCAGTAGGTCAAATCACTGGTTGGGTCGAAGCCGGGTCCTACCCTGATGTCAACAGCCTGGCAGTTAGTGGCGGAGCTTGTGTTCTCATATTCGTCTGTGTCTTCGTGAGAGAGGTACGTGTGTTTAACATGCTGCTCTATGTTAACTTTATACCTGAACGCATGTGATGGCGATGTAAAGTTGATGCCAGTGATCTGTAACCTTCTGCGCTAGGCGGTAAGTATGGAGATCCTGATAACTCAAGTTACCAAGACAGCTAAAGATATGTGCTGTCATATTCAGTTGTTGGTGGTGGTAACCTACACAAATTAATTATGAGACACTGGTGGATAAAAATAAGTTACGGGTTTGATGTGTTTAACCTTTACGGCTGTTGTGTCTTAATAAACTGCCGCGTTTAGTGCCAGGTCGATGTGCTCCAGGTTTAGCGCTGCTCAGAAAACATGGACCTTCTCATCCGCATCGCTTGTAAAGCAGCATGTACACGAAAGCTGTCGCAGTGGTGGTGTTGAACTGGGAGGGAAGTCTGGAGGTGGCTGACTCAGTGTGGCTGTGTTCAGGACTCATCTCCATCACGACACCTGTGACGGTGCTGCTGTGTTTATACCTGGTTAGCTTTCAACCGTAGTTGGTGTGTAGCACGTCGAGCTAGTGAGTACGAGCGTGCGAGCTAACGACCGGTAGCCACCGCCTCCTTAGCTTGACAGTTATCTAGGTTAGTGTTTCCATTCATTGACGCGGCCGCCTTCAAGTCATTCCACATCGTTGACTCCCCGAAATGCCGCTTGTTTGGTATGAGTTGTGTTTTACATGAAATGGGATGTTGTCATGGCTGAGGTGTGGCTGGCATGAAGCCGGCAACTGTGATGTGCGTCGCGCCAATAGCAGGCGAAACCACGTGGTAAATCCAGATTGGGCCTAGGGAAGTTAGCAACACGGCTAATAGCACAACATCCAGCAGCACGTCTCCGCACCCTTTTCCCTACGTGTGGGATTTGCTTCTTTATTAAAATCCCATGAAAATAACTGTCCTGGTCGTTCGTCGTGTGCGTGAGTAGACAGAGAGACACGCCCATGTGTCACAGCAGAAGTGGCACACAGTTTTAGTGGACGATCCACCGGTGTTATACCAATGGATGATCATCCTGGTAGTCGCCCTCAGACACGTATTAGTGTAAAATTGTTTGTTTGATGGCGGCTGTTCTGGTTTGTGCATGTTTCATCCCTGGTGAGGATCACTTCACCCTGCTCGCTGCAGAAGGCATGTGGCAGGTGTTGAGGACTGCAGACATGTGACCTTATTCCTGAGAATGCTGCCTCTAAAATGGATGCTATCAAATATGCATGGTTAATGGACAACATAGCTAAAATGGACAGCTGTCCATCCAAAGTCTCAGTTTACCACTCAAGCTTAGCCAGAAGAAGAAATGAATGAAGCACCATAAGATAAAAATGCATGATCCGCTAGAAGCAGGCTCTCAGTTTGTCTGACATGAGGACACGACTCTGCTTCCTGTCGTGAAAAGTGGAGTCTGGAGTCTGGGTATGCGTGGGTTTTGGCAGAGTGTTCGTAAAACAGAGGAACATGGGTGGGCAGAACAAGGCTGCACTGGTGTGATGCTGTGTTACTGGTCCAGAACTTTCACAGTCCGTGCATCCCTCTCGTCTTGAAATGACTGAAGCCACATTTGCTTTCATGTGCTTGTCCCTAACACTTTTCCGTTGGAAATGTGATCATTGAAAATCCAGTTTTGTTTTGAGCAGTGCAAGTGGCAGACAGCACTTCTGTTAAGCTTGAGCTTGTTCAGTGTTTAGTCTGTAAGTTGCTATAATTCTGCGAAAAGGAGCATTCCTCTAACTTTACACAGGAAGATTCCTGTCACCTTTGGAAAACAATGGTTCAAATAACCCTGATGATGTCATCAGGTTTTTCTCAAATTGGCCTTGACACTAACACGTAACAGAAATCTGTCAAACTGTCACTACGTTTACATGATGGCAGAAACCCGATTTCGGCCGAAATCGGGTTTCTCTATCCATGGGGGGTTAACTGCTCTATCTCAGGGTACATGGCACTGAGAAATCTGACTCTTGTCCGAAAGCATTTCATACCCCGCTACGATAGGTGGCGCGGTTTTCATTACAGCTAGTGGTGATACTGCCATTTCCGCTTGACCTCGTCACCACTAACAACAACAGCCTTCAACTCAGCATGCGAGAAAGATGACGAACGGAGAGCAAGGTGAAGCTACGTCCCTCTACATGATGTTGTGCATGTTTACTCTAGGAGTATTGCGAATGCGAACGGCGCATTTGTTTAGAATGGTAATGGCGAGTGCCGGCCGGCACCGGGCAGCGACATTTTATCTACGTGTCGACTTCCGGGTCACGGCCAGGGAGGGAGGGGGGGCAGGATCTCAAGCATGCGCAAAGACGTCTTCTCCAGTTGTTGTCTAGCTTCCAGAGTTACATGCGCGCGTTTTCCGATATACAGAGAAATCCGATCTACTTATCTGGGGGTGGTTATCCGACTTCAGTCGGACACAAGAAATCTAGATTTGTGGAGTTAAATGAAATGGATCTTCGATTGAAACCGGACAACGCCAGAAATCGGGTTTCAATCGGACACATGTAACCGCAGTGTGTGAGTGTGGATTCTAAAATGCGTAGACATGTATCAGACAGACTTACTTCATGTAGGGGTTTGATTTGTCGCATATTTTGGAAATGTGGTATCTTAGTTCCAACTACTTAGATGTCAGTGTCTTTGGAGATTAATCAGCACAGTGGAGTAAAATTCCAGATATCTTAGTTCCAACTACTTAGATTTTGACAATTCTCCTGCAGGTCAGTGGAATACTGCAGAAACCTTTTAGCAAGAGTACATAGCTTTGACCCCCTTCTCTTAAGGCTGGTGCATTTTATATACAGGCTTAAATTGTTCTAAACTTGTTGACCAGCTTGCTAGTGATGGCTTAAGCAAAAATGCTTTCCTGATGTACATAACAGGCTGTATTCTAAATTTGAGCTATAGTTTACAGTTAAAGTGATCCAAATGAATTAAGTGAATCTTGCTGCCACTGGGGCTTTTTGTGTCTGTGTTACTATCACAGCCAACAGTGTGGCTCTGTGGCAGTTACAGATTGACATTTCAGTCTGCAGGTCAGGGAGCTATACACAACATAGGAGTTACTGAATGTGTAAGTAAAAAGCCTTTTATTAAAATCCAAGGAATCATTGTGGTCTTTGTATATATCAGCATTTCTTTAAGTATGTGAAATTTGCTGCAGACCCAGAACTCACTATTACAATTTTTTTCACTTGTCACCAGGCTGTAAAGTTTGCTTCTTTTTCAGCATTAGTCGTATTGGGAAAAACAGTGAGCATCTCTGAATTTAGTAGTAGTTCATTAACACCCTCTTTACTGTAGGTGACATGATATCCAACGTCTTTTACAAAATGTTCTCCTCCTGTTCCTTAGCCGGTCATGGGAGTGCATGAAGAAGGTTATGCAACAGTTGAATGAGCATGTTTTACCAGTTGTGGTGCTGGTGGCTGGATCTGTGTGGTTCTCCATGTCCAACCAGCTCAAGTGACTGGACTGTGTGGGATTAGCCGTGGGGTGAGGGGTGCCTTGCATTTGCTCAAATAACTCCCCCTAAAACACAGATTCCTGCAGAAATCAAGTGTTCTGGTGTGCCCCTCTTTGCTAGTTCTGCAGGCTGCACCCAGAATATGTACTCATTACTCACTTTCTCAAATTCTGCTGACTAATTCTGTGTGGTGTGTGTGTTAGTGGCACAATGATTGTTTACATATCAAGTGTCATTCCTTCAGGTTAAAGCATTACCCCAAACAACTTAAGCTTTGTAAAATTGTGTGTTTGCCAGTAAGAGTAGTAAAGCCTCGGAGGTAGTGTCGGTTGTTGGTCTTAGACCCTATTTTAGCCCTGAGTCTGTTTAGTCAGCATTTCATCTCCTGGCCAGCCCCGCTCAGTCTGACAACCTATCTGTCTGCGGATCAGCTATGAAGCTCCTGTAGAGATTTTATTTTATTTTAAAAAGTCTTGCATCAGATTTAAATGATAAAGTTACAATGACATGGCAGATAATTTGCATTTCATTCTCTTACATTGCTGCCATTATCTAAGCTCCAAGGCTCCAGTGGGGATGAGCCGACCATCAGTGTAACTCAGTGTTTTTGTAAGCCAGAGATCTCATCTAGCTTTATGGAAACCCTCACTCAGTTAAAACTCATTGTCTTTCTGTCTCCTTTTGTTTGTGTGTTGATATAGTCATGGTAGCCATGGCGATTGAAGCCATTTCTGCAGCGTGATTTCCTCTTCTTTGAAAAAGAAAAAACACACTGATTCATCATGACTCAGGCTTTTTACACTGCTGCTTATGTGTGTGTGTGCCAGGGAAAAGGGCGTGAGTCAGTGGCAGAGTTATTGTAGGTTTTGGCTATAAATACAAAATGTGTCACTATTACAAGGAACATATAACCTGAGGAAGATGATAACACTGAAATCAGGAAATGGAGACAAAAATGGTGGAAATAGTTTAAAGCATTCTGCATAATAATGGGTTAATTTCATACACGTATGTATTGAAAAGGTGGTGGTCAGAGGGAGGAACGTTTGCCAGTGGATTCAAAATGATACCAATTTATTCTAAGAGATGTGACTCGTTGAAATTAGATCAGCTTTTGTCAGACAAATTCATCATAAACACTGGATTGGTATTGACACAAGTGAACTAAGTAAAAAAAAATCATGTATTGGCCTGACATGACCCACACTAATCATAGTTTCTTAGCCAGTCAAATCATAAATTGTATTGGTACAAGTCTCTGAACCTGCTAAAGGATAATTTAATAATATAATTGAAATTCACTGAAGCCTTAAATATTAGCTTACTGACTGAGTATCTTCACTTTTTGTAACTAATGTGCTGTTTCAGCCTCAGGTTACTTTACATAACTAGATTGTCACCTGGTAGAGGGCATACCTAGGCCTGTTCAGTTTCCCTTATGAAACCACATTTAAATGAACAAGATTGGATTTTTTTGCACCAAATGGCACACACTCTTAAATATCAGTCCCCTAAACATAGCACACAAGAAAGTTCCACTAAACACTTTTAGAGTTTCAGGGGTGAACGGCGTTGCCACCAAATCCAATACAATTGAACTAAATGATGACCATTTCTTCAAACGTAAAATGCAACAGAAACCCCCCCCCTGAATTTCTCCATACTGCTCCTGTGGGGTCATCCATGTGTCCGTAAGCCCCGGCATTCAAATTGGATTTGAAACAAGGTCATTGATTGTGACTGTGTATGTAACAGGAAAGCTTTTGTAATTGTCTTGCAGTTGATGGTGGACATAGATTTAATTGTAAATGTGATTTGGTTTTAATAAGGAAACTTTGACCCTCCCTGCTTTCACCTGAATTTATCTGAACTGTAATGATAAAATTACGTATTCTGTGGATAAGTGGACATGCAAAAAACCCAGATTATTGGTTACTTGCTGTGAAGATGTGTATTCGTAATTCAACTAGAGCTAATTTCGCAGCACCTTTTAAAGGACTATAAATCCATAATCTATATATTTCATTCTGGGAGGGTTGTGAGGGGGAGCAGGAGCCAATCCCAGCCGCCATTGGTCGTAAAGTGGCGTATATTCTGGTATCCAGTGTATTGCATGGCCACCATATTGAAACAAACAACCATTCACAATCACACCTAAGGACAGTCTAGAGTCCTCAATCAACCCAAATTTCAGAGGAAGAGAAAATCCGCACAGAAAACAGAGACCCCGGCCAAGCAGGGATTTGCACTAGGAACATTCTTGCTGTGAGGCAGCTATGTTCAAACTACAGTATTATGTTAAAAATACTGAATAGAACTAATTTCAGTTTACCACGGAAACCCTTGAAGCTAAATTTACAATTTTAACTTGAACTACAGGTTTACATTATTCACCTGATGAAATATTATCCAGAGCAGGAACTTAACTGAACAAGTTCATTTGTTGTTGTGGTGCGGTTTAATACTTCTCTGGTTTTACCCTGTGCATTAATTATTAAACAGGTTAGACAGACTACATTACAGAAGACTAGAACCTGACTGGAAAAAAATTGAAATCCGATATGACAAAGAATTTATTTTGATGCTTCATATATTACAGTTTAATCATAAACTTGAGGAAAATCCTAAGAAAACATAAATGCCTCCAACATTTTACTGTAGATCCTGTATTTAGAAAATAAACACTTTTAAAAGTAAACATCTTCTGCAAATATTGGCTCGTATTAGCAAACATAAACAGATACCGATTTGAAAGGCTCATATAAGCCAATATTATAGTTCAACCAATATCTTAGTCAGGCACTAGAAAAGACAGCCCTCAAAGAACCACCTCAATGCAACAAGTGAGGGAATGGTCACCACAGCAATTTAAATAATTTGCAATAAAATAGATTGCACATGTAATTTCCACTTGAGAACAAGGAATTGAACAAGGGTTTAAAAGAATGCAAAAAATAACACAGCAGATTACTCAAGTTTTTCCTGTCTTGTGTCTAAGCAGTGTTTTGAAGCTATAGGAAGAGTTATAATGCCAATCTCTTCCAAAAACACACATTTGAGATAATGTTGCCATGAAAAACCAATGGGTACGTGCTGTGAAACCTGATGCCTGTTGAAACAACATTGTAGGAAGTCAACCTCTTCATGTGTTGGTCCAAGAAGAAAGCCACTGCTCACAAAACTGCATGATTTTATACAACTTTAGAGTTGTGTTGATATAGGGCTTTAGAATGTGCAGGAGACAGGCAGTTAAAGATCACACTATAAATCTTCCAAAACACAGAAAAACACACCCAACTCCTTAACCTGGCCAACTATGTCTCCTGACTTTAAATAATAGAATATCTTTAGTAGGGCTGAACGATTAATTGCATTTGCGATTTAATCGCGATATGATAAAACGCGATTTCCTAATCGCAACGTGCGCGATTATCATGTGCGAACGAGAGTAGCGCACCGGGCTGCCTTCCGCAGCCAGAATGCCGCGGGACAACACAACTCCGCTGATCCAGAAGATAGCGAAGCAGGCCTGCGTCACCTACATGGTGCAAACACAGAGCGAGCTTATCTCGCTGGTGATCGCAGTGCGGGCGGAGGACCTGAAAAGGCCTCCCCGGAAAAGCAAGCCGAGCTCCGGGGCCGCGGGGCTCCGGAGCCGCCCGGTCACCTACACGCACATCTGCGGGACGGAGGTGTTCAGCATGGGAGTGTTCCTGCTGAGGCCCGGCGCCTCCGTACCGCTGCACGACCACCCACACATGAACGGGATGCTCAAGGCTTTACAGCGCCTCATGTCTGCTGTGTTGTGGCTCCACACACACTCTGTCTGTTACGTGACTTGAGTTCGAAAGGGTTAAAAATCACAGTCTGAGGAGTGGGACAATTTCATTAACTTCAGGAAACTGTTCATACATGCAGTTGTACTGTTTGATATATGGCCTGTGCATTTATCTGTTTTTTATTTATAACTTTTTTATTTACTTTGATTTTACAAAATATTTTCAAAGTATAGTAGAGGCAAATTCTATGTTTCAGTTGTGTGAAATGTTTCTGACTTGGGAGCAGTAAGGCACCTATAATTTTAAATATTATTTAACACTAAATGTATCTGATATTGTGTTGGTCATATTTAAATCATTCATTACGTTCTGTTGGGGGAAAAAAATTGGATCAAATAAAATAATCGCATATTAAATCGCAATATTGGGGAAAAAAATCGCAATTAGATTATTTCCCCAAATCGTTCAGCCCTAATCTTTAGAGAAGGTAGATTAACAAGGAAGAGTTGCAGAACATTTTGCCACAGAATACAGGTATGATGCATAGGCCTGTCGCGATATGCAATAAATCAATTAATTGCGCGATAAATTAAAATGAGCGATAATTTTTTGCCGGCTGCAATAAATTCCATCCGCACGCTTCAAAGTAACTGGATATCAAAAGTTTTTAATCCGGTGTATCTGCCCTCTCGGCGGATTGGTGTTTTTTTGCCCCAACTGAATTCTTCAAGGCAGCGCGCAGGGTTAGGCATTCAGTTGGTGATGGTTATTATTTCCTGCAGCGCAGCCTTAAAGGCCGAGCTGAGGGCACAATAAGTTAACCCCTCACGTGTCAGTCACTTGTAGCATTGGTCTCTATGTGGGAGGCGGAGCCCTGGCGTTGCACAGTGCAGAGTGCAGCATGAAAGTCCCGAGAGGAGAAGAGCAAGAGAAAAAACATTTGGAAGAATAAAAAGATGGAGTTGGTGTCTAAGCCGAACGCGACAGCTGCCGTGTGGGAGCACTTCGGCTTCAAACCCAACGGCCGGGGCAAACCAAATAACCTATGCGAGCCGACATGTCGCATTTGTTTGAAAACAATATTGACAAAACGCGGCAATACAACAAACCTGCATCTTCACCTAAAACACAATCACCCGATGCAGTTTTCCCAGCTTGGGAAAAAACAAACAGATGGGAAGACTCCGTCTTCCAAACAGTCCACAATCACTGGGGCGTTTAGTCGGCAAACAAAGTAAGCACCAGCTAAGAGAGAATGTTTAGCACAGCTGGCCACATTGTTACTCCTGAGAGATCCTGCCTTAAGCCACACAAAGTCATTATTTTTTTTATTTATTTATTGTTTTTGGTTGTGTTTGGTTTTTATTCAAGAGCATTTTTGGTTAAAATAATTTTATTTATTGTTTTTGGATGTTTTGTTAATTAATTCTGGATATTTTAAATGTCTTCCAGATGTCCAGTTCCAGTGTTCTTTAAAAATAAAAGTTTATTGATGTTCGAAAGAGTGTACTTGCATTATTATGCCATTATCATTATATAAGTTGAAAATGGTGTCAAAACGGCAATATTATCGCTTATCGCAATAATTTCTGGGGCAATTAATCGCACAGAAAAATGTGTTATAGTGACAGGCCTAATGATGCATTTCCAGGGCTGCAGGAGGATCAATCTGTCATGAAAGATAAAGACCAATATACAAAATGAAAGAATGAAATCTCGGCAATTAATGGTCTACAGACTTATGTCTGGTTGGTTCTTAACTATAAACCCTTTCATTATGTTAAAGTATTTCTTTTTTTTCAAACTTAAGGTTTCCTCTTTGGTTTTGGCGACTTCGATCATTAGTAACGGTTATTTATACAATATTCCATCTGTGTCTGTTTGATATGCTGAACAGTAACCCCTCAAGTAAAAACAATAGGTATAGAAGATGCTGTGAAGTTAAACTGAAATGTGCCATTATATTCTCTCTGGTAACAAGATTTCCCCTTCTGTCTTCCCCGTAGGACAAACTGTTCCTCAGTGTAACCAGACTTGGGACCTTAAAGGATTATTAACTGTAAGTACAGTGTATAAGCCGTGACTACTAACAGGAAATATCAGCTTAGGATTTACACCTCTGTTTCAGGGGGAGGAAGTAAACCTTTGCCTTTTCTCTTAAAAGAAAATGTCCCATATTCTAGTCAAACCTTCCTGCTATACTTTGTACTATGTTGTTGCTCATGTCGCAGGGGTGCTGAATGTGATACCCACTTCTGAAGTTGTCATTTTCATAACCTTAGACCCATTCTCTCTTTCTGCAGATTTGTACACAGGTCCACATCCGCCTCCCCATGCAGAACTCCAAGAAATGAATAAAGCACCACAACCTATAACGGGACCCCCCTCTATCCCCCACCCGGCCCCCTCCCCTGGCCTGTCACAGGTTATGATCCATGCTACTTCACTTTCTGCACTGGCTCTTGAAGGGCGTGTTGCTTTGTCCCACTTTGTTTCTCACAGGCGGAAAAAGGGCTCTCGTAACACATAATGGAAAACAGATCACACAACAATGCACTCTCTGGTAGGGAAGGGTTACAGCAGCCACCAGAGGATTTTCCACTATGTCTCAGACAGTGCCTTAACGCAGTCTTTGTACTTCACAGTAATTGTCAGAAGTAACGGCGTGAGCTGCCAGTGTAACTTGTGTTACAAGGAGGTGAATGGTTGACACCTGGGTCTGTTTGGTTCTTTAAAGTAAAGGCCGGCGCATGCTTCTGCGTCGTCAGGGGCCCGCAGGCACGCAGCTGTACCGCAGGACTCGTTCTCATTCATGGTTCTCCAACCGTTGCGCGTGTTGCCATGCAATTCCCCGCCAGAAAACTAGGCGCAGTAATGTTTTTTGTCGAAGTCGGCTCTTCTTCGTGTGTTGCACGAAGAAGAGTGATTTATTTACATCGCCACGGCGGCTCCGCAGAGCCTTTTTCTGGCGGAAAAATCCGCCGGTTAGTGACGGGTTATACTAGTGGACATAGTGTCGGATCTCTTCTGCCAAGTGCTCTTCTATCTGGTCCATATTCGTTCTTCTAAATCTTCCGTGGTTTCCGGGCATGAACCGGAAATGCGACTCCGGAAATGATGTAGTCAGCAGACCAATCACAGCCCTCGCGGCCGGGTGACGCTTGCAGGGCTTTGCCGTCTAGTTAGAAAAATTGGCCGACGCACGTAAGGACGTAGGAAGGGCCGTGAGGGGCCCGGAAGGGCTCCTGCGTCTCCGTTCCCGTGAAAACGCAGAAGCATGCGCCGGCCTTGTGTTACCTCCCCAATTAGCATATGCGGGAAGTTGCCAATATTTTGGGGCTTCTGGTGTAGACCCCATCGTAAGGCTCAGTCAAATCTTTTACCGACATAATGAGCAATACATTTAGAGGTATTTTAGGTCCAGTGGATATTTTGGCTATTTTCTATTAACGGCTGTCTGCACATGAATGCCGATCAATTTAAAAGTTGATAGTTGATACCTATAGTCGATGTGTTCCATCTCTTTTTCTCTCCACACAGACTGTTTACTTGAGGGCAACCAAAGCCTGCTCAAACATAATTGCTCAAACTGGAAACCAGCTCCAAAATGTTGCTCCTCACCTGCAGATTCTGTAGATCCACATGCAGAATGTATTTATAGATATTAGCTCACCCTAAAATAGAAAAGATGCTGGTATCATGAGGAAAATAAACAATAACCTGAGCACAAATATTGGCCGCACTACCTGTACAATTGTTGACCACTTTTCATCCCACTTGCTCCCTGTCCCTCCTAAATCCCATTCTTCTGCTGTTAATATCACTTCCTGTCTCTTGCAGCCCTCATTCCCCCCCGGGCAGCCCCCTTCTGTTGTGTTTGCCTCCCCACCGCCTCCACAAATGAACCCAACACCACAGACCCGACAGGTAGGCCTGCCCACTGCTCACCCAACCCTGCAGCACAAAGTGGTGGATTAAGGTCCATTCATGAAAAATAATTACTAATTCCAGGGTTTCCCCCAGAAAACTTGTTAAGCCTGGTGGTAGGGCTGCTAGAGAAGCCTTCTCGCGGTCACCTCAGCTACGGGGGGGGGGGGGGGGGGGTCATGGTTTTGACGTATACTCAGTGAAACACTGTGTTGAAGGAGCGTTCTGATGTCTGAGTGTCAGTGAAGGGGTCGGGGTGGGACATGCGACTGTGTGGACCATTAGGATGGGCTTGTCCGGGGATCGGGGCTCAATGAGTAAGTAAAGTGTTGACGGAAGAAGCTATGTTATTCAGCGACCCTCGGAAGAGGCACAATTTCTTACGGTGTTTCTAAGTTGTTTAAAGTTTTATTAAGGTGTACGGTGACAAGGACGGTTCAATAAACGACCTGAACATCAGTTAAGTCTCACCAATCTTTCGGGGGATCTGCTACACCGTCTTTGGTATCATGTTTCTGGTGCATAACATTATTTTATTTTTTTTTTAAATAAATAAACAAGCGACGCTTAGCCTGGCGGGGGGGGGGGGAGGGGGGAAGGCCTATAAAGCACTGGAGGAAACCCTGTAATTCTATTACATATCTACAACGGAGTATAAGGGCCATATTTAAAAAAAAAATGCAGAATTTTGGACCACTACCAAAAATGCCCTCCTCAAAGCAGGAATGTTTTTTGTGGTCCTTTCTTCAGCATAGAAACAGTTTCTTTCACAATCTTTTCAAAGTCTGGATACTTTAGATAATGTGGTGCTGATGAGCCAAAAATATTTCAATAATTTGTGAAACCTACACCACAGTATAACTAAAAAAGATTCTCAAAACTCCTAATTTTAAAACTCTATAAAGTGACACGTAGCCTAAAGTAACTACTTTATTCTCAATTTAACTTAAGACTTATTTCGTAATACTACGACTTTATCTTTGTAAATCTACGTTTTTCTCATAATCTCCCATTTCCCCCCTTTAATTGGCCCTAATACTCCGCCCTACATATCAGAGACAGAAGTTATTAAAACAGTCCGTCAAACTGCACCTTTTGCGGTAACTTTCACACAAGTGACTGAGTTACTGCAGGGCTCCAGAGTTTGACAATTTTGGTCACACATGGGATACTAACCAAATACAATACGAACCTGAAATCTAATCTAAAGCCTACCATCACATCCTGTTTACTGAACATGTATTCTGTGTCAAATGTTTCATATTTATTCAAGAGATATTTTTGTTGCCGGAGCCCGAGAGTCCATTAAATGTCTGATTATGGTTGTGTGTGGTTTATCGTTTTATTTATTTAGGATATTTTAATCTTTTTCATTTTAATTAAAATGTCGGACTGAATATTCTTTACAATTTAAGTGCATTGCTTTTTGAAAGGATGCACTTGCATGATTATGCCATAATATTATCATTATACCGGCGGTTTTAAAGGGTTTCACAATAACGATGGCGTTATATCACTTTCGCAATAATTTGTGGTACAAAATAGCGTCCAACTAAATGTGTTATTGTGACAGGCTTACCTTAATATTTTTGATGATGCATTAAGTGAGAGGTTTCCTTGTTCAGATTACAGCTTTAGTTCTCTGAGGATTTATTTCATATCCAGGCAAACTTTGTACAAAGACATATCTTTAACTGATTCGATATTGAATCAGACTGAAATCAAATCAAGACCTTGTGAATCAGACTTGATTTGGGGGAACAGTGGCAATACCCAGCCCTAGTTCGACATTACCAATATATATAAATATGGGAACTGTCAAGTAAGGTTGGTGAATTATTGCAGTGCCAAGTGGTTAACATTTGTTGGTGCCCCTAAATTACACTATGTGCTAGTGCGCTTAAATTAAATAGTTAGGCGCACCTGTTCAACCACCGCTCTGTATAAGTTGCCTTCACGTTGTATATCTAAGTTTAGTTTTCTGTAATTCCTGGCCCTCACTTCTGTCAGAGAAATCACAGACAAACGACTCCAGTTATAAATCCTGAAAGTATTAATGTCTTTTGTGTGCAAGTTTAGCACAACTTCTGCTCCCTGTCGCCATCTGAAATCCTCTCAGTAGAAAACACAGTGTAGAGTCTTTTGCACAAGTGTGTAAATTCCTCAGAACATTTGCATGTTTGTTTGCTTCTCACCGGTCCTGCACCATTTTAGATGTCAGTATCAGCCTGCCCTTTATACGCCTCACAAATTCTAACATCGTAGTCAATACATGCTCGCAACAGCCTTCTCTACATGGTTTAAACTCCTTTCTCACTCTTACTCCTTGATGCTGGACGAAATGCAAGTGGCTCCAACTGTAATTTGTTTTTATTGTTTTTCAAGTCAGTCCTGCTGTATTGATCGTGTTTAATGTATTTTTGACCAATTTTTTTTTAAATGAGATGGTTATATTATAAATGAATTGTAAATAGCAAATACTAGGTGACCACTACAAATACAAGAACAAAAAAAAATCTACAGAAAGTGGGCTCACCCCTCTGCTGTAATGGTCTGGAAAATGTCATTGATCTTGTGCTTTTTCTAACCTCTGCTCTGTCTGCCTCTCCTCCTCCTCTAGTTTGCCCCAGGTCCCCGACCTTTACACCAACAGGTACTAACAGCACAAGTGACTAACATGACAGGGTTTGGATAGATGGGGTTTATTTTCTTTTGTATGAAAGACTTTCATCTATCACCTGGATTTAATCATCGGTAGACACCAAATACTAATCCCATACCATTTAAACAAATATCAACTTTTTTATTGTATTTTAACAGCTGCAAGTTACTGACACATTTCATAATTGATGGTTTTATGTATTTATTTGTCAAAGGGTTTAATCTGAGCCAGGTCATATAAGAATGATAGCAGACAATAAAGGCCAGAAAATTTATTTTATTATCTAGTCATAACTGAAGAAAATCACAAATATATAAATCTACTGTTAATGCTGTCATGAAGTTTTCCAGGTAACCTTTTTTTTTAGGAAATATTTTTAAATATCGTTACAGTAATGTTTACTTCCTAACCACGCAAGAATCTGAATTCAGATCAATAAAAAATAAATTATTTATTACATTAAATGATGTACCAAACATTTTGATAGACCTGAAGAATATACAATGACTTGATAGAAAATAATTTTAGTTGCCATTATTATTGAAGATTTCCCCTTTTGTACATGTGGGAATTTAAGCATTAGATTTAGAACACGACCAAGTTGTGAGTCAGCTGTATATATTGGCCTATTATCAATATTTGTCCATATGTTGTCGAACAGGTAAAAACCTTTTTCCAGAATATAAAGGGGTATAATATGCTTGTGGTAATTTGGAATTCGAAAAGCAGAGCGCAGTCAGACTTATGGATTACAATAGTCAGCCCTGTCTGCAGTAATGTTCTCATCGTTTTCCCATTACAGTCTCAGATGTTTGGACAACCGTCATCCACAGTCGTGTGATAATGAACAAACTATTTTGAACGTGTGATACAGATAGATACAAAGTTGTAGTGATGTCAGACAGAAGAGAAGTAATTAATGTGTGATGAGGTTAACCTATCTGAAAAGTTAATTTAGAATCATGGACAATATTGAACAGTGCGCAGATAAAAAATAGTTTACACTGTCACGTATTATGTTGGAAATCAAAGGATCTTCAGTTAACTAAAATATATATTTAATAGTTGGGATGTCGTAACTGTATTTGACGTATTAAGCTCTTTCTTGATTTGTTAGAATCTCTGTTTTAAAACAGTTGACACATACTAAATATTAAACAGTGAGACCATTCCAGTCTTCAAGATATATGCATTATCATGTCAAAATTAAAAAAAATCCTGTAAAGGCCATTTGACATTGATTTGTTTTTATTTGATATCTTGAACTTAACCTGCTCCAGGTCAGGTAGGCGGTTCAGGATTAGTCACCATGGTGATTGACCTTGATAGGAAGTGAACCATCCTCATTGGAAAGGAAACATTTAAGCTATACACGCTGCAAATCCTGCCTCGTACTACAGGCCCCCCTCATTTTCCCTCTGCTAGGTCAACCGTCATGTTGGTCATCCCATGTGTTTGCCAAATTAGCTAGTTAGTTAATTGTTTTTTGCAATGTATTTTAGCTGATGTAGTTTCAAGACAATAAGTTCTAGTTTATGATGAGTCAGTGTTCTGCCTATTGTCTGCATGCTGCTTGTTAATTCACTGCTTGGCTCAGAATGGATGGTTCCTGGCCTTTCTCTAACTGATGGTGGTTTTCTCTTTCTCTCACTCCTTCTCTTCCCACAATCCTGTTGCCTCCATATGATGTGTGTCTGTGTGTGATCTGTGTTTGTGCTGCTGAAGGGAAGCTTCAGGTCGCTACAGGTAACTCATCCTTTTTCTTCCAGTTATTCCTTCAGTCTTTCTGCCCTCATCCTCATGAGGAATGCATATGTGTGTGACTAATATTTGGCAGCTTTGTTCTTTGTTGGCTTGGTGTAATTTCGCTGGCTACGGCAGTTTGCTCCCAGGCGAGCAGCAGAATTTCAATGAGGAGGCTCTGAATGAACCTGCATTAGCGGCTTTATCTCTCCAGGCAGGCAAGGCCAATATGTTTCCAGTTGGAGTGTTGCCACAGATTCATTGGCAAACTTTGAGCCTTGCTGTTAGACTGGACAAGCCACCCCCACTTGGTCCAATAGATTAAATCAGATCAGGGTACTGGGGGTATCTTTATGTCAGAGGTTTCAGAAAGATAACCAAATAATTCCCTTGTTACTTTGTCTCTTTACTACCCTAATTCATCCCATTAATCTTCCAACATTTTCCTTTAAACCTGTTCACCTCTCACTTGTCTTTCCCACTATCATCTACATTTGTTCTATGTCCTCACGATATCAATCTCCATCCTCACCTTTTATTCTCACCTCCCTGCTGTTTAGCCCTACTACACCAACAGGGCCAGCTTGCCTCCTGGTAGTGGGCCGCGAGGTGTCCCTCCCAACAATGCCCCTCGACCCGTGACGCCCACCCATGTCTACCAGCCAGGCCCTGGCTCCCAAATGATGATGATCCCTGGGCAACAGTTGCCCTTCGCCAACTCGCCTCAGGGACCCGCCTACTTCATACCGGGACAGGTAGGGGGCACAAACTGGGATGTTATCAGCTAGTGACACTGCCAGATTGTCCTTGTGCACAAACCAGATGGTGTAAATAATTGAGCAGACATGGCACACCACATTTACACACATACATTTCTAAGTTGATGAAAATAGAAAAAAAACATTTTCCCTTTTATGCCTGTGTAAATGTTAAGCTTTTGTTATCCACCCTTTGTTGTAATAAATGTTCTATACATTACAGACACAAGGTATTAAGTCCTGCACAGGTCCATTTTTTTTTTTACATTGTGGCACTTTTGGAGCCGTTACCCGCAATTATCTCTTAAGTCCAATACAGCTCCGCTGGGACATGTTAATATAAAACACGCGACCTGACCTGTAACCCGTAATGAAAACGCATGCAACATACACACCAACTAAATACGCACTCACATTAACTAGGTTATGTCCTCCTTGTTCTCCTTTTCTGGTGACTAAGTTGTATTCTGGTTACAGTATCTGCATTGTCACAGTAACTGTGCTGCCTCCGTAACAACATGCTAAGCTTATACATTGTGGCACTTTTTACAAGTAGTAAAGCCACTGAGCAAGCACTACACAGTTACGTACCTTGAGATTTATAGGGAAGAGAGGGGGTCTTATCTTGTTGTGTGCAAGTCTGAGTCACACTTTTATACCTTTCTATCACTGTTGTATGATTTTGTCTTGTTCCTTTCTTTCTGTCTTATCTCCCATGTTCCCTTCTGTTTGTTTCCTTAGTACCGGTCAGCTACCTACGTGGCCACACCCCAGCAATACCCAGTCCCAGCAGGCACCCCAGGCTTCTACCCAGGCACCAGCCAAGCTGAATATGGTACTTATGGTAAGAGGCTCTACCTGGGGCCTCACCTGAGCCACTCACACACACAGAGAGACACTTAACAGGGGTTCTTAAATTGACACAGGCCCCTTTTTATACACTTTTTTTATTTAAACTGAACCAATCAAAGGCACCATACTTCTGCCCCAGTATCTCAACTGCCCCCAATGCTGTGTCGGAATCAGAGGCAACCGAACACTGTCTGCCTCTGTCTCATCACACCTGTTACTACCAGCAACCACAAGTCCAACATCTTCCAAAGTTGATCAGTTAAGGAAGCAAAAAAATGTAGGCTGACGTGTACCATGTCCGCAACATTATGTTTCTAACACTCCTTAATGTAATGGTAGAAATTATTTTACAGAAGGCAGGCAGCATGGCACGCTTACCAAGATAACCACATGAAAAATCCTCCCCTGTGGTAACTGATGACTCACATATTGCTGTTACCGAGGTAGTTGTTTTCAAAAGGTTTTCCACTTATCATTTCATGTTTAATCTTTCGTCCTTGTGATTTTTTGTTTCTTTGTGATGTTCTTAGATGCTTTGGCAATCCGGGCTTTTTCCATTTGCTGCCCTGGTCATCGAAGCTTTTGAGTCTTTTCATATCAATGTTTACAAAAAGAAGTGGTCTGCCTTTAATCATCACTTCTAATGATGTTGCTATTAATTATTGTTGTCCTAATCTCAAAGGCCAAATGACTCATCTGTGTTCCTTACATCTTCTTGCTTCGTAGAAACTCAATGTATCTACTAAGAATCTGTAGCAGAAGGTTTAATGTCTGGGGGTGTGTACCTCAGAACCAAAGAGCAACGACATCTGTCAGTTGTACACTGACATTCACAATCACACACAGAAATCCTCAGAGATGACTGTCAGTTTAAATGGACCATATGACCATGATGAAATGCGGTTATGAGACGAGCTTTTGTCTTAGTGACGTGTTGAAAGTAAAACATGTAAAAAGCTGCGTCTGTCATAGTCAGAGCAACTTGAGTGAAGCGGGTACACCAGAAAAATATATTAAAGCATGAATGTCAGTGTACATAACATCTGTATTTAGCATTTCAGATTCTTGTGTCTATAATGCACATACAAAGTGGCTGTCAATAGTAATTAATACATATTAATGTATCTCTGCTTTTTAAACTCTTTATGTATTAACAGCACATTCTGTTTTCATAAACATTCATAACTTAACATCTACAGAATGCAGTAGCACTGCAGACATGTTTCCTTCTGATCCCATGGGTTGTCGCACCCTCTAGAGGCGGCTGAGTGTCAGTACATCACATTAACTGACAATGCTCGAGCAAA
Organism: Limanda limanda; assembly: GCF_963576545.1. Lineage (NCBI taxonomy): Eukaryota > Metazoa > Chordata > Actinopteri > Pleuronectiformes > Pleuronectidae > Limanda > Limanda limanda. The sequence continues at coordinate 2,173,407 of NC_083641.1, read as the reverse complement.
CTTGCTGACCCCCCCACTCACCAGCAGGCATCTAAACTATGTGTTGTCTTTGTTTAAACTGTAGCTCATCAGCAATCGAACGTGCAGGCCTGAATAAAGGACTGTTAAAACACAATTCTTCCTATTAGGCTTTTCATGCCCATGCTCTTTGCACCTCACCATGCAGTACACACAGCCTGTGATGTGCATGGTGCTCGAACAATACCTCTGCACACTCTGCAATCGCGTATGCAAAGCTGCTAAGGGAAATGTGATTTTCACACAGAGGTATAAACCGAGGTATAACAAGCTTGTATGAAGCAGAAAACGTGCCAGTGAAAATCTGTGTTTAAAGCCGCTAAATTAAGCCAAGATCTATAAGGCTTTAAAGTACGCTATTCTCTTGAAGGGGTTTGTTATGTGTTGGTAACAATCACAATGTAACTATTATATTTCATTCAGGCTGCATTGAGAAGCATACAGTCTAACCAATTATTTGGTCTGAGCTCATATGAGATGTTACCTTAATTTAACTTAAGAAGTTTCTCAAAGTTGGTGTAAAAATTTGACCTTATTTTTGCATCCATTTGATGTGTTGCATGAAATCACCATTTTCAGTTTCCTCCTGCACTTCAGTGTTAATTTTGGCAGCTATTTTTGATTTAGTTTTAGTCTTTTGACGAAAATGCATATTAGTTTTAGTCACATTTAGTCATTTTTATCCTTCTTAGTTTTAGTCGACGAAAACAAATTACATTTTAGTCTAGTTTTAGTCGACAAAACGAATTACATTTTAGTCTAGTTTTAGTCGACGAAAACAAATAACATTTTACGCCGGCCACACACCGGACGCGTTAGCGTCACGTATGCGCACCGCCAAGCCTTAAATAACAGCTGGCTCCCATCCACTCCCATGTTAATCCCTTGTGCCGGCCACACCGGACGCAAGGAAGTGCAGCGCTGCACCAAAACTGCCTCGCGTCGTGCAGCGATCGTTTCGGCGTCGAGTCTATTTTTTGCGCTTGACGCGAGCGTAACGCTCCGGGAAACACAGTGAAAAATGATTTTAAACGATATTGGGGACATATTTTATATGATATAAATGATAAAATATGCATCACATAGTTTGTATTCCCCTTCTGTTGTCAATTTTACCAATTTTACCAATCACATTATTAAATGTCCCCCTCTGCCCCTCCATACAGACACACAAGCAGTCATAAAGATAGAAAGTGTGTGTGTGTGTGTGTGTGTGTGTGTGTGTGTGTGTGTGTGTGTGTGTGTGTGTGTGTGTGTGTGTGTGTGTGTGTGTGTGTGTGTGTGTGTGTGTGTGTGTGTGTGTGTGTGTGTGTGTGTGTGTGTGTGTGTGTGTGTGTGTGTGTGTGTGTGTGTGTGTGTGTGTGTGTGTACTCTCCACATAGGCTTGAGTGGAGAATACGTAATTTACACCCGACATTGAACGGAGCAAACAGCGGAGAAGTTCTTGAAGATGGATGACATTAAATTAATAATTGAAGTGGAGAAGTAGTACAGTGACCTGTACGATCCTCGGCCGTGTTGTTTAAAGACAACATTAAAAAGGACAAATGCTGGGACACCGTTTCAGTTAATGACAAATATCAGCTGTATGTGTGATCACGGAGAGGAATCGCAGGATGACCGCCGCGGAGTTCAGCCTGTCCGGTGTGCAGCCTGGCCCCGGCGTGCTAGGGATCTACGCGACGCTTACGCGTCCGGTGTGACAGCCTAGCGTTTACGCGACGCTAACGTGTCCGGTGTGAAGCGGGCGTTAGTCTAGTTTTAGTCACATTTAATAGCCACATTAAACTCCTTATCTTCCCTTCTCAGGTCCAGGGACCCCCTGTGTTGTGTCTACAACTGCATACTAGTCTAGCTTTCAGTACTTAGGTTGTCCATTAGATATCCCTCCTATAGGTCTATAGCAGGGGTCGGCAATCTTTACTATCAAAAGAGCCATTTTGCCCCCTCTTCCCCCAAATAAAATTTGTCTGGAGCCGCAAAACATATTTGATAACAAAGCTGATAAAATGTAATATAAAGTTATACTATACTAATCTGTAGATTATTGCATTTATGAAATTATAGAACAACAATAAAGAAAACTGTTGACATTTTATTTATTTTTACCTGTTACAACAAAGGGAAACACCAAATGCTTATGAAGAGGAGAAGAAAATACACAGGCAAGTGTAGGCCTACTTTGAAATAAATTAAACGCAGAACTATGTAGGGTTATTTGAGTCATCCCCATATTTGTGGGAAATGTATGAAATAAGAAGTACCCTATTTTGAAATAAATAAAAACATATAGCTGCAGCCTATATATTTTAGTTGGCGAAATGTGAAATCAAAAAGTTAAAGCAGATCAGACCGGAAGAGGAAGCTGAAGCTCGGTAGAAACCAGCTGCAGCCTCTGCTCTGATCCAGAAGCTGCGGCGCTGATCTCAGAGCAGCTGAGACCAGAGAAACTCTGTGTTTTCACTGTTTCCATAGTTAAGAAGCAGCCGGTGAGTTAGTAAGCGGCCTGCTTCAAGTGAACGAGCTCTGATCTCACTGTGTCTCTCTGAGCGAGTGCGCTGCGGCAGGGGGCGGAGCCTCGGGACCAGAGCGCTCTCTGGGAGCACACACACACACACACAGACACACTCGCCGCTCCGGGTACTTCATGACGGCCTGATACGATTATGTTTTTAAAAATTGTTGTGACTTAGTCAACCGCCAACATTTTCGTTTCGTCTCGTCAACGAAAATTAAAATAGATTTCGTCATAGTTTTTATTTTCAAAGATCCATTTCGTTACGTCTTCGTCTCGTCTTAGTCATGGGAAAAGGGGCGTTAACGAATATTTTTCGTTATCGTCAACGAAATTAACACTGCTGCACTTAGTGAATAGATATGTCAACAACTAGGCTCTATTTGCGATATATATTTTCTTTGATCCTGTATTCTGAATATTATATTGATGTTAATGAGCCCCATGTTAAATGATGTATTAAACTGTGAGCATGTTAAGGAATGCTAGTTTTAAAAGACTGAATGCATTTTAAAATATAATCAGATAATAGACATCGAACACTGAAGCCTGTAGCAGTCAAAACTTTCTATTGTTGATATTCTCAAGGTAGCTGTTCAGTGATTATTAGATATTAATGTTTGTCTACTTAAATAAGAACTCCAATAAGACGAGCATTTCAAAGGTTATCATCTTTTGTCGAAGATCTGAAATGGCTTCTTGGCTGTCTATGGTGTTTATTTGTATGACTGTCTCATATGTTTGTGTTGGACAGTGTGTCACATTGCTAGTTCCGGAAGTCACATGTCACTACATCAGGTTGGCATATGACCCTAAATACGTGGTCATCTGACAGTGAGACATTGCTCTCAAACTCTAGTCTCTGATCTACTGTTTGCTTTGTAAGCATACACTGGATATAGTGTAGGGCCAAGACAGTGGTACAGATATGTTGTGTTTCTGAGCAGGAATACTTTTTTTTCTTTCAGCACCACCATAAAGCTTTGGTAAGGGGATAGTAACAGTCCCAGAATATCATTCTTTGATCCCCACGCCCAGCACTTTTAATTGGGGCCATCTCTTTGACCACTGATTCCTTTAATAGCCATCAGGTAAAGACACACACTCAAACATAGTGCTGCTTAGGGAATATCTATTTATAAGACTCCCTCCTCAAAAGTTGAGTGATCTCCTGAAGTAATCATGCACACATACACATGACCCAACCCTTTAAGTAGTAAACAATCCAGTGTATACCAGCATGGATTACATCAGTTGTCTGTTGTGATAAGATAGGGGCAGCCCTCAGTCGAATTAGAGCCACTCTGATTCACACAACTGTACAGTTTTGTTTGCCTGCCATTGCACTGTGGAGGGGGAAAGGAAGGGAGGGAGGGAGGGAGGAAGGTAAAAAAAAAGTGAAAGGCAGGGAGGAATCAGGAAGGTCAGAGGGAGGAGCAAAATGGAGACACGCTGGAAGAGGGAGGGCTGAGCATTAAAATAAGTCATTCTGAGAGGGCACCTGTAGAGAGGACAGGAAAAAGCCAGAGAGGGGGGTTTGAAGAGAAACCCCCTCTCCATTTTGTGGTTAAACGCAGATCTGCTTTCAGCAGGCATTCAACATGGGGAATCGTGGGTCTCAAGAGCAGCAGGATTCTGAGGGTAGGTGTCGTCTAGATAGTGTGTCTCTTTGCAGTCTGCCCGTCTCTCATTGCTCTCTCGTCCTCCTGCACTTCTTTAGTCATATCTCAAGCCTCTTATTTACAGTATCGGGACACTGTCCAAGAAAAGTCTCATTCTGGCTTTCTGCTTCCCAGCATGTTCCCCTTGAGCCCCTCGCTGTCCTCTCTCCGTCTGTCTTCCCTCCCTTTCCCTCTTGCACGCTTGCTCTCTTCCCCCAGCCGGTGTGGGTTTTTGACTATATTTAGGCCGAGCTGCTCCTGGTCAACAATGCAGACTCAGTAATGTGAGTTAGACTGAAATGCATGCAGAGGGAGAGAGGGACTGAGCAGGAGCTAGCCACTGCCAGGCTGAAAGAGAGGCCTTCTCAATCAGAGGATTTCATTATCCCAGTCCTTTGAAAGTGGGCAACAACTGAGCTGGACTGTAGCTGGGGTCAGGTACAAGGCCAGGTAATATCACTGAGCTCTTGGATGTCTTGTTGACGTTATTGACATGGTGGGCAAATCCAAATTCTTTGAACTGTTGATTTTTGTTACTCTTTTCAGGAGCTCTTTTCAAGCTGTCTTAATTTAGTTAATGAATTTGATATTATGATATCTATATCCTTAAGAAATAAGAGAAACCAATTCACAGAGGGAGAGATTGATTGGTCATGGCCTGAAGGCCTATACCTGTGGTGATCTCCAGATGCCATGTCGACGGTGCTGTCAGATTCAACATGAAGGGGAATTCTGAGCTTACGCAAGAGCAAACAGAGTCGACAGAAAGACACAATTTAAAATAATGTGTTTATTTGTTTTAAGTGACTTGTTCCTTCAACTGCTGGTAAAAATTGGCTGAAATTATTAATCAATTAATACATTCAGGAATCAACATTTCATGTAAATATGCCAAGAACTTGGTGTTCCCAAGATCTGAATTGACATGATTGTTAATTATTGTCAGTAATATCATTACAAATATTCAGAAAAATTGAATATTTTTAGGCAGGATAAATATGCCGCATTAAGCTCAGAGATATGCTCAAGTAACGCATGGAAAAAAAATCGACATGAATTTGAATGCAGTGGAAAAGATAATCAGCAGGTACCATCTGAGTGCAAGGCTTTGCTTTACTGAAACAGTTCGGATATATGAGCGTATAAAAGTAAAGAACACACTGGTTTACATAAACATTTGACCTGGTATTAAATCACATCATTTATCCTGATGATACGGTCAAGATGTCCTTGTATGGTGTCAATGATAATGATTTATTCTTTTACAGTCTCTAAACTCATTTGTTTTTTTACTTGTTTGTTCACTCATGAATCATAACTAAATCCCTTAAGATATATTTGAAAAAGTTAAATGTCGCTGTGATAACAAGTTTAAAGGTTTGACTCTACCAAACTTATGTTTAAACATTTATTTTTATAATAGAGGAATGGAAGTTTAATAACTGTCATTACACAGATTGTAAACGGTTCATTATTACCTCATCAGATGCCCTAAATGTTAATATAAGCTTAACACATCCTCAGCTGGTGCTGAAAAGCCTTTAGTACCTACTAAAAAAATTACCTCAGTGTAATGGCATCATAACTTTGTACTGGACATAAAACAGCAGCTGTTATGCTGTAAAATCACATTTCACATTTTAGATGCAGCAGAACTTGACTTTCAGAACATTATTGATGTTGGCTGTCATTGTGTAAATGCAGCTCATGTGTAGGATTAAATCACAATGTGTTGGTTGACGTTGTTCTCTCTGTCTGATCCGCAGCAGGGGCCTACTACCCCGCCCAGCCACAGTTCACCCCCTCGGTGCAGGCGGCACCGGTTATTATGAACCCTGCCCCTCAACAGCAGCAGCAACCACCACCTCAGCCTCCACAACACATCCCCACGAAACGGGAACGCAAACCGGTACAGTTTTTATTCCATAACACAAAATATGTTACATAACTTACTTGTCGTCTTGATGAACCCATTTGCTGTTTAGGGTTTCCATATTCTCATTTTGTCTCATAGTCTCCTCATGATTCCAAGCAACATCCTTTTATTAGAAAAATGAACCATTAACCTGGAACAGGCCTCTTACAATGTTCCAACATGGTGGAAATGTGAATGTGGCACAGACCTTAAAGAACAGTTTGTTTAAAATGGAAAATGTTATCAGCTCTATTTGAACAGCAGCTGTGTATCAGAGGTGAGGTACTTAAACTCTCACTAGTCTTTTTGAATATTTTCACGTGAAGACATGTGTTTTCAACCCATGAGAAATCCCATCCCCAAACAGATACTTTGAGATACACTCAAGTTCTTAGGATACATTTTGACTTATCTGTATATCTAAATATTCAGTTGTGTCAAAAGTACTTCCTCCCGATTTCCTTTATTTTTGATTCTTTGGAGCATTAAAATGTTTCAGATCAACTTATTTTAACATTATTTTGACATCATGATTAAACACTACTTCAGCTTTTAAAGACATAATATGTAACACTTATACTATGATTAAAGATGATTAGACATATGTAGATTGTTTTTTTACTTGCACTATCCAAAATGTTTCTAACAATTTTCAAACCCAGAGAAACCCCCATCTCCAAGTTAACATGGCGTTTCATTTTGGTCGCCTTTTAATTACATCATATCCTCTTTACCGATAGCTTTGCCCACCTCTGCTGTAACCTCTTAGGCATATGACGAAAGAAAACCCCCACAGTTGGCCAGTTAGACAGCCGGCTGTTTACTCTGTCCACTGTTTGCACTGGACACTCATAATGGATCACGATTAGTCATTACTGTTTGCTGCGTAATGTAAATAACACTCAGCGACATGACTTGCTCGTGTCAGGTTGATTTTCATTGGCAATGGTGGTAAAACAACTCCCATTATCCCACGCTGCCTCACTATGTCATCAAACTAGATCCTTTGTTAATGTTTAGTAAAGAGAACTCTAGAGGCCAAAGTTTAAATTGTATGTTTAAATTATCATTACATTTATTGAAGGTAAAGAGTGAAAAAGTAATTACCCCCAAAACCTAATAAATGGTTGTGTCGCCGTCGGCAATTAGATGTTTGCGATAACTTGCGACAAGTCTTCAATATCACTATAGGAATTTTTGGTCATGTTTCTTTGTAGAATTGTTTTAATTCAACCACATCAGAGGGTTTTCAAGCATTAGATCCTAGTTGAAGGTCTTGGCCACCGCATCTCCACTGGATTTAACTCACAACTTTGAGTATGCCACTCCAAAATAATTAATTTAATATCTTTTGAGCCATTCAGACTGCTTGTATGCTCTGGATCATTGTCCTGCTGCAAAACTCAACAGCACTTGAGGTTTAGGCCACAAACTGAGAAGTGGAGACTCTCCTTCAAGATTTTCTGGTAAAAGAGCAGAAGGCATGGTTCCTTCAATGATGACCTGGATTGTCCAGTAACTGAAGTAGCAAAGCATCCCCAGACATTCACACCACTACCACCTACCAGGGTGTTTAACTGTTGGTACGATACTCTTACTGTGGAATGCTGTGTTAGCTTTTCGCTAGCTTTCCGTAGCTGGACCCATGTCCTTTAAAAAATGGCGACTTTTTTTGGTCAGCTGGCCACTCCAGGGAAGATTCACCCCAAACTCTTTTCTTAATTTGACTCTTCTGTTGTGGAATGGCTGTATGCTTGGCCTGTGTCAATGCTCTCGAGCTACTTCAGATTATTCCCTGTCATTACTGAGTCCTCCTCAAACACTTCTACAATACACTGTCACTTTTTGTTGGTGCATGCTTAATGAACCTTTTTCATCCTACAGTGAAGATTTTATAGTCAAGGTTTTTCATATCACAAGCTGAATTTGGTTTATTGCTGTTCACGTGCATGGCTTCTATATAAGTTTGAATGATTTACTTGGCCGCTGTTATTTTTTCCTACATTTCATGTCAGCCATTTTAGAGGTCAGTTTAACAGTTGACACAATCTTCAAGTATCTTTTTGGCATGGAAATCGTTGCTAATTTTGAAAAAGTTCCAGTAAGAGCATATGTGATATTACAAAAAAATTCTATATGAATATTTTCTGTATTGAAGCAGTGTTGAGTTGCATCCTATTCTGTACTCTGTTGACAAGCGAAATTGTATCATCCTTTTAAATACCAAAAATAATAGTAAATGTACCTGTTCAGGTGAAGGTCGATTTTCTTTTAATTTAAAAAAAAATAAACCTATTGAAATGTTCCCAATGTTGTGGTCAATAAATTGGTGGTCATTAGGGTTGCAAAATTCCGAGAATATTAAAAGTTGGAAACTTTTCATTGGAATTAACGGGAATATATGGGAATAAACTGGAAATGTTGTGGGTAATTTATACTCACTGTATTTAGCTTGTCATATACAGACATAAATATAAACATTTTGTTTTGTCATAGGCTGATTTGAGCCCTGAGGAAACTTTGGCCACTTGACTATATGCTTCTGCATCTTTGTCATTCTTGACATAGGTCTTTGCACAGTATTTGCAAATGTACACAGCCTTTCCTTCTACATTGGATGGGGTGACATCTCTGCACACATGAGATAGTGCACGTGGCATTGTTCTGTAGAATAAGATGAGAAAAAAGTTTGTAAAAAAACACTAATGCAATGCCATAGATATAAATAGTTAGCCAAACAATTGGAATCGTCTAAAAATATTTTACAATTGATGGATTAATGAATGGAAATAGGCTAGATGAACAGATGAACAATCCTTATTAAGCATGCTAATATATTTTCCCCAGCAATATTATCGAAACTAACCTAACTAGTCACTTCACTACAGCAGGCCTCAATAGCCCTGCTGTAGTGTGCAGGATGCTGGGAATTATCTGTGCTTGTGATGGAAGAATGCACAGTTGAGGGTTGAAACTCAACGTGCAGCTTGTGCTGCCTTCCATACATCTTTAAAATAGAGTTTTGAATGATGTTTTTATATTTTTATGTTATCAGCGTTTAATTTGCGTAGTTTTTTTTTTTTTTTCCAAAATTCCCAAGTTTAACTTCTCATGGAAAGTTTCCGGAAATTTACCGGAAACTTTCCGCCCCTTTGCAACCCTAGTGGTCATTGAAATTTCTTTTATACAAAAATGTTTTCAACGAATTTGCCCAATGTCTTTGTATTTGTCAAAAGATTCGACACTTTAATTTCCAAAAATGTGAATTTTCTTGTTTGATGTGCCAGGATTCACAAGGCTAGAATAAGATCGAGGTGAGCTTGACCTTAGCTTGGTGTTCTGTTAGACTGAGCTGCTGTGAACATATTCCCCAGTTCTACAGTATGTCTAGTGTTTCCTCTGCTCTCAGATGGCCCTCGCCTGGTATGTGGTAGCTCTCTGTGAACTGAAGCCCCAGTTTGTGCCTCATGTAATCTTCGTCTTTACAGTTTGTGCTGATGGTTGCATTTGAGTCACAAAAATACGCCACTGGTTTTCCAAAACACCTTTCCTGATACGCCAGAGACTCCTCTATCCAGTTAAAATAAGTATTTTATTTTCTGCAAATCTGTTTTTCAACCTGTTTCCATTGCAGTAAAAGTGACTCATCTCCTTGATCAAAGTTTTTTCAATAATTTTTTATTAGAGTCTGTTAAATCATGACGGGCACAAACATGCACTATGTGAACAGGTTTGGCTGTGTATAGATTGTCTCTGGTAGTGCTGCAAGACTTGTGTCACTGTGTCTTGAAACTGGTTTTGTCTAGTTTGGAGCTTTTCTGTGGATAGTTTTTGGCCTGACTAGCAGAATTTGTTTTACTTCATGGAAGCTGGGACTTGAACCATTGTTTGTCCTTATCTGACTAGACATAAGTCATTATCTGCCAATACATGCTATGTCATCTTTTTCTCCATGTAGAATCTTCCATATATTAAGGCTTGGTTTAGTAAGAAGCCTGGAAAGGGGGTCTCATCGATCAGTGGAGGGACTCTGCTCTTTTGCCGCGATACTCCCACGATGTCTGGGTGTTTCTCGTCGAGGTTTATGACTGCTTATCATTGATTGTTGTCACCTGGGGTGGACTTTGTCCCATTTCCCATGGGCCAAGGCCGTGCTTCGATGTTGGCTTCAAGGTCCTGATGCACCGTCTCTGTAACACACATCCACACAAAATGTCACTCGAAGATCTTTGGCATAAAACTGCTTGAGCGAGTGAGATTCATACTTGCTGTGTTACCTTCGACTCACAGGGCTGTGTGTAGACGTGCACAGTGCACAACTTTTATGGAGTTGCATAATGCTAACATCATGCATTGGCTGAAGCTGTGCAAACTACCTTTTTTTTTACCTAACTTTTCTACTCCCTCTCTCCCCCTCTGGCTGTGTGTCAAAGAAAAAATGTGGAGGGGAGGGGGGTGAAGGACATATAAGCACATAGCTCAGCTCCACGTGGCCATCGGTCTCCTCCCTTTTCTGAGCCGGAAGGGCTAACCATCCAGCCTTCCTCTGCTGCTGTGGCAGCTCCCAACCCCTCCTCATCCTCCCCCTTCTCCTCCTCTCAGAGGGAGGGAGCCTGAAACATAAATTGAGGAGAAATTTGAGTGTACAGGATGACAGAGCAGAGAGCGAGAGACGGAGTATGAGGAAAAAGGGGGAGTTTCTTGTCCCAACTGCTGCTCATTTGATGATAAAAACTTTTTTTCGCATTATGAAACCCTCCCATTTCCCTTACCCAGCCCCTCCTTAACTCTCCGGCCCCTTCAACTCTGTGTTCGTCTCTGTGGGCGGGGGGTGCGCATTCCAATGCCATAGCTTTACAAGGCCAGTCGCATTATCCTTTTTTCACCCCCCTCCCTGTACTGTTCAGCAGTGAAAGAGGGAGGGAGTGAGTCAAGTTGCTAGCTAGCTTACTGACAGTCAGGCCCAGCTCGGTCCTGCTCTGCTGGCGTGTAGCTCACCCTGGATGTGTGTGAGTTTAGCTGAGGTAAACCGAGTGCTACATCCACCCACCGCCCTGCTCTGCTTGGTTTAAAGTCCAACCCCGAGGCCCACTGGAACTGCTACTCCAGTCCCAGGATGAGAGAGGCCTGCTAGGGTTTGTAATGCTCCGGGAGGGGAGTTGCTGACAGGCTGAACCAGGTTAAGGTCAGTAGCAACAAGCCAATATTGTTGTTTTTAAAGTTAAAAGTTGGAGAGAGATTGTAAGTGACAAACCAGCGCTCTGTTATTTTGTACAGTTAAACTCTTGTCTGGTGACTGGGTGCGTCCCTTTATTTCGTAGCCTTCTGGCTAATATCACTTTCATGACAGCTCTGACTTCCAAAAGTAAGTATGTGTGGAGTGAGTGCGAGAAAAAGAGTGCTGACTAGAAACACGTTTGCAGTGTAAGGGCCCTGCTTATGAGTGAGTGATAAGATTTTCACTTCCCCCCCCCCCCCCCCGTCTCTGTTGTCCGTCCTGATTGTGTTTTGCATTAGTGAGAGTCAAACATTTTCACATCAGCTTAAATCGGCAAAGGAATTTTTCTGACTATTTTGCCTAAAGTCGGTTAACTCAGTTCCTGCTAAGTCAGACAGCTTTAACGGTGACTAAGAGGCGGGGGAACAGCGGAGGAATTTGCATGGCGGTTAGTGTTTGATTTGGTGTACCTCAGCATTCACAGAGTGAGAATTGTAGCTTACATTGAATGAGAGGCACACAGGGAGTCATAGCAGAAGGGAGGACACGGAAAGGGCTGATGATTATAGGCGTTGCATCATGGGAAGGCTACCTTTATTTTACAAGTTGCTCCACACTGTTAAAAATTTTTTTTGTTTTTTATTCTTTATTTGTACAAAGAACATGCAGATAGACTAATGAAGGTTTATCTGATCTAAGATTTATGTCATTATTTTAGTGCTTTTTCTACTTTGCAGATATAGTACCTGCCCTCTTAACTTTCTATTTCTCTGGTTTTACCTAACACCCCCACCCTGACAGCTGATCCTCTCCCTTTCTCCCACAGATAAGAATAAGAGACCCAAACCAAGGAGGTCGAGACATTACAGAGGAGATTATGTCAGGAGGCCGGAGTGGCTCTACCCCAACCCCACCACAGGTGAGCTATAATGCAGTGATCCCAACTAAGCAGAGTAACACAGCGAACATTTAAATCAACTCAAATAATTTTTTGACCAGACAAATTAATTGTCTAAAATTTTGGAAAAAGGTAAGTTAAGTGACAAGACTAACTAAACACAACTGCTTAACTCTTAAAACAAGAATTTGCTCACAGGAAATGCTACAATGCTAAGAAATAAAAAAGGGAAACAGTTGGAGTGCAGAAACGTGAAGGGAGGAGGGAGGGAGGGAAATAAGAATTAAAGCATTTTTTTTTTTTTTACAATTCACATTATTTTACAGAGCTCCTGTTATAGCAAACACTGAGGAGTTCGTGCTTCTGCTCCTTTGTTTCTTTTCTGCTAGTCGAGTGGAAAAGTAGTGTTGTCCTCACCACAAAGCTCACACGTCATTATTCAATGTGTGTACGTCTCCCAACAGACAGCCATATCTGGATTAGAAAACACAGCAGCGTCACAGGCCAACGGTGAGAGCGTCCCAGCTGACGATACACCAGCACTGGTCAGACCAGGTGAGTGCCACATGGACGGAAGCATGGACAGTCACACTTATTCACACTCCAATCTCATTTTGATATTGTTCATATTTTATTCCACAGCATATGATAGTGCTTCTAACTCTTATATTTTTTGGATTTGTTTTTACACTTCTCATATGTTAAATGCATATATAGTTTTTGCTATTTTTCTTGTGGGTGGTTCAAAGTTGTTGCTGCTAATTAAAGATAACATCTGAATGAAATGTGTCCTTACTTGCCCTTTTCCATTTAACTGTTTAGATCACGTCAAATGTAACTTAATCAGTAGTCTCCTCAAAACATTTTATCTTCCTGCCTGAACTCTTAACTGTTCCCAGCTGATTATTTCGTCTTTAGATCGTTTTTCTGTTAAGGGCAGTCTTATCTGCAGGGGTAGACCATATTACCACATAGGACCTCGTCTTTTATTAATGATCCTACATAATAATTGATTGATAAATCAAACTTAAAATAAGTTTTTTGTGAGTTTATTTGCTACTATAGTTAAAGAGTTTGGATATAAGGGCATTATGAATCGCAGCCTGCAGGGACAGACACTGGAACAAAGTGATACCACACAGCAGCATCTGGAAAAGAGGGAATCATGAGTTTGACCAGGACAATATAAAGTATATAATGGCTTCTATCAATGGATGTGGATGCATGTTTGGTTAACGGGCCATTCATTTCGGTGTTGTTTATCTGTAGGAGCAACGACACCAGTTGATCAAGTGACACCCATGAAGCAGCTTTTTTTCTTAGCTCTTGTCTTGGGGAGAATCTACAAAAAGTGAATAATCTCACAATGTGGCATCTATGGGAGAATATAATATTCTTTCCCACATATACACGACTGGATAACATTCGCGTCAGAAACTCGGATCTTACCTACTGTTAATATTATGTTTGGTATGTTTGGTAAATTAACTCATTTGTACATGTCATATCTTGTCGTCATTCTCAATAAGATTTTTTTGTCTGACTTTCAAACATTCAGATGACAGTGGTAAACCTACACCTCCTCCCCAATCAAAGACCCCTGACCTCTCAAAGGGCGACTCTTTTCCATCCGAGGCTGCATCCTTTAACACAAACACTAAGACACCTCCAACCCCTCTAATATCAGAAGCAGTGGACATCCCTGACAACACTATATCCACCCTTGAACCCAGTGCTCCTGTTGCAGATGTGATGGACACTCCATCACCTCCACGGGAGCCCACTCCAACACCTCAATCAGCACCTGAAGTGCCAGCCTACCCGGCACCGCTTCCTGACCCCGTCCCTGGCTGTACCGCACAGGACAAAACAGGCAAGGAAGCTTCAGAGGAGAAGGAAGAGGTAAAGACCGAGACAGAAGAGGCAGCTGCCTACTTGGACACACCTCTTAACCCTCTCTGCAACACTAACGGTGTTTCAATGGCTGAGCCAGAACAGTCTTCTGTCTCCAGTGACCTGGAAGCTCCTCTGGAGTCTCCAATTGCACAGCCCGAGGAGCTCCGCCTTCCAAATGGCCTGCCACTGCCAGCCCCTCAAGACCCAGAGGCCCCTGCCATCGGTGCAGCCGAGCATGACGACAGCCCCATCGCAGAGCCTGTAATGGAGATCTCTACAGCCATCATTCAGGCAGCGTCTACACCTATTGTCCAAGCTGCACCTTCACCTGCTGACCAGCCTGCACCCGCGTCTGTACCTGCTCCTGCCCCTGTACTCGCCCCTGCAGCCGCCCCTGCAGCCGCCCCTGCACCCGCACCTGCAGTCGCACCTTCAACATCCCCTGTAGCTGCCCTTTTACCCGACCCTGTAACCGCACCTGTACCCGACCCTTCACCCAAACCTGCACCTGAACCCGGACTCTCACCTGCTGTCCAGGAGATTCCCGCTGAGCCAGTCGTCAAGGCAGCGCCTGCGCCAGCTGAGGTAGAGGACTTGGTTCCTCAAGTCGTCCTGGATGTGAAGGAAGATCCCTCAGTGCCCCTGTCCACCGCCAAGGAAGAGATGCCATCTCCTGCAGAGACAGTTTCTATAGCTGAAAGCACACAAGAAACTGTGCCCACTCCTCCTACTCACACAGCAGAGGAGAGGGAGGACACCCCTCCTCCCGAGACAGTCACCCCTGCCCTTTTAGAAACTACTGTACAAGGTCAGTCACTTACCCATGTTTGTGTATGGGATTTCTTTTCCTTCTGTGTTGTTACAAATCATTTTGTCAAATACGGTATATATCTTAAACTTCCATCAGCTACGAAAAAATTCCACTTAAGCAAGACTGTCATGTTTGCACTGTCGTGTTTGTCTTCCTTCATCTAGCTGCTGTGTCTGTGCCAAAAAAAAAGAGAAAGATGAAGGATCTGAACAAAAAGGATGCCGTGGGCGACTTGCTGGATGCCTTTAAAGAGGTGTGTGTACATAAGTGTGCGTGTGTGCCTGCAGTACTGCATGCATTCATTAATTTGGATGCTTTTACTGCCTGTTAGGATGAGTCTGTAGTTTCCCCATACCTTCTTATGCTGCTAAAGATGAAGCTTTATCCCAGTGTATAATTCAAATCAACCCCTGTACCTCACTGTTGCTAAATTTGAAATGTAGCCTCCCAGGGTTGATCTATTTTACCTAAAAAATGTTACCATTCTAAATCCCAGTCTGATTGTCCTAATACCCCTTCCTCCTGTAACCCAGGAGCAGGTAGTGACCCCACCAGAGCCCGAGCCCACCCCAGCACCAGAGCCTCAGCCCCCTGCTCCGTCCCCTCCTGCCCCAGAGGAGCCGGACCTGAACTGGGAGGACAAGGAGGACAAGGAGGAAAAGGCGGACAAGCTGGATGATGAGAACATTCAGCCAGACGATCCCACTGACAAGAAGTACCAGTTCAAAATGGGTGTGTCTCTGAACCTTGATGCCATTCAGCTTTCTTACACTGGCATTTCAGTGTGAATATTGGTCTTATCTCACTTTCCAATGTTTTTGCTTGCTTCATTGCAAATCTAGGAGTGGCGTTGTGCTTCTGTTAATATGCATGTATAATTATAGTTATGTTAAGACAATTAATACAATTTAAAAATTAGAAGCTGTGATTTTCAAACCTTTAAATTTGTATTTGCAACTTAACTTGAACACAAAACAACAAATGTCACATCTCCATTCACAGTCAATGCATAAGAGAATTGGTTCAAACACTTAACTGCATCCATGTTTGGATGGTTGGATGTACTAAAAATGGACAGCTGTACTACTGTCCTGTTTCTGTTTATTCATTTATTATTTCATTCATTCTTCAGTCTATCTGCCACCTTGTTGACATCATAGGTATAAAGGTATCTACATTTATGCTCGCACTCGATCATCTTCTCAACTCTGCAGAGCTGCTCGGCTGTGTTGGGAGAATACTGTCTTTGACTCAATTTCCCTGTTTCATTATGGGTTGATGCTCAGCAGCTTTAAATTGTCCCCCAAATATCTTCAACAAAAGAGCATTGTAACTATTTTCTGTTCCATGTCCCTGTTTCAGAACAATGGATGCCACTTAACGCTGAAGAGAAGAAGAAATATGACAGGGAGTTCCTTTTGGGCTTCCAGTTCATCTCAGCCAGCATGAACAAGCCTGAGGGTCTCCCAGCCATCAGTGATGTTGTCCTGGACCAGGTGCGACCTCGCACACTTCAATTCGTTATCTTAATTTGCCTTGCTCTTGACAATTGAGCTCTTTTAGAGTTGATGTAAACAAAAGGGCATTTTAGTTTTACTAGGATTTTGGTGTTATACAAACATTTGTAGGATGTGATTAAGAAGCATGTGGCCAACATAGGAAAACATGATGGTAACATTACATCTCGGGGTATTTTTTTTCTGCTCAGGCAAATAAGGCCCCTATGCGTCAACATGACCCCAGTCGTCTGGCAGGAATGAGCTCTGGTCCTGACTTTACACCCTCCTACGCCAATCTTGGCAGGCCTGGCATGGGAGGAGGAAACAGAGGACCAGTAAGTTCTAATTTCTTAATGTGATCCAAGAGCTGCGTACTGAGCAGAGACCATGAATAATGTGGCATCTTTATCTCTCCCCAGCCTCCGGGAATGGGAGGGGGAGGAGGAGGTGATCGAGGAGGTGATCGAGGAGGTGATCGAGGAGGTGATCGAGGAGGTGATCGAGGAGGAGATCGAGGAGGAGGAGGAATGGGAATGGGAGCTGGTGGTCCACGCCGCTCTCAGCAAATGCAGAGGAAAGAGCCAAGGAAGATCATCACCAGCTTTTCACTACATGACGATGTGCAGCTGAACAAGGCAGAGAAGGCCTGGAAACCCTCAGGGAAGAAGGTTGTTCAAAGTCGCGAAGTAGAGGAGCCTGAGGAGAACGACTCAGAGCAGGGCAAGACCCAGGAGCTGTTCAAACGGGTCCGCAGCATCCTCAACAAGCTGACTCCTCAAAAGTTTCAACAACTAATGAAACAGGTTACTGATCTGACCATTGACACAGAGGAGCGGTTAAAAGGAGTCATAGATCTCACCTTCGAAAAGGCCATCTCCGAGCCAGACTTTTCGGTGGCCTATGCCAACATGTGCCGCTGCCTTATGGGGGTAAGTGTTGCTACACACAAGATGTAAATGCATGTTGAATTAGCTTCTTTGTTTACTTGAGAACTTTTCTGGTTTAGATGTTTGCCTCAGCAGTTGTGCACAGAGATAAAGCTGTGTGATAAATGATAAAAATTAAGTATATTTGATCACCTGCATGAAAGCATGATGCTGTTTTAGGCCGCAGACTTTGTTTTAGAGACTATGCATATTTCTGGAGACAAAATAAAATGCTGTCAGCCAAAAGTCAAGTTAGGCATTTTTTAAATTTAGCTTTTTCCTTCCTTTCAAAAATAATATATAATAATGTATTTTTGTTGAATTTTCAGAACAGGGATAAAATATGAGTATTAGTCATGGCTGTCGATTACAAAACAAATTTAAAAGAGATTAGTTGCATTAGTTACATTTCCTCAGAATAAAGACTGAACTGATCAGCCTGCTATCTATGTTATCGTTGTGAGACTGAGGATTAATCAGCAGTGGAATGCTGCATCTCATCACCCCTGGGACCCTTTATCACAGGCTAAAAAAGGCAGTGTGTTTGATAAGGAAATTGGTTGATATCACGCCTGCATTTAGACCTATCGCACATGCTGCCAACACTGCAGCTAAAGTGAATGTAAGCAACAGGCTGCTGAAAGAAGACATGCAAATTTTTCCAATTAAGTCTGAGAATGTTTTTAATGAAGGTATTTAAGCTTAGATTTTAATTAAAAGGCCTACTCTTACACAATAACTTGACAGGCAAATATGTAGGAATGATATAAGTCCAATGTCTGGTGGGTAGCAAACAGATCTTTGCTGTTTACCATGGCTGCCACCGCTGCCAGTGATGATGACCTGAAATTAGTGCCACATGTCTGGGCCACTGATCCAAGTGATGTGATTGAGGAACTAAGGGGCCACTTGCACTACATTGTTACCCTTCACCCTGTTCTCCGGGTCTTTGATAATTTCCCTTTTCTCTGCTCTTTGCAGCTCAAAGTCCAAACCCCAGATAAGCCGGGAATGAATTTCCGCAAGCTGCTGCTAAATCGCTGCCAAAAGGAGTTTGAAAAGGACAAAGATGACGATGAAATCTTTGAGAAGAAACAGAAGGACCTGGAAGCTGCTACAGGGGTATAGTGATGCCTTATGAAAAATGGGTTGGGTTCTTAATTTATGCACAAATGTTGAATGTGTGATTCAATGGATCCACATACTGTGAAAAAGCCATAATGCAGAGAATGTATAACAATTTGTTTATATTCTGATAAATTTTAGAGATTATAAAGCGACCCCTCCCTCCTCTACAGTGATTGCTTTTATATTGATTAACGTGACATCTTTCCTTTGCAGGAGGAGGAGAAGCTACGCCTCATTGAGGAGCTAAAAAATGCTAAAATTCAGGCCAGGAGGCGCTCGATGGGTAACATCAAGTTCATCGGTGAGCTGTTCAAGCTTAAAATGCTCACAGAGGTCATCATGCACGACTGCATCGTAAAGCTGCTCAAAAACCATGATGAGGAGTCCCTGGAGTGCCTGTGTAGACTGTTGTCCACCATTGGCAAGGACCTAGACTTTGAGAAGGCCAAGGTACAACGCACACAGTTAAATAAGGAGATAGTGTGTTATAAAGAAGAAACAGCATTCATTTGCATATTCCTTCTGATAAATGTGTAGAAAGATTTAATTTATCGATGCAGTTACAGCATATGACACAGACTGACCACCGTGTTTCTGCTCGTCTTTAGCCTCGTATGGTCCAGTATTTCAATCAGATGGAGAAAATAATAAAGGATAAGAAGACCTCCTCTAGGATCCGCTTCATGTTGCAGGATGTGCTGGACCTTCGACGGGTAAGTCACAGACCCACACAAACCACAGCTTCCCACAAGGATATGAATAAGTCAGCAAGGAGGGGCTTGGTGCATCGGAGAATTAGGAATATAAGCCATATTACTGCCAGTATTTCTGTTACATCATAATTTATTTTTAAAACATAATTTGGGACATTGGATATTAGTTTACATAATTGGTTAAAAAACTGCCAAAGTGCTCTCTGACATTTTAAACATTAAATGTGAGGCTGAGGCACAGCTACGATTTCCTGGAATGGGACAGGACTGTTGCTGTGACAACACTCTTTTAATGTGTTAAGTTTGTGCAGTTTGTCTTAGAGTTGGTTTACAGTAAAAAGCAAGATTTAAATATGGTGTTTGTTTATTTGGAAATATTTTTAATCCTCACTATACAATCATCAAGTTGCTGCCAGCTGTGCTTTCTGAAGCAGCCTGTCTGGGCAGTCAATACAATTCTTGTTATCGTCATTATTTTGCTAATAATTGTCAAACTCTCAAGATGACTCGATACAACCTCTCAGCTGAGCACATAGACCATGTTGTGGCAGACTGATACAGACACTATGTCATCTTGTTCTCTGTTTTCAAAGGATAGTGGTCATAAAATGTACACTCAGCAAGTCACAACATGTTTATCTAAACTACTTTATTAGAATCAAAAGTGATGCATTGAGAATAGATAAATCAACATTCACTCCCTGGTTAAATGACACCGGCTCTGATCGTCAGTGTTTGAAACATGGCACCCCCATCGAAAACAACACCATCACTTCTCGTAGCATAGGCATTAAGTTCGGGCTGAATTAACATGTTTTTATGATTGTTCATTAAAGAAAATCTGGTACAACCTTGTATGTACATTTTGTACTTCCTTCATCTTAATTCCAGTGCCTTCATATAAAGCCAGCTGAGTGTAGTTGCATCAACACATATTTCTCTGTAGGAATGCAGCAGTCCTGTAGTTACGCTCCCAGTCCCACCCACAGTGTCCCAGAACCTGCTGTCTTCAGTGTTTTTACAAGCCAGAATCAGGTGCTCCATGTCAGCACATTGGCCCAATTTAACTGTGAAGCGCACACACTGTATCCTCTGTTATTTCCTTTCCAGGCAAAAGCTGAAGAGAGTTAAGAATCATTGAGATGCCTTTCCAATTCTTGTTTCTAATAGACATGTAGGCAGCGTCATAATTCAAAAGAGAAACATAATCCAAGAAGCCTTGTCTTAGTCTGAACTCTTGAGTTGATGCGGTTAATTTTCAGTAGTTGTTAGTAGTTAGTTTTTAATTAGAATTTTTTATTTACATTTTTCCAAACCTGTTTGCTTATTTAAGTTAGTATGTAACTAAAAGTGTATATATAGTGCCATACATTCTCTGTGAAGACAAAGCATTTCAAAAGTTTAGGGGTCAGTTAATCATTTTGTCATCATTCTCTTCTGCCCATCCCAGAACAATTGGGTTTCCCGGCGAGGCGACCAGGGCCCAAAGACCATTGACCAGATTCACAAAGAGGCAGAACAGGAGGAGCAAAGGGAGCAGATGAAGGTGCAGCAAGCTTACATCTCCAACAAGGACTTTGGTCGTGGTGGTGGCGGTCAAGGAGGAAGGATGGGCGGAGGAGGCAGGGAAGGTGGGGGAGGCCGCGGGGGGCATCACACCCCAGGCCGCGGTAATCCCCCCCAGGACGAAGGCTGGAACACTGTGCCCATCTCCAAGAACCGACCCATTGACAACTCGCGCCTTAGCAAAATCACAAAGGTAGGAGGAGAGGGCCACTTTTTCAGATGTGCACTAAACTCTGCGATCCTCTGTATTCCATCCGGAGGAGTATCGTGTGTAGACTTTCTGTGTTTGCATGTTGTTAAGAAAAACACAAGATCTTCGCTGTGGAGTTAATACGTTGCATCCTGTCTCTGTCTGCTGCACCCGACTGCTCCACCGCTCTCATTGGTGCATACATTTTTTTACCACTTAGATTTCGTTTAACCATTGTCCCTTCTTTCAGACTCCTGTTCTTGACTTCAACAGTCAGTTGCTTGCCCCAGGAGGTAAAGGCACATGGGGGAGCTGGGGTAAAGGCAGCAGCGGTGGCTCCACTGCCAAAACTGCAGATTCTGGTAGGTTCCCCGGACTGACGTGGTTATACATCAAATGCACATTTAGTTGGAAAATTCAAAGCTGATACTCAACGTAAGCCTCATGTGTAGTTTCAGCCCCAGGCTCAGAGCCAGGAAATCGTCCAGCCACCAGCACTGTGAACCGATTCTCAGCCCTGCAGCCGGCTCAGTCCTCCTCTGGATCTTCACAGGACTCCGACAGACGAGTTCCTCAGAGGTGAGGATAAGGACGTACAACAGGCAGACTTGACGAACAGATACAATTTATAATGTTTCTTGTGTATTTATAATTTATAAAATAAAAGAATCACTCTTGTTTGAGACTCGTTTTCCATCCCTGACACTACTGTCTTACTACCCTTCTACAGAAACAGCTCGAGTAGAGACCGTGGTGACCGCTTTGAACGCTCGGATCGCGGCGGCGACCGGCGGGATGACCGTGATCGCAACCGGCTACAGGTCACCAAACGAAGCTTCAGTCGGGACAAAGAAGAGCGGAGCCGTGAGAGAGAACATCGCGGGTCGGCCGATCCCGTCCGGAGAGTAGCGAGTATGACAGATGACAGAGACCGAGGCAGCAGAGAGAGAGCCACGAGCAAAGAGACTGGTATGTGGCAGTACGCAGCTGCAGTGTCCATTTAGGTTATTTTATACTTCAAAGAGACAATTTGGGGATTGTTGGCACAAAAAAAAGTCCTAAAAATAATTTTAAGGCCCTAAAAGTCATACTGTGCTTAACAAAAATGCCATTTATTGGGGAAATGACAATCATACTATTTTCGGCAAAATTTTAAATCAATCTACAGAATAAAACCTTTTTTGTCTTGTGTGTTACAGTGAAGCGGGAGACCACTGCCACCCCTCCCCCTCCCCAGACCCCCACACCGCCTGCCTTGACTGAGGAAGAGCTGGAAAAGAAGTCGACAGCTATCATCGAGGAATATCTGCACATCAACGACATGACGGTATACACTGATCAGCAATTGTTAGAAAATGACATGTAATTGTTTGAACCAGTTCCTTACCCTTTGAGAAAAAAAAGCTTCCATCAATAACACTTATGACGGTTACACTGAAGTGCGTCTAAGCATTATCACTTATCACTGTCTGTGTGATGTCCCTCTCTGTCCCAACAGGAGGCACTGCAGTGCGTGAGGGAGATGAACAGCACTCAGCTGCTTTTCGTGTTTGTACGAAACGGGCTGGAGTCGACGATGGAGCGCAGCACCATCGCCAGGGAGCGCATGGGCCTGCTGCTGCACCAGCTTATGAAGACCGGAATCCTCTCAACACAGCTTTACTTTAAAGGGTCAGCGTGGAGCCTGTTAAATACATTACATCAGAGTTATTTGAGTATTAGCTGATATCAGGGATTCCACAGGGTCTTAAAAACTCTAAACAAATTTGAAATGTAATAATCAGTGATCATTCCCATAAGTTTCATGTAGAAAAAGTCTTAAATACAATAAAATATTACGTACTAGGTCTTAAATGTGTTTAGTTATGTCTTAATTACATTAATGAATATTTAATGCTGCTTCTATTGCTTCTAAAATTATTAGTATTTTTAAGAGAATTACAGAGTTGGTAATGTTTCATTGAGTTATAGTTCTTTCTCAATTATACAGATATTAGCATGTTGTAATCAGACTACATACAAGATCAACAGGGAACTGATAACAGATTATCACCCCAGTCAGAATTTATCCCAGTACTGTGGGTTTGGCTTTAGGAAAGACTATGGATACCCAATGCCTGAAACTGAGAAATTTTTGAAAAACTTAAAAATGTGTGCACCCCGTTTCTTCAGGCTTCAGGAAATCCTGGAGGTGGCTGACGACATGGCAATAGACATCCCCCACATCTGGCTGTACCTGGCAGAGCTGCTCGCTCCCATGCTCCTTGAGGGAGGTATCCCCATGGGAGAATTTTTCAGGTTAGTGGATGTGACCACTTCTCCCCTCAGTGAGTTTGGGAGAGAAATAAGTCAGAGAAGGCAGTTTATGGTTCGCTTTTAACTTGTTCATGCATTTTGTCTCCAGGGAGATTTCAAAGCCTCTGATCCCTCTGGGAAAAGCTGGAGTCCTACTGGTCCAGATCCTCACTATACTCTGCAAAGGAATGGTGAGATCGGTCTTCAGTTAGAATCTATAATATATCACATCTAAAGGCCGGAGCATGGGGTTATACTAGTGGTCATAGTTTCGGATCTCTTCTGCAAAGTGCTCTTCTATTTGGTCCATATTCGTTCTTCTAAATCTTCCGTGGTTTCCGGGCATGAACCGGAAATGCGACTCCGGAAATGATGTAGTTAGCAGACCAATCACAGCCCTTGCGGGCGGGTGACGCTTGCGGGGCTTTGCCGTCTAGTTAGAAAAATTGGCCGACGCACGTAAGGACGTAAGAAGGGCTACGTTAGCACGTAGGGGGCCCGGCAAGGCTCTTGCGCTTCCGGGCCCGTGAAAACGCAGAAGCATGTTCCGGCCTTTAGTGCACGTTTTTCTGGCTGCTTAAGGCTCGTAAACCCTTATGAAAACTGAAGTTAAAAATTTTAGATTAAATAATAACTTAAACTTTGTGTAAATTTCTGCCTTTAAATTCAACTATTGTCATATCTGGGTTTCTTTGGGCTCTTAAAACGCGTAAAAAGGCTAAATGGTAATAATTTTGTATAGCTTAAATATCTTTAGGTAGGTCTTAATTATGTTAACATCATTTAATATTACGTCTATTAGTCTTTTGGTGGCCTACATAGTTTGTAATGTGTGTTATAGTACTTTTTCTATGATACAGATATTAACTGTATCATTGTATAGTCTTCACCTTATCTTTAATTATGGGGAGGTGTAAGTAATTCTGGGACTGTGATGTTCTTTCATATCTGTTCGCTTGACACTGAATTTCATTAATTATGCTCTAACAAAGTCTTACATTTAACTTGATGGACCCCTCTTATATATGTTTGTGAGAATAGAAATCTGAATGAATCAGTCAATGTGGCCGTGATGAATGCCAGCCTGAATGTAAAGTGGATGTGTATGTCCATCAGTCAGTAACCATGTGCGTCCCCTCATCAGAGCCATAAAAAGGCAGGAGCAATGTGGAGCGCAGCAGGCCTCCGCTGGAATGACTTCCTGCCTGAGGATGTGGACGTCAACAAGTTTGTGACAGACGAGGTGAGTTGTCACTTACTAATGTCACCATCAATTTAAAGTTGGCCTGAAATTTTGTATCTAGTTTGAAGATATTGAGAATAAAGTTGAAGTGGAATGTGAGTTTTGGCACTGTTCAGACCTAGTATTAACATTCGTCCTGAGCGATCCGATCACAAGTTAAATGATTACTTGTAAATGGTTGATGTAAATACAGACCATTTACAGGTGGACAGCGCTAACTTCAGATGTGTCTCCACTGACCACCTGTGATCAGATCTCACATCCAGTGATTGGATCTCAGGACACATTGACACATATGGATGCGTTGTGACCCGAACTTAGTGCGGACCACCTATGACCGGAACGCTCCAGAGGGATGTTAATACAAGGTCTGAACGGGGTCTTAGTTTCATGTAGGGAATGGGAACTAGTTACTGGAGGTACAATATATAAAGATGATCGCTGTGCCTCTGTCTGTAGAGTGTGGAGTTCACACTGGGTGACGAGTCAGAGAAGGGCAAAAAGGTGGAGCTGAGCAATGCAGACCTGGCCAGACAGCTGGACAGACTCTTCAAGGACAGGGCCGACAACCAGAGGATCTATGACTGGATTGAGGTTTGTTCCTGCTGCAATTTTGATCAACCTCATCAGCTTATTCAAATTGAATCTTCCAATTCTATGCTGTTGTTGTCAAGGATGCATTTCTCTGATGTATGTGAGGACTGAAGCTGGTCATATTGCCTCTGGTTTTCTACAAGCGTGTTAATGAACATGTCTCTCTGTAGGCCAACCTAGATGAGCAGCAGGCCTCCTCCAACATGTTCGTCAGAGCTCTGATGACCTTCGTCTGCCAGGCAGCTGTCATCAGTGAGTCAACTTACACTCTTCATATTCCTTATTCAGGGCTGAAAATACTGGTTAATAATTGGTTCAGTTCAATTCCAGTTGAACAGTCCAGACATGTCAGGTCTGTCTTAACAGAGAGGTGTAAAGTGAGTCTTTCCTAACTTTGACCCCTGCAGGTGAGAACCCCTACAAGATGGACAATGAGCAGATCAAACAGAGAGCCAAAATGCTGCAGAAATTCCTGAAGGACGAGGAGAAGGAGCTGCAGGCTCTCTACGCTCTGCAGGCCTTCATGGTCGAGTTGGAACAACCTGCCAGTGAGTGGCTCATTCGTCATTTTTCTAGTTCACTTTCAGATGTTCTAAAACTGCTTCTATGCACAATTTCTCTTTTCTCTTTATCTCTTTACTTTACTTCAAATACTATATAGATAAAATAATTGTTCACATGTAAAGCCTTATAATTGGCTCTTGTTAAGGTTTTCTTTTTGTGTGAAAATGGTGTTCTGATCTCACTTCCCTCCATCAGATCTGCTGCGGGTGTTCTTTGACACTCTTTACGATGAGGATGTGATCAAAGAGGAAACCTTCTACAAGTGGGAGTCATGCAAAGACCCCGCCGAACAGCAGGGCAAAGGCGTGGCCCTCAAGTCCGTCACTGCCTTCTTTACTTGGCTCCGCGAGGCCGAGTCTGAGTCCGACAACAGTTAGGCCCCCGGCCACTAGAAGATCTGCCGGGAACTCGGCTCCATGGAGAGAGTGAATGTTCTGTGGAGGATTCAGAAGAATCTGAATCAGCAAAATCCTTCTGCATAAACAGAAAAAAGCCAGAAAAAAATTCTTCACCTGGGAGAGATTGTATTATGGATCGAACTTTCGATCATCTTATTTTTTTGTTATTATTTTGTTTTGGGTTTTTTTTGTTTGCGCTACAGAATGTCTTCTTTTTTTTTATATATATATAAATGCGATCGCAGGCTTAAATCGAGAGAGTAGACATGAGAGAGAGAATGCTGACAAGTTACGGTTAGTCTGTTTTCAAATGGCTTCTCCTCACCACGGCGACACTATTCAAGACATTTTGCTTTATGACAGATATAAAGAAGAAAACTTTAAGAGGCTGTTCACATCTATATTTTTGATGACTTCATTCTTTATCTTGGAGAGACATGACTCAGCAACTTTGTCATGTCACATGTTTGATCTACATGATGCGTTTATGTAGATGGTTAGCTTATTGTTTCCTTCTTTCCAGTGTTGGATGATTGGAGTGTGTTTTATAAGAAAATAGAAAACTACAAAGAAGTGGCGAGGACTGTCTAATGGATATTTCAGACTGGAGCGGTTGTGGACTGTACGGACTTCAGACTTTATAAGGGTGGTGTCACTGAGGAGAAGGCCAATGAACATTGACCATTTTGCTGCTGGGGGGGCGATGATGCTTCCCTCATGCCCCTCAACCCCACCCCAAAGACCCCTACTGACCCTCCCCTCCGTGTGTCTGATTTACTTGTTTCCTGCACATTTCGTAGGAACAAACTGTGGACTGGGAAGTGGAGAGCGAGGGCTCACGGCTGCACCCTCCTACAAAGCCTGTTGATGGATTTTAAAAATATAAAACATCGCTATTAAAACTTGAAAAAAGTATACAGACAAAAAAAATCCACTTTAATGAAAAAGGACTTTAAAAAAAGTAGAGTTAAACAGTACGATCCTAAGGCCTTTTCTGCTTCCAAGAGTGAAAAATGCATTTCAGGAGAGTTCTGTAAATATATGACGGATTGTTATTTTTCTTT
This sequence comes from Limanda limanda, assembly GCF_963576545.1. Lineage (NCBI taxonomy): Eukaryota > Metazoa > Chordata > Actinopteri > Pleuronectiformes > Pleuronectidae > Limanda > Limanda limanda. Next base: position 2,146,295 of record NC_083641.1, on the reverse strand, counting down.
TGTTGTTGTTGGTTTTGTTTAGTTTTTTCTCAAAGAAAATATGCTAATGTAATTCCCCCCCGCCTCTGAAACAAAGTGACAGTTTTCCCCTGTATTTATATTTTTCTCTCGTCAGCTGGCAGAAGGTGCTTGTAATTATCCACCCCAAATCCAGGATTACAATTAATGAAAATTTGTAAATACTTTTTTGCTTTTCTTTATTAAAAAGATATTTAATTAAAGAAAATGAATGCCTCTTTTCACATTCAGAACTGGAAGAGATCATAAAGATTGTTGCAAATAAAATGGAAAAAAAGACACTCCTATACTTGTGCTTTTGTGACGGCAGCAGCGTGTCCATGCAGCCTCTGTGACATCACAGGGCTCCTTCCCTCTGTTCTGCCTTATCCAGCCATTGTTACCTCCACCAGTTTTCACCTCTCTGTTTTAGTTTGGTTGTCTGAGAAAGATTTTAAAACTACAGAATGGATTTCCAGGAAAAATCTGTTGAAGAATGCGTTTTGGGTAAGGGAGAAGAGATGTCATTTTTGTGTGGATCTCGACCAGGGGGCAGATCCAGGAATTATTTCCCACGTTGTCTAATAGGACGTTTCCAAACATTTTTGTTGATTTGTCAGAGATATTCATGGATGAAAAAAAACTGACATTTTCAACTATTTAGTACCCAGAGCTCATAATAACTGTAAAACAATTTAAAGTGAAATTATCCAGAATGGTAAAATGTTGAATCATTCTGGACCTTTTGTGTTAAGGTTTAAAGACTCACAGAGTGAAGGTGTCACTTCGGCCATTGTGTTTTGTGTCAATGCACCCCCTTCCCTGGACCTCTGAATGTTTAGACTTTGAGTACCCCACGAAAGTAGAGCTAGTGTTGGTGATGTTGACTATTGACTAAAATCTCACTTTGAGCAAAGCCACACATCATTGAATATATTTTGAAAATGATTCAGAGTACAAGCATAATAAAAACTTAGACAATAGAAATACAAAAAAGGTCATATTTATTGATAGTATTGTTAATAAGTGAATAGTTTATTAAAAAAAGACTACTGACAGGACAGGAGCATTTCAGGGGCCAATCAGATTGCAGCAAGGGGCCAGAGCTACCCTGGCCCCACCCCTGAATCCATCCCTGCAAATATGAGAAACCATGGATTCAAAATAAAGTTAATGTCAAAAATCCTAATGACTAGTTAAATCGATCAATAGATCGATTAAGACAACTCAATATCATTTGTGCAGATGTATTACAGGATGTATTGACAAGAAAGGAGGATAACGTCTAAATCTGAAGGACATAGGTTCTGTACCAGTGTTGTGCTAACCAGACCGGCCATGCACTAACACTTCTGTCTGAATTAGAGCTGGAAAGGAAAGGTAGTAAATATCGTTTGTTCCCTCTGGATGCTCCAGTTTCCTCTACGTGCACGATGCAGGTCAGGCCCTGTGGAGCCTCTGTAAACAAAACTACACTCTGAAGCAGCAACACAGGAAACAAAAGGCTGCCCTGTGTCTCCAGGGTGCTCTGGGAGTCAGCTCCTGCTGTATATATACCTGTGCTAAAGAGGCAGAAGGTTGCAAGTTCAAGTCTCCAGTCTGTAGCATCCGTGCTGGGGCAGTAGGTGACTGCAGTGGGCTGTACTCTCTGGCTCTCAGCCGCCCACACCAGCCAGGAATAGAAAGTGCGGATGTGAAGGGCTCCAAAATGCCTCCTGGTCCAAAAGAGTGTGTTCTCAGCAGAATGTTGCCACACAAAAGAAAAGCACCTACCTCTTCATCTTTCCAACAGTTTCACATTTTAGGCAGCCACTTATTTTTGATCACCTCAGAGCTCTGTTGTGCAGCCCACATCTTCCACTCAACATATTCTCTTTTTAGCCAAAACCCAGAAATCGGGCGCTCTCTGTTACGAAGCACTTTGTCGGCTGTAATTCAACCTCTGTATAACTTTATAGTCAGAGTCCGGCCTTTTCATTCTAAACTGCCTCGGCCCCGCTGACATGCCCAGGGAGGGAATCACCTTATCTTTACCTCGCTTTCACTCGGTCGCAGTATCACTATCAGCTGGAGCCAATGTTCAGCTGACATTTTCACACTGTTGCGTCACTGGTGCACCTATCATTTCTTTTTCCATGTAATCCTTCCAAAGCATATTTGCAAACGATCACCAAAGCAACGATCCGATGAATTTGCAGGTATGAGTCTGCTACAAGCTGGAAATGTATTGTACAGTTGGGCACAGATCTAATGCAGATGAAAGTGACTCAGCTCAGATGGTGTGAGAGGACATTCAGATTTCTAGTTTGGTTTGACATTTGCACATCTGCGTGATGGTTGATGTAAATATTGCAGAACCCCATTTAAACCCTTCTGCAAATTCTTTTAAAACCCATTTCCTCAGTTCTGTTTATCTGCACCTGCTGCGTGATTTTGGATTTGAAGTGATTTACACAACAACCCTCTCTGCACATCTTTCGAGGATTTGAAGAGTTCGCAGGATTTCCTCTTTATTTGTGCTGTGATGAAAAAATAAATATATATATTACACATGTCACTATAAAATAGTACAATTACTGTAACTACTACATTATTATCGTTATTACATATAATTATATAAAATATATCAATGACATCTTTTTTTATATTTAATAATATTGTACGACCACTGTAGTTATTCATACAATACTGACTTTTATATTTACTTAATATAACTAAAATGTCCCTTATTCAGATAGAGTGATACTAAAATACTAAAACCAGCATATGAATTCAAATCAATAGAAAATATTCCTTTGTAGAACTTTAACACCTTCACTGCTGCTAAAACCTCCTGAAATGTATCTACAATCTTGTACAGTTCAGTTTGGGATGAGCACTCACTTCAGATCACACACTCACCAGGGTTGAGCCTCAGGATTCACTGTCCAACACTAGAGGGCGCCATTGCACGGTATATTTATGACCATTAGTCAGTTTAGTAGTTAAATGTTAACAGCAGCTTGCACACATCCTCAGACAGACATTTGTTTTAAGCGATACAGTAATCATAAGTAATGAATATTATTATTGTTTTCGTTCCAATGGCTTTCTGCTTGAAAACACATCTGTGCTTGATGGAGACGTCTGTATAACCAATTTCTGGAATTAAAAATACTTAAGTTACAAAGATTTAAGTGGCACTTACTTATAGCACTTTGTGGTTTGGCTTTCTTGAAGAAATTGTACTTTCTTGATTCTTGATGTTCTGGGTTGGTACCCTAATGGTTGAATGCACTTACCGTAAGTCGCTATGGATAGAAGTGTCAGCTAAATAAAATTTAAATTTAATGTAAGTAATAACAATGATCACAAGAAAATGCGTCTGGTAGTGTTAAGTGCACAGCGATCCAACGACTTTAAAAGACATTCTCAGTGTCTTGTCAACTCTTCTTAAAACATAAAACAGAAAGCCTAAGTTGGAATTGGACATCTATTTTGTAAAATTGAACATGTAACTTAATTCCTTAATCAGCACTACCCTGTCAATTAAAGTCCTATATAAATAGATACATACATATTGTGAGGCTTGCCTTCCTCAAGATCATCCAAATGCTATCACAACCACCTGCTACGGCCATGAAACCACGTTTGGTGCTAGAGAAAACTCACATATAGCACTTTAGGTATTAGCCATCAAAGTATCTGCAGAGAGTGGACTGAGCCTGAAGGCGTCTGCAGATGCCAGATCAATCCACCGGCTGTGGAGTGTTGTCTTGATTGGTTTGACCTCTCCACACCATCACACACCCTTAACCTCATTACATACGGGGGGATTTAGGCCGAAATGTATTAAAACAACAACACCTTGCTGCACTGACCTCAGGATCCACAGCAAAGCAGAACTAAATCTCTTGGCACGTGACACTACACCCCCCCCCCCCCCCCCCACACACACACACACACACACACACACACACACAGTTGCACACATAGGCTCAGACAAAATGTGCAAATCAGTAAGTCTGCTGTTTTTCCTTCTTTCCAGTCTTAATGCTAAGCAAGCTACTTGCTGGTGTTAGCGTCATATTTAGCATACAGACATGAGGGTGTGATCAGTGCTCTCAGCTAATCCTCAGGTTATCAACTGAAATGTCAAACAATCATTAGTTTTAACATAATTCTCATTTTTCATATATACTTACCATTCTTTTCTCCTTTCTATCGTCTCTTAAAAATGTTTGACCCTTTCCCTTTTCCCCTAATTGCTGCCATGACCCATTTATTGCCACAGGAAATTGCACACAAACACACTGCCATGTGTGTAATGACCACACGCAGTATCATCACGAATCATATCTCCGTGGCAGATGGCAGCGGGTGTGTGCCACAGTCTGCCGTCCTGCTGGCCGCACAGATCCACACCAGTGAGGATGCAGAGTGTGGCCCCTTCACCAGCATCTTTGACAACATGCCAGCCAGTTCCACTCACCACACAGTGGAGTACCACACCAACCCATTCAGCTGTCACACCAAGAGCTCTGCTGCTTTCACAGAGCTCTCCAGCAGTCTGACCTTTGTGTGTGAGGGAGACAGAGATTGTTCAAGGTCACATTTATTTGTAAATCCCACGTTTTATTAAAGGTAACACTAAGTTCTTTATAAGGGGTAAATTAATAAAACACAAACATGTCCACTACAATAGCCTTGATAAAAGCCTTTTGGGTTAAATATCGCTATTACTCCTAAGCCAATAGATACACATGTCATGTAACCACTAATCTGCTGTTTCAATGGCTTAGTTCAGAAATGGAAGTTGTGTTTTTGTGTGGTTTGTGGTTCTTTTAGGGGGCGGTGACTATCAGTCCAAAATGTATTTCTATGAGGCATTTTGGTTAATCTCAATTTGTAAAAAAATGTTTAATGTGCAGAGATAAGATAATATTTAATAAGAGCTTTTTGGGGGATCTATAGGCATTATCCAGTAAAACTGAGTTTTTTTCTCAATTGAATGCAACTGTTCCTACTTATTATACAGTGTGCAGAATCTACAGCTCACTGTAGAGTGGTATTAATAATACATGTAATATAACATGATTTAATTTATTTAGACATATTGTAGTTAATGTAACTAGAGGATTTCTAGGCTGTGTCCTCCTCAGTCTGACACACCACCATGCTTTTATTTTACTGCCCCCCCCAAATCGTTTTTATTACAATAACCGTTTTGTTGAATCACTGGGGACTGCTCGTTCATTAGAATCCTGAAGACACGAGCACTGCGTAGAAAATCAGCTTGATGCCCCAAAATTCCTAAAAACAACAAAGATGTCCTCTCAGCGGAGCAGAAGACGATTGTCCTCTTGACACGTTTAGTCTTCAAAGCTTGTAATGCGCAGTCGCACAACATTAAATGTAAAGAGTAAAAATTCGCTATTTCTAAAAACAACGGAAACATTTCACCTCCTTGTTTTGTTCGATCTTCCACGTATCAAGCTATAACTCCTCTATCGATAAGAAATCGAGTTTTCTAGAGGAGTTAAACAATCTGTAAAGTTTCATGAAGTAGAGGCGGGGCCGCCGAAGCTATTTTCCCATCATGCATAGCGTTTGCAAAACAAAAGTTGTATTCAATTAAATGTATATTTTTACTCAAAATGCGGAGGTCCGCTCGCCACACATTATAAACACCGTATGTTTCAGTTTATTTACGCGATGTTTCAGATGTGTCCTTCAAACTTTGACCATAACAGAGAAGGTCTAGACGGAGAATCAGATTCGTGATTCAACCCGAAGATAAGTACTGCTCTTGGTTCTCTTCAGATCGCATAAATCTTTCGCCTTTTACTAAAGATTTCCGTGGAGAGGACCAATAAGAGTCTATCTCAATTTTTTGATGACCTTTGTAATGCGGGGCTTCCTGTGATTGTTCAATTTAAATCCATATGATTAAAATATGGGTCTCATCGGCAATACATTTTGTTGATAAACATCTGATCTCTATTTGACATTTTTTATAAGATATAATGATTGATCGTGTAACTGTGAAATTACATTACATTAGATTACATTTAGCTGACGCTCTTGTCCAAAGTGACTTCCAATAAGTGCATTCAACCATGAGGGTACAAACCCAGAACAACAAGAATCAAGAAAGTACAATATCTTTAAAAAAAAGCAAAACTACAAAGTGCTATAAGTAAGTGCCATTTAAGTGCTACTAAGTTGTTAGTTTCAAAATTTGATTCAACGTTTTTTCGAAAGAGGTGTGTTTTTAGTTTGTGGCGGAAGATGTGTAAACTTTCTGATGTCCGGATGTCGATGGGGAGGTGATTCCACCATTTAGGAGCCAGGACAGCAAACAGTAGGGATTTTGATGTGTGAAATCTATTTCATCTTTGAGCCTCAAACTGTTCTTCACAGGAAACCTTGGACAAAATATTATTGATAGATATGACACAAAAAGAAGGTAACAAACAATAAAAGTAAAGACCCAACCTCAAAAGGTATAAAATAATAAAATACAGGTTGGCCCATATTTACAGAAGCATGACACATTCACATTAAAACAAAGTGCAGTTTTTATTGATTAACGAAATACATTTCTCAACAAGTGCAGTTTGTATATTACATTTTTGTAAATTTTGTATCTTGCAGCGTCAAAACCTGTGCCTGAGCCCTGTACTAATATTAATAAATGGAGCTGTTCAGGTCAGGATGTGATCATAGGTCAGTATTTGAAATTCTATTTATTTATTCTATTTATCTACTAATTATAAAAACAAAAAACTGTCTCCTATTGTCTGGTGCTCGGGCCCTAATAAGATATGATATGATACGATATGATATGATATGATATGATATGATATGATATGATATGATATGAAATGATATGAGAACATAAGATAACTTAAGATAACTTAAGATAATTTAAGATAACATAAGATAATATTGAAAAGACAAGATAAGATAACATAAGAAAAGATAAGATAAGATAATATATGTGTACATAAATGTACATACTTACATGAAAAATATTTTAAACACATTTGCTAAAAAGTTTCATAGTGAGATTGTTAGCGAGCTGATGTTAGCATTTAGCTCAATCCACGAGAAGTACAAAGTACAGCCTCAAAGCTGCTAGTGTCTTGTAAAGGCCAATTTATGCTTGTACGTCTTTTCTAAAACGGACAGATAAGACCGCCCTATCCGTCATGGAACGCCCTCTCCGAGCGCCTCGGACAGCTTTTCGTACACCTCTGATTTTTCTAACTGTCCGTCTTTATTTCGGAGACCCCACGGACAGTCCTTGGCGGTGATTGGTCCGCGAACGACATCATTTCCCTATGACGTCATTTCCGGATTTCACATTTCCGGACCTCAAACTTCCTGCTTGACAATAAACCCAAACACAACTACGATTCTACGATTAATGTGACGTGTGTGTTAAGCCAGCGAGTTATCCGGATGACGGTGGCTCGTTAGAGCACTGACGGCATGTGTGCACGGTCACATACGGTTATAACGAGCTTTCAAAAGGGCGCTAGCGGGCTAGGCTAGCGGGCTAGCCACCATGCTAACTGCGGTGGTAACAATTAAAAAAACAGTTAAAAAAATGAATAGCTCCAAGGAATATTAAAGAGTGGAGGGTTTAATTATTGAATTAAAAGATGAGTATGGTCCTGCCTGTTGTGTCTTCTAATGCTACTCCGTCTTTGTGGAAGGCTTGTGGCTGTAACACGTCAGCAATTATGATTTAATAAAATATCAAGCTACAAAGAGGTTGACTGCTTTCATAGTGTGCCACTTTTTTTTTTACTTTGATATCTGATTCACGCTGTGGAGGAGGACATCCCTGTGCCCAAACATATGCATACTTATATATTTATTCCCTTTAGTGGGTGTATTTGCTTATATATACAGTATGGTGAAAATAAGCGCTCCGCTATAATTCTCTTTCATCCAAGAGCAAATTCATGGTGTTTAACCTCATTTACATATTTCATGCATATGAATTACCACAGTCCTCGTCATCTATGGCCTGTCCACATTTGCAAGGCTAATCACTCGACTCATTGGGAACATTAGGTGATCAAATTAGCTCTAATAAATGTCCCATTGATGGTGTGACGCATGGTAGCTGTTGAATAACCAGTAAAACACGTCAGTTGCCATGTTACGTTCTCTCCACTCGCTGACAGTGATGGGGACATTTAGGACGAGCAATCAAACAAAAAACGTGACTGCTGATGCAAACGCTCTTCTCTGGCCCATGTGCTCATTGGAAAATAGATGGCTGTGTGTGTTTGTGCCATTCAGCTCAGTCCCGGTGGACTCTGTCTTTGTGGCTTACATAACTCTATCTCCCACTGCATTATCTGACAGATAAAGCCCAATTATGATTAGAAATCACAAAAACACGCTCGCTCTTTCCATTTGGTGCGTTCACTGCCTTTTCTAGCTCTCTCGCTCAGTGTCATAAATAATGCTCTAAAAAAACACTATCATGAAAGCCTATCTGTAAAGCTTTAACTCTTTTCAAACTCTTAAAAATTCATTTCTCAGATTTAAATTATTTGTCAAATACCATTTATTCTATGAAGCGGACAAATCTCAGCTCTATTTACTCTTCTAGTTATTTAGCTACCCTTGTATTTTTATATCCCTTTTTCCACCTACTTGCAGCTCTAACCCAAACACGAGACAAGTTTTTTCAGTCACTGGTCATAAATTTGCTAAAGGCCTGTAGGACCATTATGCATTTATGACATGCCATTACAATGATTGGCAGCTGGTGCGATTGGAGACGAGCATTACTTCAGTCGAGGAGCTGATTGTTAGGAAGGACAGAGGAGCTCATCTCCAGCCCGAACTTGGCCATGGAGTCGACAAAAGGGGCCATTTTAGCTCTTTTTCTGCTGGTGGCATTCGCATCATCCTGGGCCAAAGGTAAGGGACAAAAAGAGAGAAGCTAGCTTTATTCTGTTAGATGGTGAGCTAGCTCTAAAACGTGTACTTTCATTTTTATTAAGTTATTTTTCTTTAGCTCCTTGTTTTGGGCAATTCTTGTGAGGTTCCATCTTCTACTTTCTTCCGCAAACTTAAGGGAAACAAAAAAAGTTTTGCTCATCCAGCATTTATGCTTCTATTCAGGTATTTATGTATATATTTATTTCTCTTAATCCTTAATAGCGTAAACTCACTGAAACTGCAGCTGGTCTCACTCAGTACTTGTCAACTTTTGAACTGATTATTCACAACTTTCAGATCTTAACTTTCATCTGCTGACAGTGTACTTGTTTCGCTTGCTTTCACACAATCTGGCACATTTAGGTTTCACATTGGCCTAATAATGTTGATATTGATGTATGGTGCTCACCTTCTTTTCTATTCTTCTATGACCTGTTTTAAAACTTGATCTTTCCATCTCTTTGTGCTTTGTCTTTCTCCCTCATGTCGTTGTCTCCTACTCTTCACATTGATCCTCAGCTTCCACCTTTCTTTACATCCTTTGTAATCATTTAATCATTTTGTCATCATTTTCTGTGAGGGGCTTCAAAGCTTTTAAGCAGACTCAGTACTCACATAGTTGTGTAACTGGCTGCTGTCAGCACTAACCGCTTGTTAGTAGAGCACTGCATTAAAATATACAACTACACTGTAGTAGATAAGGAAGCATGTGTATATGACAGTTGCTGATACAAACAAATATGATAATAAATACACTCTGGTCCCTGAGGCCTGAACAAAGGGCGCTCTGCAAGGTTATTAGTTCTACTCGCTCGGATGTCTGTGTGATATAGAGCATCTCTTTGATTCTCTGAATTTGTCACGTTCTTGCTTTAAAGGTTCAGTGTGTAGAATTATTGAGTGGTGAAGTTGCATGTTGCAGCTGAATACCCCTCACCTCATACTACCTGTGGTAGCCTTCAGTTGTCATACAAACTCAAATGGTGTTAAGTTTGTCCAGGTTTCTTGGTTTGCAGGGTTACTCAAAGATGACTCAACAGATTACAAAGAAGCTTCGTTGAAGGGTGGGTCTGGGAATTTATTCTCTGTTTCTTTAAAATGCGAGTTGGGTATTTTTCAACATTTTTAACAAAGAATAATTCATGGATCTTGATGAGAAAACCAGGCACACTTAGGGAACTGATATTTATGACTGTGAGACTTTGGTGCTATACTGAGTGACATTCCAGTTGCTCAGGCAAATCCTCCCTCAAAATTAGGTTTGACTATTTTGGCTTTTAAAATAACAACATATGAACACAATTCATAGCGATAAAACCAATACATTTTTATTTTTGGACTCACACCAGTGGGATTTGTGTATGTGGCTATAGTTGAAGAGGAGAATCCAGAGTTCTGGAGGTCAAAGGCACGGAAGACGTTGCAGTCAGCTTTGGACAGGAAGCTCAACACCAACGTTGCTAGAAATATCCTGCTCTACCTCGGAGATGGTAAGTTACACAACACGGTCATCCTCACAATATTAACACCAGACAGCCTTGCTTGGCGGAGAAGTTAAGACAATCAGAATCAGGAATTGCCTGAACCTCTTTTTTGAGGAAATTTTGCCACCTGTCCCCACTGCTTCCTTTCCCTTGTTAATTTATGTCTGTGCCTCAGGGATGGGAATCACAACTTACACAGCGGCTCGTATCCTCAAGGGACAGCTGCAGAACCAGACAGGAGAGGAGACTGTGATGACCATGGACACCTTCCCCAGCGTGGGATTGGCTAAAGTACACACACGCACACACACACACACACACACACACACACACACACACACACACACACACACACACACACACACACACACACACACACACTCTCACACACACACACACACACACACACACACACACACACACACACACACAATGTAGTGTAGTGTACTGTACAAGTATAAGTGCTTTCATCTTTCATATCCATTCATTAATATCATCAAAGACATTAACCTACTGTTTGCAGAAGTCTCCCATGGGTGCACTCACAGATTTGTCATATGGTCAAGTCACAGGGTTTAGCTTAAAATCTGGTCTCATAGACACCTGCTCCCCTCAGACCATGAACTGAATGTGTCCCATCTTTACATAAAGAGCTGTGTATTGAAATACAATTAATATTAAAATGTAAGCAGATATTTAGAAGATTAATTTGCAGTTTATTATTATTGTTCCATTTACTTGATAGATTACAGTGCTTTCGCCTCATTTGCTAATTATATTCTCTTTTTATTCTTTTCTCTTAAGATTTTTTGGAGGAGGAGCTACTTCCCAAACTGAGAACATTAATGTTTAAATGTATTTTGTCCAACAGTACTCAACTCATACTTGTGTGTGTGTGTGTGTGTGTGTGTGTGTGTGTGTGTGTGTGTGTGTGTGTGTGTGTGTGTGTGTGTGTGTGTGTGTGTGTGTGTGTGCGTGCGTGTGTGCGTTTGTGTGTTTGTGTGTGTGTGTGTGTGCAGACCTATAGTGTGGACTTCCAGATTGCAGACAGTGCAGCCACAGCCACAGCGTATCTGTGTGGAGTGAAAACCAACCTGAACACCTTAGGAGTGAACGCAGCAGCTCGCAACGGAGCCTGCAGGACTCAGAAGGGCAACGAGGTCACGTCCATTCTAAAGTGGGCCAAAGATGCAGGTAAGGATAACACCGGACAATATTTAAGAGTGTTTAAACAAACAAATAAAAGAGTGTGCTAGAGTCAAAAGAGCAAGACAGAAGGGAGCATGATTCATTCCCACCCCTGTGATTTGAAATAGTGACTTTTGAGTCACAATGATAACCTTTGTTTCTTGTATAGTTTGTTATGGATAAGACAAGACATTTTCAGACGGAAGACACATTTTCGATTGATGATAAATGTGGCATTAACATGAAGCTGTTACTAATCGTTATTTTACGAATAGTAACAGCTATTAAATTTGGTGGTGAGTCATTCTGAACTGCCCTGTGATGTCAGCCAAAGGAATATATGGCCTTTAAAAAAAGACTTGTTTTTGAATCATGGAGCATTGGCCTGGCTCCAGACCGTCTAAATGCACATCGCAAAACTCAGAGTCGGTCAGAGCTTTGTTAATGGGATAAGAATGGGCTCATCATCATCCCGGGACACAGACAGAAAAATGGATCAAAGTGTGGGTGGGACAACATCCGCTACACAGGTTGTTGATCATCTTGCAGAAAAAAGCTCAACAGCATATTTATCAGACCGATGTTGAGAACTGCTCCTACAAACCTCTGCTAAACAGTACAGGGGGGATTGCATGAAGGATGACTTCAGACAGTTCTGTGATCGAAGCAAATAACAAACAGGATTTTTGTGAGTCTTGAAGAGCAGGCCCAACTGTATCACATTTTACTTTTGGCTCCTGACAAAGAAAACCCCAATACAAAACCTAATTCTACAGCTGAGTGCTCTGCTGTGAGCTGCAGTCCCTCATCACAGCGCTGTTACAGGGGCTGGAGTGACAGTCTGCAGCCGCAGGTTACACTGCAGGAGGACATCGTGCACAGAAAGCGCACTCTTATCGTGTTCCTCTATTATCAACGGTCGTGGATATCTCATAATACACACACACATACGCACAGTGCAATGGCCCTGACCCTAGCTCAGCTCCAGAGATTGACACCAGCTGTGTGTGTGTGTGTGTGTGTGTGTGTGTGTGTGTGTGTGTGTGTGTTTGTATTTATATATTTGTGAGGACCATCGAGCATAGAACTGAGGTGGGAACATTTTGGCCAGTCCTCACTTTCCCAACTGGCTTTTAAAGATTAGAGTTAAAGGGATAGTGGGTGAAGTGGTTGAGTCCACAACACGGTTTTGGGAGTTTCTAGGGTAAAGAGTGCAGCTGATTAGTGAGTATCCTGATATCTGACAAATAAAGAGACGTAGATGACAACATTATGAAATGTATCATCACACACTCTTCACAATCATCATAGGTTATCTGAGCAGCCTGTGCCAATGATCACTGTCACTGACAGACTGACAGACAGACAGACAGACGGACTGACTGACTGACTGACTGACTGACTGACTGACTGACTGACTGACTGACTGACTGACGGACTGACTGACTGACAGACGGACTGACTGACAGACAGACGGACTGACTGACTGACTGACTGACTGACTGACTGACTGACTGATTTGAGGGACAAAGTGGATGATTTTCTATTCAGAGCGAAAGTGTCCAGATTAACAACCTGCCAAATGTTCAGCAATGGAAAGTGACTTATATCTAACCATAGTTTATCAGGTCTTCAGATTTTGGATATATACAGTAATAACTCTAAAAGATGCATCGCTCTGAGTAATGATCTCTCATCTTTCATCCAGCTGCTCTGTGCATTATTCATTATTATGATAATTCTGTCATGTTATCATACAGGCGGAATGAGCGGAACCAGTTCCAGCTGTAAATGCTGGTTTCACACTGAGCGCTAGTTCTCTGATGTTAAAGGTTCAAGGTTTGTCTCCCTTGGGAGAAAATTGTATTGGATACAGGAAATTGCTGCCTTAACACAAAACACACAGAATAAAAACAGTGAACCTTTAAAGTCTGGAGGAGAATAAGTCACAGCATGTGTATTAAAATAGTCCTTGATCTGAAATAATGTGGTTTGAATGACCTGATTTAGAAATGAAGGAGTCTGTTTCACACAGGCAGTTAGACTTTGAAAGTGGCCTTGTCGGTATTGTGAATAACAACCTTAAGGTTTAATATTGTCAAACCAGGTTTAATGATCCAAATCATAAAGTCATTAAAAACTTTCATTTATCTAAACTGTTTATTCTTGTTTGACCTTGACATTAATAGCAAATTGCTTTTATCAATATCATTTCTGTTATAAATCAGCCATTGTACCAATAGTAATTTCCACCCAGTTTTGTACCGTTGCCAACCCCCCAGTTCAGATACAGTCTAACTGTCCTAAACTAAAGGAACTACACATAATATTCTTAACCATTTTAATTTGACATTTGACTAAAATAGGGTTGGTAAGTTTTTTCTCAAACACCTTTTATCTTATTTGTTGAAATCTTCTTCACTTCCTGATAACCATAAATAAATAAAGTCATCTGAGAAAAAAAAGAAAACATGTCTGTGGCCTCGGAGGACTGTAATAAACACAACTAATCGTTTTATTTGGACTGAATCACTGGCTGGTGTGCAGAGATGATAGTCCGAAGTCAGGGAGTGAGTCATGGAGAATTCGGCTTCTAGCAGTTGTCAGTGCACGTACATGTGTTTTCGGGAGTAGCTTTGACAAGAGGGCCGATGTGAGGGGGTGGGATGTATCACTTTAGTATTTTCAGTTTGGTGTAGGCTGCTCTTTGTAGCTCTTCCAGGATCACCAACCCTTGCTTTAAATTATTTATAGATTATTTCACTGTTACAGATAACTTATGTCAGTTCACTAATCAACTGATCAGCTAATCGTGCTTGTTGTTTTGCGTCGACCTGTGTACCTTCAACATTGGGCTGATTACTGTGTGTTTTATTGAGGGGGGGTATCTCCGCTGGGGAAGTACACTTGGTAGTTTTTCTTTATTAACTCTCGGTACTTGAACCAATCTTTTCTTTATCATTATGAGGTTTTTTGTTCACAGCCTATATATTTGACTTCACATGAACTAACTTCACTGAAATTATAATTCCCACTCACTGCCTCTGATCTTCAGTTTGCCTCATGGAATATAAATTCAACTTCAGAGTCCGGAGTGAAGATGTCTCACTCCTGGTCAGGACCTGGTTAGGTTCTTCTTCCGGCCCTTTTTCACTTTTACACTTTAAAAATCCTAGAGACAAATCTGAGCCTTTTCAGCTTACAAGTGCAGTGCATTTTGGCAGATAACCCAGCTTTTCTTTTAAAGACTCCTTTACTTATCACCAGCTGCTCTGCCTGACCATGTAGTCACTGGTGTGGATTTCAGTTGTGAACTCCCCCGAGAGCTGCAGAGATCTACAGAGAAACACACCTCCCACCCTCACAAAGGAAAATAACAACTTTATTAAAGAATTGTGGCAAACAAGGCATGGGGAATATATTTCACTGCGTAAAACAACAGCCCCCAAGCTGGCAACCTACACACTGAAGATAACAAGTGAAATCACAATGTCTACATGAGCCTTTGCGTTTTTTTTGTGTTGTTTTCTTTGCATGGAAGTAGCCATTTTGCTCGCCCTGCCATCAGAAAGATGATTGTGATTATTTTGAAGAAGTAAAAACAAGCCAGGGAATTGTTTCTCTTAAATTAAAATGATTATCTGAGACTGAATCAATTTAATTTTTATATTTCCCCACAAATTTATTAAATGTAATCACCAGAGGGGGTCACTACATCAATGAAGTTCTACTGATAATCAGTTTTTGGAAAAGGACGCCTCATCTAATCAGTCAGATTCTTGGTAAAGAGATGCCTCTTAATCCTAAATGATGTATTCTGAATATTTACCAAGATGATTATATATCTGGTACATCATAGAGCTCATGTTTTGCACACTCAGACCCATTTAAAGCCGCTGCACATTAAACATGAAATAAATGTGTCTTGTAGGCAAGTCTGTTGGTATCGTCACAACCACACGTGTGCAACATGCCACCCCAGCCACCAGCTATGCCCACAGCGCCAGCAGGAAGTGGTACAGTGACGCTGACATGCCCGAGGCCGCCAAAAGGGACGGCTGCACCGACATCGCCGCTCAGCTCCTCAATAACACAGACATCGATGTGAGAAGCTCTGCCCTCACATCCTTCTAATGGAAATTCCACTTGGTGTGAGGCGTGTTAAAGTGAACAAGTAAATGTGTGTTTGTGTCTGTGATTGTGTTTCCAGGTGATCATTGGTGGCGGCAGAAAGTACATGACCCCCAGGGGCACCAAGGACCCAGAGTATCCCAATGCTTTCTCCTCCAGGGGCAAGAGAAAAGATGGACGCAACCTCATCAATGAGTGGCAGAGCATGAAAACTGGGAAGGTAGCTCTTTTTATCCAGACACAGAGTTACAGCATCAGCTTCAAAGAGAAGTCTAAGACAAGTTCAGAAATTATAAAATAATGTAATGGAAGGTAGCAAGTTGTAAAATCACATAACATTCAATGGACTTTATCTTTGTAAGCGGACACTGCATTGTTTCTCTGTTTCTCAGTGTGTCACAGTCGTTAAAACTTATTTTAAAGGTTCACTCACTACAGACCCTCTCAATGGGCCTGCAAGTCGGCTAGCAGCGAGTTAGCATGGTGAGCAGGCTGTGTGTATCCCAGGGACAGATGTACTGGTTTTGAGAGAGTTTGGCAATGCAGTATATATGTGTCTGGCTGGGAGTCGATGTGCAGACTTGCTGCTGAGGGCACCAGGGACCCAAGAGCTATGAGAACGAGCAGACTGATGATAAGTTCAAAGAATCCTAGAAAAGCAAGTACATTGCAGCAATCTGTACAGTGGCAGGAATACGTAAATAACCTATTCTATATGTTACCATCCTTAATAAGCACAATTTCCACATTAAGTCTGAAATACAGTACAATATCTGTGAGACCACCACCTGGTAAAGAGTGTAACACTCTTTAATTAAGTTGACAGTGGTACTATGTGGATTTTAAAAGTCTACACATTAATTTACATTCACAAAAACAGTCAGTTGAGAACCAGTTGGATGAATGTATAGCAGACTGTTACTTGAGCAGCTTAGAAAAACGATGTGTCTTCCTCCCACTCAGTGTGAAAGTGTGTATATCCTGTGTGTTGTATGCAGACAGCCCACTATGTGTGGAATAGAACAGATTTTGATGCCGTCGACCCTGAAACCACAGACTACCTCATGGGTGAGTTTTCTCATATTCTTGTCTTTACAACAGAGAGGTATTGACTGTCCTTGATTTACTCACAGTCTTGAATACACTACTCGCGTTTTCTTTCAAACTGTACCTGACCTACATAATGTTTTCAAGGAGCAACAACATTCACACAAATTCATTCACAAAAATTACACCATGGAAGAAAAATGTAATTGTCCATCCACATTATTTTCCGCAAACAATCCCACAATAAAATGCAGTACATTTTTAATGAATTCTTTATTACATTGGGACGTGCCAGAAGTTGTTTGTACACTGGAGGCTTTATTAAAAGAATGTCCTCCCTTTGTCCAGCCACGTGCCATTGATTTGTTCCCGTATGTTCTGTTTGTGCTTCACACCATGTGATCATGGTTTTGAGTAAATAAATACATGAAATACATGAAAAACATGACTTACCGCTCCCTATTGACTTGCAGTAGATCATTTTGTTTGTTTATTAGATTGATTTAGCTTTTCAACTTTAACATTAGCTCAAACACTGTTATCATGGCAGATTTGCAGGGGAAAAGATATTTATTTCCACGTCCAGCAGATATTGTAACATATGGCATGAGAATGCTGTTAATGTCAAGGTTTAATTCTGTGTCCTTCTTACAAATCTGAATGTCCAATATTCACATCTGGTTCTATAGCAGCTAAATACTCCAACATTTAAATCAGCTGCTTGCCCACTGCATCTACTGTTGGATGTATCATGTCAGGGAACTCAGTGACCTCATTGTGGTGTGTGATGGTACGGAGGAGAAGTACTGCAGCTTCAATCATCATCCAGTTTCTGGACTGAGTGTGTGCTGAAAATAATGATATTGGTGGGAGGATGGGTTTCTCCTATCTGCTGCACCTCCACTGTGGGCTGATAAAGTGGATATACTGTATTTTTTGGTTCCTCTTTATTTGATCTTTCTCTCCCCCCCAGCTCTGTTTGAACCTGGGGACCTGCGCTTCGAGATGGAGAGGGACCCAAGCATGGACCCGTCCATTGTTGAGACCACAGAAAAGGCAATCCGCATCCTGCAGAAAAACCCGAATGGCTTCTTCCTGCTAGTGGAGGGTGAGGATAAGAGCTTCAACCACCTTCCACACATAACCACCAATTAATTTATCAAATAAACATTGGATAATAAACCCCCTTGGTAGATTAAGGTTCGGCTAAAAGCTATAAACATATTCAACTGTGATGGCTTTGCTAAAACATCAAAAGGTGTCTTATAAAATAGTGTCTTTATTGTCTCTACTGGGTCCTTTGAGGCTATCCTCATGGTTTCTGCTGCACAGCAACAGCCTCCAGAATACGTCAAGTTACCTACAGTAGGGCCACTGACTTGACATTGATTCTGCATGCAGCTCAATGGGTTTGCCGCAGTGTGTGTGTGTGTGTGTGTGTTTTAGTGGAGTGTGGTTGGCCGACGTGTTTAATTCCACACAGCCACCTCGTGCATCTCCCCTTCGGTCTGAGGCAGATGCCTGGGGACTCTGTAATGTGACAGTGTCTTGACAATGACTTTAAAATAACAGGCCAGAGTATAAATAGAAGCAGGCATATGGTGCACCCAATCACTGACGGCTCACTGAGAACACAAGTTATTAACCACAGCTTCGTTCACTCTCCAGTGAAATGGAGGAAGAGGACAGGTGCTGGAGGAATCTGCTAAAGTGAGAAAAGTTCAGTGAACAAGTACTCCTTTCAAAATGTATGTCTATTCCAAGAGATATCTTTTAGAATAAATTAAATATGAAATAGGATGCTTACTTACCTCTAACCATGTGAAGGAAATGCATTTTTAAATAGGTCTCAAAAAGGCCCTGCATTGGATGTATAGGCTATGCACCAAACTTGACTTAAACTTAAACTTATAACTTATTATTAATCAAGGTAACAGGAGGCTTTATTTTCAACGCCTTTTGATTGTATCATGAGTCCATGTCAACTCTGTAGGCACAAGTCAGATTACAGTCCCTGGTCATATGTGACAAGTGAAAGTTAAGGCTTAAGTCAGTCAACAGGTCAAACCTGTTCCAAGGGTATTCTTAACATTCCAAATCTGTGAGGACAGATGTCTAAATACTGTCAAAAATGTCAAGCTGTTGATAAGTTTTCTTATGCATATTTTTATTTATAAAAAATAACTAAATTGTCTTCATTGTGTGTAATAATAAAAGGCCTGCCTGTCAATTTCTGAATTTGACTGAGGGGTTTTTCCCTAAAACCTCAGCCCAAGTCTTCAAGCGTCAAATACTCAATTTCACTGTAGCTAATTCCCAGTCAAGTGTAAAACCACTATCTTTGTGAATTCAGTCTGATCCAAGTCTCAGGTCCCAGCTCTACAGTTTCACTTAAGTGTGTTTACTAGGGCTGTCAATAGATTAAAAAAAAATTACTAATTAATCTCACATTTTGAAATTCATTAATCGCGATTAATCGCGATTAAAAGTTTGTTTTTCTTCTAAAGACTAAATCTAATGAATTAACGAGTAATCACTTCAGACAGCCTGTATTTTACACAATGCTGTGTTTTCGAAGAGACTCAGGCCTATAACACCTACCTATAAAGTGGCAGCCAGGTCGTTAAATATCATGTATGATAAATTGTGTAAAAAAAAATATTTAAAAACAACAGTGTCCTTGGAAACAATAACACTGCTTCTTTCTTCAGTGAAACATCCAGATTAGTAAAAGGTAAAAAAAAAAGGTGTATTTGAGACACCATTACGAATACGTATTCTCCACATAGGCTTGAGTGGAGAATACGTAATTTACCCTCCACACCCGACATTGAACGGAGCGAACAGCGGAGAAGTTCTTGAAGATGGATGACATTAAATTAATAATTGAAGTGGAGAAGTAAAGTGAGCTGTATGATCCTCAGCACATATGAGGCAAAAATACAAACGTTGGGACGCTGTTGCAGTTAATGTTGGAGCAACAAGTAAGTATATGCTTGAAAAAAATGATTAAATGCGGTTTTTACTGCAGGCTGATAACAGCAAAAGTATGTGATATTATTGGCGCTGCGCGGCGCTTCAGCAGCGCAGAGTAGGACTACACACACGAACATGCGCACAAACACACACACAGTTCGAGGAAGATTAAAAAAATGCACATGAGAGGACGGAAAGAGTGGAGTTGCCTGTGTGACGGTCTCTGTTTGCACTGCTGCGTTCTTCCTTCACTTCACTTGACTCAGGCTTAGTGAAACAGTTTAACTTTATTTTCTGTAACATATAACGGGACACAGTCACAGTTATCTACAAAAGAAAAGTTGCATATTACTAAACCAGTTTCATGCACTAAAATAACCATTAGAAACTAACTAAAACACTTACAGACAGAGCAACACAACTCACTCAGACCGGGGGAATCTGCTTCTGAGATAATAAAGGGTGCGCTGCTACACTAATCCCCAGAAGTTCCTGCTGTGGGCCTTCAAAATAAGACACGGCAAAATAAAAGAAATATAGTTCAGCCAGCGCTGAGCCAGGGTAGCAGCGAGCGGACCCTTGTTTCGCTGGATCCGTTTGATAACCTCCAAGGCAGAATTCCACCGGGTGGCAACATCTTGAACTAGCAACTCTTCTTGCTGTCCTTGTGCAGTTTGCTGTGCTTTCATTCAGACGGGACTTATCATTTGACGGGCTGTGTTTGAAGCGCGACGCTGGCAGCTTGCTCGAGGAGCTGAATTTTCTTCCGCACACCGGATGTAAACAAAGCTGCGTTAACTTCGTTAAAAATTTTTTTATCGCATTAATCTAGGTCACAATAATCTCATAGATTAACGCTTTAACTTTGACAGCCCTAGTGTTTACAGAATGATTTTTTAATGAGGCCCTGAATCACATTATTTTTTTTATAGATTTTTTATTTCTACATAATCATCAGACACCAGGAGAGAGAGTGTAGGCTTGTATGCATAATAATTTGATTTAAAATAAATGCTCATCTCACTGAGTCTTTATTAATAAATAGGGAAAAATTAGAAAAATGAATGGGTCGTATCTGGTTTGATTAAACTCATAGTTATCTTTCAAAACTCAGCCTTTTTTTTTTACTTTTGAGGGAAATGGTCATAGAATAGTCTTCTCTGTCACATAAAGTACCAAACAGTATAAGAAGCCATAACATCACCTGTCATCATCTTTGACCCTCCCCCCTCTGCGGTCAGGTGGGCGTATCGACCAGGCTCACCACGCTGGCCAGGCGTACATGGCCCTGCATGAGACGGTTGCCTTTGACGACGCTATTGCCAAGGGCCTCGAACTCACCAAAGAGCACGAAACTCTCACCTTAGTGATGGCTGACCACTCCCACCCATTTACCTTCAATGGATACCCGTTTCGAGGACAAAGCATTCTGGGTAATATAAACTGACTTTAGTCCCAATTTAGTTGTTAAATCTTTCCCCACATAGCATAAAATCTCCATTTATTCCTCTTTCATTCCTCCATACCCAAAGGGACATTTTGTATATACGTGGGTATGAGTTTGTGTGTTTTTGTGTGTTTTTGTGTGCATGCATTGGCAGCTTCCTCTCAGCTTCAGTGTGTCTCTTCCACAAGCAGCTTGACATTTCCTCTGCTTTCTCTCCCCTGCAATTACAGCCGGTGTAAACAAATACAGCCAGCAGCCTTTCTGTTCCTCACCTCTCTATTTCAGTCCCTCGCTTTCTCCCCGCCCCCCCCTCCTTCTACCACCTTCTCTGTTTGGACAACCTCTTTAAGCACAGTTAATTTGGCCATATGAAGATTACAAATCTTTACAGCATATGGGTTTTGTAGGAAAATTTCTATCCAGCCACTTTCATGGCTCAGAAGATTCTTTGAATGAGTAAGTGAGGGCGGTAAGTATGATTAAATTCTGCAGATTACTGGGGCAGCACTCTATAAGGAACTAATTTATTAGAAATGCTCCTAAAGAGCATTTGGTGTTTAACAGTCAAATAAGCACATGGGTTTTAATTGAGGTATAAGTCAAATATTGACCTTTAACCAGCAAACTTTTCACATAAAAGATTCACCCATTCATTCCAAATACAGTATATCATTATCTGCCTTCACAGGCAATATTGATTATGCATTTGTCTTACCTCCTACAATTTCCCCTTTTCTGCTCTTTCTTTTCTGTCCTTATTTACTCTCCTCCTCCTCTTCTTCCTCCTCCTCTTCCTACTCCTCCTCCTCCTCCCAGCGGTGCAGCAGTGATTAATGTGCTTGTGAAACCCTGAGCTCTTCATCAGCAGGAAGACTCATGAGGCTAATGGCTCATCTGGGGAGAAACACTGAGATACTCAACAAGCACTAGACCTCCTGCAGCCCCCTGGGGATCCATAGGCCTCACCTACGTGTGTGTGTGTGTGTGTGTGTGTGTGTGTGTGTGTGTGTGTGTGTGTGTGTGTGTGTGTGTGTGTGTGTGTGTGTGTGTGTGTGTGTGTGTGTGTGTGTGTGTGTAGAAGCAAAGAGAAACAACAGTAAAAGGGAAGTGATAACTCAAAGATAAGGTGTGATCTGCTTTGTGCATTCTCCAGGTAAATCCCCACTGTGGGCTAAAGACATGCTGCCTTATACCACACTGATGTACGGCAACGGACCTGGACACAAAATCACCAATGGCACACGGCCTGATATTCGCAATGTCAACACCAGTAAGATGGATTCATTGTTTCTTCACTTTCATCACAAGAATATCACATAATTTCGTTAATCAAACCCTTCGACCTGTTACAGAATTCTTTCAACAGTCATTAATTCACAATTCTGTTTTTAGAATCATAACACTGTCAAATTTTTACTCAGAACTACTTCCACTTTATCTTTCGCAGACATTTTTGTGATTTCATTTTCATGAATATTTTTATAAGCCGCAAAAGAAAATGACAGTTCAGTTAAGGTAACATCATAATTGGTTGTATATATGTAAATAAAGCTGCTTTAAGCCCCCCTCCAAATATTCTCCTGACATTATCTGGAGTTGCTGTAAAGTAAGAACTTTCTGTGGAGTTTCTCCTGTCAGCCCCATAATAAACTCTACACACAATGCCTGGATGAGGCCATTTGAGGATACAGCAGGAGAATCTCCGGAGGATTCACAGCGAGCCAGCGTGTTTTCTAACACATGACAGATACAAAACTGATCATAACAAAAAATATTCATATTATATGAAGATAAAAAGGAGTAGCCATGCATGTGGAAGGTGCTGGCAAGCATCAAGAGCTTTTGACATTAACGGCCAACGCTGGTAGTGATGAACCCAAATGCCATCCATCGGAGGTTTTCTTGTTATTATTAGTCTACCAGACCAGAAGGATCTCCTGCTGCGTTGTCCATATTTGAAAGGCAGGCAAAGTTTGGATGTGATGTAAAAACACTTGTTGGTATTCCTGAACAAACACGGCAAAAAGAGTGTGATGTGATTTGTCTGCGTCTTCCAGAAACCAAGGACTACGTCCAGCTGTCCGCGGTGCCCACAGAGTCGGCCACCCATAGTGGAGAGGATGTGGCGGTGCTCGCCCGTGGACCCATGGCCCACCTCTTCCAGGGCGTCCATGAGCAGAACTACATCGCTCACGCCATGGCCTACGCTGCCTGTGTGGGCGCAGACCTGAGGCACTGCCAGGGAGAAACCACCACCAATAATAACATCAGGAACAGGGCTCATGGTTCAGCGGCTCTGCTCAGTGTCCTCCTCAGTACGCTGCTGGCTTATGCACTGCTGATGTAAGATCCCTTTCTTGGTGAATTTTGTTAAAATACATTTTCAGCGAATCAAATTGTTTTTTTTAAACTGTATGTTTAGTGTAAGAAGTGAAAGAAAGAAATTAATAAATTTATTAAATTCTTCAATTTATCTGAAAAGTTCAGTGTTGTCAAATATGTTGATCCATAGTTTTCTTTAGTTTTTTAGAGTCTCATGATGAAACATGAATGTTGCAGGATGCACTTTTAGCTGCATTGGTGACCCCAAGCAAATGTGAAGTAGGAATTCTGCATTTTGGGAAACACACAAACACGATTTCTTGCTGAGAGTAAGATGGGAAGACGACTGTTAATACGGATAAAGGACAAGGAGTTGGTGCTGCTTCTATCTCATGGTGACGGATGTTGCCTAGAATTATTTCCAGCATGTCAATTTCCCCATATACTCACTACTTCTGTTTGCGTACAAATCAAAAAGCATAGGATATTCTGGAGTGAGCCGGACAGGTTTTTATCTGTTTCCACTCTTTGAGATCTGAGCTAATCCCCTGTGGCTTCATATTTATATTTAGTGTAAACACATGAGAGTAGCGTCTGCCCATCTCTAGCTCTGGGCATGTAAAGCCCATACTGAAAGCTTATATATATATAAAACTTCCAAAGCTCTTCGATGATGTCATTTTTATATTTTTGATTGCAAACATAAACTTATGATTTCAAACATAAAGCTCCCACATGCAGTCATTTGAAATAAAATAAAAAAATATATATATAAAGTATACAATTCGATTCAAGCTTGTGTTATAAGTTTATCGTCCAGTCTCTGCAGTGTTAACTGAGCTTCCATGTGACTGGGTTTGATGACTTGAACTATCCATTAGTAAAGATCACCTCTTTGTATCTTTGACCGACAGATTGTGGTAATTATTTTGGACATCTGCTGGGGTTTGGAGTTCATGAAATTGATTTTGACTCTCTTTGGGCTCTGGCTCATTTAAGATGAGGGGTCTGCTCTCATCCTCTACCCATAGCCTGTCAAGACCCATTTATACATCGTCTGGTGGAGCGATGCTCAAAGCTTGAGAGGAGATGCAGGAGGAAGGGTTGTCTCTTTTGTCTGGTGTTGAGGTTACTTTTATGGGTAGAGAGCAGGTGGTGGTCAAGGACAGTGACTCTTTTCTCTACACATTTCTATTTTCATAGTAAGTCTGAACAGATTTTTCAAAATATTCATTTCATTATAAAAGTTAAATCAATTGAAACAAGCATCCTGACCACAATGTAAAAAGGAACTGCTAATATTCATTCAAACACATTTCATGGTCACCTTCAGTAGATCATATGACCTAAGTATACAAATGTCATGATGCATATACTGTACACCATCACCTTCCATCATGTGACTAAAATCCAACTAAAACTACTAAAGCATCTCTTATCGTTTTTGTTTGTATATAGTAAAGGAATAAATTAATATTTTGGGAGATACATTGTTTATTTTCTTGATGAGTGTCAGTTCAGTCAGACGACTCACATTTGAACTGCTTATTACAGCATAACATTGTTAGTATTTGATGTCTCGGATCTGACCTCATCACTCCCCATGATATGATTACATTAATATGATAGTGAGTGATGAGCAAATCTCTTTAAACCCCCTGTCGGAGCCTACTGGTGGATGCTGGGTAGTGAAGCTGCTGAATCAACCAGCAGCAATAGAGACGAAGCAGCAGCAGGGCAAGCAAAGGGACTGGTATTTGTGCAGCTTAAGTAGGCCACCAAATTGGGAGGGTGTGTATGTTTAACCTGAAAAGTTTGAAACCACAGTTGAAAATAAAAAGTTAAACATGTCTCTAATGACCAGGGATATGTTGGAAGGCGTCTTCCTCCTGCTTGTTGTTTTCTTTCATTCGGTTGGAACCAAGAGTCTTTTTACCTGTCATGGCTCCCCTAACGTGTTTGTACTGCGTCTCCTGCTCCAGAGGAGTTATTCCGTCCATCACAGCTCTCCTGCTTCAGCCCCACAACAGAGCCTGCAGCTGGCCCTTGTCCTGAAGCCCTGAGGGGACAGTACATCTCCCCTTGCCCCTGGAGACGGTGGCTCTCCAGCTGGTCCTGATCCCGGGTCAAAGCACTCTGCTGCTCCTCTGCTCAGCCAGGCCGCTACGGTGCCATTTGTCCTCATCTTCTTTCTAGGAATCCAAGAAGATGAACCAGCAGGGACTCAATCAAAACCTCCTTCTTATCTGCAGCCTCAGCACAAAGAGCCTGGATCTCTATCAAGGTCTGTTAAGTCAGAGGATTGTTTCACTACTGGCTTCACTCACATAACTCGCTTCACTGGCCTGATGCTCTAAGTTGTTCTTGGTTCCGTGAAGCAGAGGTTATAGCATCATCCCTCAGCTTGGGTCTACTCTTGAAATGGCTTCTCACCAGTATATTTCACTTTGCAGTAACCAGCAATATTTTGGTTTGTGCCTGAGAGCAGGTTATTTAGCTGATTGGATCTGGGATTTATGGTCTGCTGGTCAGCTGTGAAGGCTCATCTAAACAAGGAATGATATATATATATATATTTTGATAGATAGATAGATAGATAGATAGATAGATAGATAGATAGATAGATAGATAGATAGATAGATAGATAGATAGATAGATAGATAGATAGATAGATAGATAGATAGATAGATAGATAGATAGATAGATAGATAGATAGATAGATAGATAGATAGATAGATAGATAGATAGATAGATAGATAGATAGATAGATAGATAGATAGATAGATAGATAGATAGATAGATAGATAGATAGATAGATAGATAGACTATCTACCGTCACTTTATCTCACATTTAAAAAATAATTTTGAGAATGAAATACCAACAGTTACAGATAAATTGCAGCATGGCTGTTGTTTTTCTACAATCACAAGAAGTGGATCTCGATTTTTTTCCTATACTCTCTTTGTCACACAGATGCAGAGGCAAGGTCTTGAGCACACACACACACACACACACACACACACACACACACACACACACACACACACACACACACACTGTACCGAGCTGCGCAACAGGCTCTCCGCACTCCCCCTGCTCCCTCGCCTTCGTGCCTGCGCCACAGTCGTCCTTTGGGTGGCGCTGGAGCTCCAGTAAAGGTTCCATGTGGCACGGAGAGGACCGATAGGGCCAAGTAAGATCCGGCTTTGCCGCAACTTTGACGTCTTATGAAAGGAGGGTTGAGTTCCGCACTGCAGGAGAGAGGAAGAGGGAGCGCAAGAGAGTCAGTCCTTCGTATTTCAAAGTGTGAAATCACAGATCATGAGAAGTTGTTATACCTGAATCAAAAATAAAAGCTCCGTCCTCCCACGTGTTGAATGTGAGATGAGCAAAGTGACATACGGACCATGTGGATATGTTATCTGGTGTTTCAAGAAGCAACAGTTGCTTATCGTTGACCACTAAATGTTCTAATTATCTCATTGAATGACTCGGTCCTAGAGAGGGGAAAAATAATCCGTGAAAACAGTCGCTTTTCAGTTTCACTCTCTAGTTTCTTGTTGTCTATATCACGCGCATCGATCTAAACTCTCCGTTGTGATTTCGCAGGACCCTTGTCAAAAATGTTGGACTGCTGTACCCATCGAACAGATCAGTAATGGATAAAACATGTCAGTCTGTCATGAATTTGCAGAAAAAGGGATTAGAGAGTTTTTTTCTTCAAAATCCCATCATGCACAGTTTCTGCAGGAAATCTGGTGAAATTATGATTTAGAAGATGTCAGTCTTGGAAACTGGCACTAAATTGTCTTAAAGACGCTCAAGTGGAACACTGCTCCTGGATTAATGTGCTAATAATATTTCCCCTCATTAAGTAGTGCCACTATTTACACAACTCACTGCGCTAAGTATTCGATTCAATCATATGGAATGAAATCAGTATAATTATGAGGAATGTGGATAGTGTCTTTAAATGTTACCAAACCCACAGTGTGCATCCGGTCTGCCTGTGAGGGGAGCATGTGTTCTCCGGTAGAACAGATGCGCAGTGGAGGAGCGTCCGCGTGGGTCACAGCAGCTCTGCTATGTTTAGAGTCCTGGTGGGCGTTAAGAGAGATAGAGGGGGGTGAAGATGCCTCAGCGTCGAACTGCCTGCAGACGGTAGTGGGTCGCTTACCAATTTACCGCACTAGGCCTCACCATTGACGCTTCCATTATTAAAATCACGCCCTCTTGAAATAAAACGTTACTCCAATTGAACATGGGTGAGCTCAGAATACTCAACAATCTTATTTGTGGCAGCGTTGCCTGTATTTATGTGAGGTTGTATTGAGCCTGCAGCGAGGCCACTGCATGGCATGGGAGCAGCATGGTGGAGTTCTGAAGCCATGACACGTGTCAGACTGTTATGTGATACATGTCACTTTCATCGCAGGCGCTTTGGCTGCCATTACCGGATGGTTTCATTATTGCATCACTGCACAACCTCTGCATGAATACTGACTAAAGCCGGTGGGCATAGGTCCAACGCGACCTTTGCTTTAGTGAAATGTCATATTGTTCTCGAAAGTGAAAAAATGAATTACCGTCCTTAAATCCTTCTGCACATATATTGCTCTGCATCATTGCCCAGTGCCAGACTTTCAGACCTGTTGAAATATGCAGTGTGTTGCTCATTTATCATTATGTCAGTTGATAGATGAGGGGAAATGCAATTCTGTAGTTGAAAACTTGTTCCTTTGCCTCAACTCCGCCCCTCTCCCGCAGGTCAGCAGACATGTAAAGTGGCACCAGCCAATCACGGCTCATTCCGCTTCTACCTTGAGGGGAAAAAACAGAACACGGAGGCGGAAACTCCTTCGGGTTGAATATATAAGCCAGCTACGCGTGGGATTTTGTCCATGTGAATCAATGTCTAACCCTCCAGAGGTTCACTGTCTGAACCGAATACGACCGGTGCACACGCAGAGCGCACGCAGAGCCGGAGGATCCGTGCTGGTGTGAAGTGCAGTGGACTTGACCGGCAGTGACCGAGAGGGGAACCCCGGCTCCTGCAGCTGTGAGGCGGGGACAAGCTGCTGCTGCCGCCGACTGTCAGGGAGCTGTCCGCCCGCTGTGGTGCTGAACCCAAGCGCAGGACGCGACCCTGCAACCGGTGACGTATAGAGCCGCAAACCCACCCAAGACTCCGCGTGAAGTCCAAGTCCAAAACCTCACAGTTTAGCTAGATATATGTATTTAAATGGATCTGAAGTAAGTCAAAGACTCAGGAGACACGGAGCAGAAGTGATGGCTGGACTCCCCCCCGCCCCCGGCGTCACTCCAGCGGTCTGAGCTCAGCAGCGCGCCGCCGCTTCGCCTCGCACCGGAACCCTGCGGAGCCTCCGTAGATGAGGAGAGTGTCAGAGGCTTTCGATAAGTGAGGTACGCTGGGCGTCTCTTGCGCAAGGAAATTTAGGGAAATACATGTGGTAGCTTGCTTGCTCTCCTAAAAGGGCTATATATACATAGCTGCGAATATGGGCTGTATCAGCACCAAAGCGCCAGTTGGTAAGAGTTGTTTTAACTTGCTCTCATAAAAGCACGCGGGAGGAAGTCTGCTTTGGTTTGTTTTTCTTCGCATTTGTTTTTGCTGCAGCGGGTGCAGAGGCTATGCGAAGATTTTGGCTGCTTGTGTGGTGCACAGCATGCTGTTCCCCGAGACACATGGTAGCGCTGCTGAGTCATACGCATATTACGAAGCTGCAGCTATTTTACGAGTCTTAAAGAATTTTAGACTTTAAACCTTCTGTTAGAGGTTAAACGGTGTGTCTGTGCGCAGAGGTGCGCTCTGCTCGGGTGGTGGGGAGAGAGCTGAGGGGCTGGTGTCTGCAGCCTAAACATCGCGATGCTACGAGAGTTGCAAGCAGCTTTTTTGGTTGAGCACGCCAGCCAGAGACCGAGAAGACAGAGGCGCGCTTGACACCATTGAAGGATGCGCTGCTAGGCGGCTTTTTACATGATAGTGAGGAGAGGACTGATCCGGACACGATGGTTCTGACCGCGCTGAGCCAGTTTAGTTGCAAGGTAGGACATCTCTCTGCTCCTGATCCAATCCGATTGAGCGAATTAAAAAACATCTCGGCGCGTAACTCGCTGTTTCTAAGAACTCTCTTAGAAATCATACTCATAACCTCCTCTTGGCATCAAAGTAAACTGCATGTCCAAATTTAGACGGACTCCATCAAATTATACACACATGCAGCAGTATAGTTGCTTGTTGCCAAGAAACAAGCTTCCTGTTGCCACCGCATCCACTTGCTCTCACGGTTGTTTACACCTTCGCTGTAGGTGTCTACAATCCGACTACATGTCGCCGTGGGCCCAGGCCCATAGGCTGCGTGCTCCACCACGACCTCTTTCGTTTATCTCCCCCATGCAGATTTATGCCCGTGATATGGATTTGACTGGGTCTCCTCTGAAGTCTCCATAAATTAAAATTGCCCGACATCCACCCATCCATCCAGCCATCGCTCCATCCATTTTACACAAACAGACCTGGTCGCCTGATATTTTAATTTCAGGTGATGTAAACGTTATATACGACCATCCACACTGTGATTTCCCCGTCGTGTCCGTGCACGCAGACCCCCTTTCCGCCTCTAATTGGTTGTGTAATATGTCGTTTCAGTCACGCGGGATTATTGCGCCTTGTCCCCGCGTCCCCTTGTCTCGGCGTGCGTAAGGACAAGCCCCTGGTCACCATAACCCCCTACATAGAAAGCCATATTTGTCAAGAGTGTCATTCAACAGCGGCCACCTGTTTGACTCTCGTCTGATCAGCCTGTAAATGTATGTGTGTGTGTGTGTGTTTGTGACACCTCGCTGCTGCTGCATGGTCTTGACCTAATTGTGTTGATTTGCTCATAAGTCTCTCAGAGAAAAGACATGAGAGAGACAGAGAGAGACAGAGAGAGAGCGGGAGAGAGAGAGAGAGAGAGAGAGAGAGAGAGAGAGAGAGAGAGAGAGAGAGAGAGATGCACAGAAGAGGCCTCTCTATCTGCAGTTTCCACGACAACGGAATTACACGGAGAGACGGAGTGCGTGTCTGCGAGTGTGCGTGAGAGAGAAAGACCTGAGTGAAATAAATAAATAAAGAAAAAGAAAAAGGACTGCAATCCTCGTTTGCTTTGAGGGAGGAGGAGACACTTGTGTCTTCTTGAAAAACGTAAGGTGTATTAGCCTAATTAAGAAATAAATGGAGCGCAGACGGAGGATGGCCACAGGGCCTGAGCACGGCCACACGTTGTAATAACGAACAGAACATTACAGTCAGATCCATCATACTTGGTTCCATCAGTTCATTCCATTACATGTGTTCATGTCCCCGTCATTTGATCCACAGCCCACATCAGTGACTGCGGGCCCACTGCTGTGAAACCATACCATGACCTAAAATAAAAAAAGTTTTATAAAAAAAAGTGCGCAGTGTTTATAAGTCTTTGCCATGTGTCGCAGTAAATGGAACCCGCTCGATACGCAGCCACCGGGTGGATGCTGCACCCGTGCGCGATCGCCTGTGAGCGTTTTCGCCACGATTGGTCGCTGACGTGTCGCTGTAACAAAATGTGTTCAGAACCAAACAGCGGGCAGCACCGCAGGCTCAAATGACTGTCACGTCCTCATCATCAATCTCATGCCCATGAAACACACGCGCATCCCTCACTCCTCGAAACAATACCTCCATTGACCAAGGTGCCCCGGATTCAAAGATACAGTAACACCTCCGGGCACCTGAGCTCTTCACACCCAATTAAAATGTCACATATTGAATTCTGCCGGTGGGCAACCTGAGCTGGGTTAAACGGGACTTTGACCCCCGGGGAGGAGGGAGGGCCGCCTGACTGCTTGGTCTTGGATGTTGGTGTCGGTGTTGAAGATGGGCGCTGGCGACTAATCAAGAGAGTTGTTCTTTTCACCGACAGCTGCCGCTCTCCTGCCGTGGAGGGCTGGAAACAGTTCGTTTAGGAAAATCTGATTTGGAGAGCATGAAAGCGCGGGATAGAACGTGTGCGCACGGAGCTGTCCAGGTGCTGAAATGTCCGTCAGTACCTTTGGTCCATCATCATCCACGAGGCTGTGGTTAGAGGTTGTCGGAATATCTGTAGGCGATTTAAGTCTGTCACTCATTTTCCTCCACTCACCCCAACCTGTGGAGGCAGATGGCCGCCCACATTGAGTCTGCTAGAGGTTTCCTCCTGTTGAAATGTTGTCAGGTCTTAACCTCACCGTGCAAAGTGCCTAGAGATAATGTATGTTGTGATTTGTCGAGATACAAATACAATTGAATGGAATTGATTTAGAGTTGGCAGAGCCACAAGTTGCTTGGTGATGTGTACAGGTGGAGCTGCTTGCTCCGCAGCTTCAGGTGTGTTGATGACATGGCCTGGTCACAACAGAGAAATGTGTTCTAAACAAGAGAGTGGGTAAAGCTGCACACTGCTGTCTCAGGCATGTCCATTTCCATGTGCTTTTGTAATTGCACTGATTGTTCCGACAATGCAGAACCAACATCATAAAATATCAAACAGGCTACGGCTGCTGCCAGAGCCTTACGTGCATGACATGGCATGGCTTTAAAGTGCATAGAAGCAAGGCCTCACTCCTCCAATGTTATCTCACTACAAATACTCTGTACAGTGTAATGTGAAGGCTGAGCCCAGCACTTCGAATCGTAACATGCATAATAGAGAGCAGAGAAGGGTGCTGCAGAATAAAACACTGTGAAAGTGCATGGTGCAAGCATAAAAAAATTTTTTTAAGTTAGGCAGCCCAAAATTTATATGAAATCTTCAAACAACATCTCCTGAAATATATTTTTTTCAAATTCAATACTTGATGTTGTGCTTCACAAGTGCTTTCAACCTATGTTGAAAGTTTCTTGTAGGCGGAAAGTCTTTCAGCCAGTGTATCCTTTTACAAGAAAACTGGGAACTGGCAGGCTGTTTATGTGGAGGTGATCTTGCTTTTACTGTAGAGTTTGTGTTTTTCTTTGAGGGGAAACTGCAGTGAAATGCAACAACATTAGTGACATTCACTTACTAAGATATGGTCATCGCCTGTCAGCGGCATGGGTTGGCATGGTGATTGCAACTAACACGAAGGATTAGCCCAATCCCTAAAACTCATAGTTGGTCCAGTCGTAAAAAATACAAGTATTATGAACAATGACGTATTGAAGAGAAAGCACTGTGGTCATAATACTGAAGTTATTTATTTTATTTATTTAGAAGCGAGACCATGCTGTGGAGCTACTATGGGTTTTACGATTGTGCACTTGCTGTTATCTTCACGTGGCTCTCTTCCTCCTGACAGTGGCGGTCGACGGGTCGTTGCGCGTGGACTGGAGCGCAGCTAGCTCCCTGTCTGACCTCGCACTTTTGGGGAACACGCGGACCTGCTTGGCGCGCAGACTGATTCTGACAGCACCTTTGGGCGCACTGGACTTCAGCGAGGTGCCCTTAATTCTGTCTCTATGTCTTTTCCACTCTCTCTCTCTCTTTGGCTTTTTTAGGCTCAACTGACACCTAATGCATCATGAAATGGTCAATTAAAATGTTTTTTAATGATTCAAATAAAGAAAACAACACATTAAATATAGTAGTAGTCTGCAGACACAGGTCGGCTCATACAAAATGGACATATTTGCATTAATTCCCAGAGATGTTGGACAAAAGCTTATTTTCCTTGGCTAGCGTCACTTGACGGAGCTGGAAAACGATTATTTGAAAAGCGGCAGGTCACTTTTGATGCTTAAATGGTTCATCATATGTCCTTACATGACATAAAAAGAAGATTTCATTCCATTAGGCTCCTTGTGAAGAACCAGGTATTCTACCAGCATCGTTCTTGGTCCATGAATTGTGAGATTCTGTTCTTATTACTTCTCATAATTTGAACCAGGCTACAAACAACCTATGTAGCATAACCTGATGGGGCACCTACCAGATATGACTAATCAGAGATGACAGTCTGAAGTGTAAATTACCACATGAAGCAGAAAATTATTTTCTCAACCCTTCCTTGGTTTAATAATTGGCGTATTAATCGAGCCATCCAAGTCTTTAATGTGTGTTTCATCTCTGAGGTCTTTCTCCATTTAGGTTTTCATTAGTGTTAACCAGTTGGTTTCTAATTATTTGCAAGTCCTTCAGAATAATGAGCAATTAATGTTTGATAGAGGATTTTAAATGGAGACTCAGTAACACACTGTGTATAATGCTTCTTGCAAAATACAACAGGCCAGTCTTTATGTTGAGCTGCGGTCACTGCTCTGTTAGTCTATGCACAGCTGTATGTAAGCTACCATCTTACTGTTTATGTTCATTCAAAAGCCTGCAGACCCGTTTTCCTTTCTGCCAGATCCATCAGAGTCTCTGAACAGTTCATAAAGATTGTGTACGGCAAAGACATTTGGACTGAAAGGACTGTCTGCTCCTGAGACTGATGTCTAAACAAATATGTATAAACTAGTGAGGGGTCCAATGGCTTTTTGGTGATGGCTCACTGCATTACGTGAAGGTAATGCTTTGCAGGGATCCTTTCTAAAATAGTTCTATTTATCAAACTTCTGCTGTGGTGCAAGACATTTACCACTACAGTATTAGCCTACTGTATTTGTATGTACAAACTCTGGAGCTTGAGTCAACATATCACTTGGGCTTTATAAAGTAAGGCTGCATACCCTATGTGAGTAAGATGCATATTCAGTAACTGTTTCAGAGATGATAATGATGATGATGATGATGATGATTCCATCCTGCTTCTTTCATACATCCTTGTGCACCATCTGGGTGTGAATGCCTTGTGTTGCAGTGCGCCAGCCAGGCAATGATTAGTAGCCTAAGTGATCTATTATGAAATGCAGCCTCTCTGTCTTCATGGGCGGGCCTCTTATTACTGGCTGTGGTGAGAGACAGGTTGGCTGGACGGCTGATCGTATCACTTCTCTTTTAAAGAGGAAGGGCTCACTCATGCTTTACACTTCAAGGAGCACCTAGCACATTAGCTACTTTTGATCAGATTTTGTATCATGAAATAATTCTGATTTAGTGTTTTTTTCCGCTCACAATCAATAGTTGACAAAATAAAATAAGGATTCTGTAAATGTGTATTCATAATACATTTAAATTGTCATCATACCTTTTATTATTATGCAAGAATTGAATTTGACTTTGATGATGAAATGTCTCATCTCTGATGCAGGTGTTAGGAGCGGTAAATCAGAGCAGTGAGTGAAAAGTAGAAGGGCACATGTGAGAGTTATTAATCTGTTTGTCTGTTTTGGCCGTCGGTTTGTGTTCTGAGTGTGTGACATCATCAGTGAATCAAAGACGCAGGCATACCTTGAGGAATTGTTCCATGGCGACCGGCTGCCATTGAAACGTTGCCAGTGTGGAATAGTGGAATAGAGAGAGAGAGAGAGAGAGAGAGAGAGAGAGAGAGAGAGAGAGAGAGAGAGAGAGGCACAGTTGGGCGGAACTGTGGCGTGTCAAAGGATAAAAGATTGTTCAGGTTATTTTCCACCAGATATCACGGCAGTCTGTTCTGCTGAAACCATTCATGGCTTGATCTCATACAATTGATAGTGTACACTAATCAATTCGATGTATGCTTGTGTGTGTGTGTGTGTGTGTTTGTGTGTGTGTGTGTGTGTGTGTGTGTGTGTGTGTGTGTGTGTGGGTGGGTGAGCCATCCCCCATTCTTTTGTAAGAAAACAATCTCTTAGTACGTCACAAATCTAAATCATCAATCCCTTCCAAAAGTGGGATTTTGTGTGTTTGTGCATGTGTGTGTGTGCGTGTGTGTGTTTGTGTGTGTTTGTGTGTGTATGTGTGACAGGAAGACTCCAGTCAGGTCCCCCGCTTTCAACCTGCACCCCGGATGCTCTCGACTCCTAACAGGCCCATTATGTTGGAAAATGTGTTTTTCTCGGCTGTCTCCAGGCCATACCAGTCTACTGCACTCACTCACAGACTAAGAGTTAACCAATGATCTAACAGCTGAGGATGAACCTGAGCAGCATCACAACAGCCTCTCCACTGTCTCTGTTCACCAGACCATGAAGAGTTAAGAGTTCTGACTGTGTGGCCAAATATCATGTCAGGACGACCAAAGAACACACGCCTGTCCTCAAGTGCAAAATATGTGTGTTAAGAATTAAATGTCAGGGTAAGTTAGAATCATATCTGAGATTATTTGTGTTTTAAAATGCGTGCATGTTGTTTGAGTGTGTGATGGAAAAGACGAAGCACAGTTGTCTAATTGAATTGCTCGGCCTTTTCCGACAACCGCACATGTCTTCTTCTGTGTTCGCTCTGCTGTTCAGTAGGGCAGTATGGAACCAGCAGTGCTGTTAACTGTAGCTGTGGTGATGCTCCAGCACAGAGTAGAACTCTGCCTTTAAAAGCTCATACTGATATATACTTAAATACTCTTTTGCACCTTCAGACTACAGAAATAACAAAGCTATCTTTTCAAATTGTGCTCTCGTCCAAGCAGAAATGTCAAATACCATTCCAGTCACCCTGAGATAGTCCACAGGAGAAAAACAACAAAGAAATTGTGTTTAGAAGCATTAAACAGGTCTTTTAGCCCTGAAGATGTGTAAAATCCTCCCACACTTCTCTGAGCACCCATTTGACAAGAAATAGAACACATTCAGGTGTGGGTGGACAACATCACCTGCCTGGCCTCGGATTTTGTAATTGAAGACCAAAACAATATATCATTCTGATGCTCCTCCGGGGTATAAATCTCCTCCAGATTATCCTCCCTCTGATCTGTGAGCTGCTCCGCGGCACTAGAGGATTATCACGCCTCGCAGCAGCCGCTGATGCCGTCATAAGCTCGGGATCCCCCTTTCTCTCCTGCAGGGCTCTTCTGACGCATAATATTGTTGATGTCTGCTTGTTTATTTGGTTGCTGCTTTGTTGCTGTTGAATGGAACTGACAGGGAAAGGTCAGGGAAAGCAAATTTTATCACAGTCTCTGGTATTTTCTTATTTACTGCAATCACATGTGTGCAGTATTGAGTGGTGGTCTCATTAGTGAAGGGGAGAAATAAAGGAAGATCATCACGTCCTAATACATATGATGATGTTTGAGCTTGATGCAGGAAAATCAGGTGACACTATGGAACGTGGTGGAGTCGCCAGTGTGACTGGAAACAATCTGTAGCTTTTGAGATATACTTGTCGGCTGAAAGCTGTCATCAAAGTGCTCAGTCAGCCATGTCTGTTGACCCCTATTGAGTAACAACACAGTGGCACGAGCTCGGTGTGTGGCCTTTGCTGCTGACGTGCCTGTTTCCCACGTGACTACAGGTAGGGCTATAAAAAAGAGTTGGCAGACAAAGGAGCTTGTCAACACCTGATACTCCCTCTGCGGTTTGACTTACAGCGCAGACAGATTTAATGCAGGAAAGACCACGGGGAGGAGAGAGGAGGAGAGGGTGTTCATCTTTAGCCTAATGTCTGGTTCTGCTAACTCGCTACAAGGAAATTACCTGTCCAGTCATCGGGGCACAAAGCTTTATCTCTTTTTCCTTCAAGAGGTTTTTATTTCACAAACATCTGTCTGTCTGTCTGTCTTTGTAACACACATCTTAACGGCTTCTCACTTGGCATATGTATTCCTAATGTCTAGAGAAAGTGCAGTGTAGAGTTTGGTAGGAGTTGGACAATGTGTGAATGTGAATTAACAGGTGAACAGCGTCTTGCAGTCAGTGGTGCGGGTCTCTTCAGGCCAATCCAATTTAACTTTTCATCTTCTGGATTCTCATGTAACATAGCAGTGGTCTGCAAATGGTGGCTTGCAGGGGAAATGATTAACGCAGATATTCAGGGTGCAGCGAGTGCAGATTTCCATCATGGAAGCAACATTCATAGAATCAATTCCACTTTAGCACTTTGTTTCAAAATAAAAGTATTTTTAAAAATTGCTGTGATCAGAGTTATATCGCGCTGAATAACACAGCTTTTATTTTGAAATGTTGTGAATTTGAAGATTGTGTCAATTGTCTGACAGACCGGAAAAAGCTGACATGTAATGTATGAAAATTAACACCAGTTCAGTATATAATCCAAACCTATATATAAAGCCCACATGTGAACAGTAAAAAGGACAAATATTTGTATTAATTTTGGAGCAACTGAGGTTGAAAGGAGTCAGCTCAGTTACCTGAACAAGCTGTTGGATTGCTAATCAGCCATTAGGATAATTTATCTAACCACTAAAGCTAACATGTGCCACCAGTATCACTAGCTTGTTGTTTCTGCTCATCTATATAAAATAGTATGCAAATCAAATGCTATAATATGCTCTGCAATATGCGCAGCCCACATGACTCAAGTCCTATTTAAGAGTAGCTGCTGAAAGAAACTATTTTCAGTGCTCTGAGAACTGTGTGTGTGTGTGTGTGTGTGTGCATGTGGGCGCCTTGTTGGCATACAGCTGGTCTTATTAAAACATTGATTGGTGTGAAAGAAGAAGAAATAAATTCAATGAAGTAAACTGAAGCAGTTAAAGTCCTTTGAACTCGAGAGGGGTTCCTCCTCAATGAAAAGACAACAGAGGGTTTTCCAGTGAGTCATAGCAGTATGTGTTCAGCAGCTGGCATCTGAGCCGAGCCGCAGACAACACTGTAACCAAGTTTGTCTTTCTTGTCATTGCAGGTGAATGTTGATGACACCATTGAAATGTTACCAAAATCAAGAAGAGCTCTTACCATCCAGGAGATTGCTGCATTAGCACGATCCTCCCTGCATGGTGAGTGCAACATGTAACACATAAACACGTCCCTGCATGCACTTTACATGCAAACACACACAGAACATATGTGTCGTTCAATGCAGATGCTGAAATTATGTGATATGTTTGCATCACCCTTATTGTTTTCCTTGTAGGTATTTCCCAGGTAGTGAAAGACCATGTGACGAAGCCGACGGCGATGGCACAGGGCAGAGTGGCCCACCTGATAGAATGGAAAGGCTGGTGTAGGCCTACAGACACTCCAGCAGCCCCGGAAACAGACCTCAACTCTTACTCTGACCTCACCGAGGGAGAGCAGGAGGCTCGCTTTGCTGCCGGTAAGACTGATCTCTGTGAATAGAATTAGTTTATTACCTAAACTATCTATTATATAAGTGCCCAGCTCTGTAAAAGTGCTTTTTACATGCATGTTTGATAGTATATCTGAAAGAGGAAATATAAAAAATATATTGGAATAAGGAAAAAAGGCAAAGGTAAAAGACAGTATAAACTTTTTTTTAAGGGTAAAGCCACTACACTTCCCATAAAGCATTGTGTAGTATCCCTCACTAATGACTTCCAACGTGAAACTGAATTTCTGACGAGTTCCTTGAGTGGTCACACTGTACAGTTTAGATTTCCACCAGAACACCTTCACATGTTCCTGGCTGGACCAATAGAGCTCAACAGTGTGGTTTTGGGAATAAAAATCCCAAATACTCCTCTACTGAAAAGAGATTTTGATTATCAGCCTTAATGTTTTAACCATCCAAGGTAGATTTAGCACAAGCTACGAAAAATGTGAAACGATGTTTGCTCCTGTAAAAGCCAAGGTCCTTGTAATTTCAACAGTTTTTAAGAAAAACTTCATTTATTCCGAAGAACTACAGCTTGGAGCTTGTCAACTATAACTTTATATTTCTCTTCTAACAAGCTGCAGTTTTGTTGAGATGAGGAATAATTACCAAGGTTAAAATCACTACACCAAAGTCAAATTCAAGAAGAAAGACGAAGGCTGTTCATCAAAACCTCTTTTCAGAAAATGTTTGGGATTTTTATTTCCAGAACCACACTGTTGAGCTCTGTTGGTCCAGCCAGGAACATCTGAATGTGTTCTGGTGGAAATGTAATCTGTGTAGTGTGACCACATTGTTCAAGGAACTCGTCAGTAATTCAGTTTTGCCCTTTTCCCCCTGTCTGGTAGAGTAGACATTTAAGTCTTTCACTCTCCGTCTCTAAGATATCAGCAGGGCTTTTTTCTCAGACTTTACAAACCTTCTCCAGAACCACAGTAGACATTCTTCATCTGGCTCCTGATGATGAGATGTGACATGACATGAATATGACATGTGAAATAGGCGGACTGTTCCTTTAAAAACTAATTCCATCAGACAAGTTTAAAAGGTCTCTGACCTGCATGTCCACCTTTCATGCTGCATGTCAGATTAGCCCCTCGAGAGCGACAGCAGCACCAGTAGAGCCCCCCCGCTGACCTTATCTGAGTGTTGAGATTTGATCAGAGTGCAGAGTGGAGACAACGTGGCTGTTTATTAATTCCAGGTGTAAATGACAAGATCCAGATGAGATCTCCAAATACAGATCATGTTAATAGATCATGTAAATCGTGGGTCGTCTGATTCTGCAGCTGTGCAGCCACATGTCTGTTGCACTCAGCTCTTCTCCTCCACACATACACATGGGTTTTGCTCCTGCTCAGCCGCAGCTCATCCATCCCCCCCTTACTTCATCTTTATATTTTCTTTCATTCTCTCCTGCCCCCTCTGTTTATTTCCCTCCTCTTCACATTGTCTCCTCTTTTAATGTTCCTCTCTGCCTTCTGTCTCTTTATCTTCTCTTTTGTTCAGTTGTTTTCACCCCGTCCCTCCCGCCAGCTCTCCCTCCGTTCTCTCGCTCGCTCCCTGCAATGCAGACTCTCAAGGTTAATTTGCACAGTAAGGTTTTGCTCCTGGCTAGTGCCACAGTGACGGAGCGATTTTCCTCCTGTGCTTCCTCTGTTCTCCTTCCTTTTTCTGCCCTTTCTTTTATCTCACTAGTTACAGGTCGTCTCCACTCTGCTCTAAGATCCACCTCAGTTTTCTTTGGTTATGCAAAGTTCAAAGTACCAAAAATTACTTCTCAAAAATTATCAAATCGATATATTCTTCAGCACTGTGGTTGTCTTTTTAAACTCTGAAACTTGCCATTCACATCAAACGTTACTCGGTTGCAAATGAAACAAAAATCTTCTGCAACAATCCAACAGTAAGTTGCCTAACAGTGGGGCTGGTTGAGGGGTTATTATGTTATAGTGCCCATTCTCTCATCAGCTTACATCATCACCAAGCAGCCTCCGCACCGGGGAACTGCCAGTTGTGCTGACTCCTTTTATTTTTGTCAACTGTCTCCTTGTATTCTGATGGTGGTTTTACTGTGGGTGACTGGAAACACTGCGTGAATGTCAGTGAACACATTGGTGCATTAAGGGAGCGTGTACAAATTGGAACACTTATTCTTTGGTATGAAAAATGTTTAGTTACAGTAGAATGCACCAGTGTGTGTGTGTGTGTGTGTGTGTGTGTGTGTGTGTGTGTGTGTGTGTGTGTGTGTGTGTGTGTGTGTATTGGCAGAAGTAAGTATCAATAGGATATATTGGCACACACACACACACACACAGTGGCTGGCAGCCTTGACCGACCAAGGCTTATGTCACTCTCTGTGTGTGTGTGTGTGTGTGTGTGTGTGTGTGTGTGTGTGTGTGTGTGTGTGTGTGTGTGTGTGTGTGTTTGTGTGTGTGTGTGTGTGTGTCTGTGTGTGAGTGTGCGTGTGAACATATAAACGGGAATGAGGACATTTTGGCTCACAAATAAAAAGGCTGTTGATGTTTAGATTTAGTGTTAGGGTAGAATTACATTGAGCATAATGTTGTGCTAGTCATGACGGTTACAGTGCAACTACTTTCATTAATCACATGAGTGAAATGTTTCTCTACACATGGAGGTGTTTAAGGAGCAGACAACATGTTGGGTCATCTCTATTAACAGCTATCTGCACATGAATGCAGATCAATAAAAAGTTGATTGTCGATGCTCAATATCTTGGTCAATAGGTTCTGCCTCTTTTTCACTCCACAGACTGTTAACTTGCGAGCGAACAAAGCTGATTGGTCAAACTACAAACAGAATCCAGAAAGCTCCTGCCTCCAAAATCTTGTCCCTTGCCTACATATTCTGGATCTTGCAGAATGTGTTTTAAGAGATTAGTCAAACTGTAGAGTGACAGTGTAGCAGAGGTGCTTGGCCTGCATCAACAGATGACAAGAAGCACGATTCCAGGAAATCACTGAAGTTGATACATGTTTGCTGGATATGTTAATATCAACTTAAGAATTGATGACATCTCAATGTTTTTTTCATTAGCTTGTGTCCAGAAAAAGTAAATGCAGGTTGTAATTGAACGTAATGCATTTAACACAAGACTACAGATATAAGACATTTGTATGATGCAGAAAAACATTAGAAAACAATATGGTTGACCTGAGGTTCTCTCCAGGGAGTTGCTGGGTCTGATCTCAGGTTCATACATACAGAAGAAGAACAAGGTAGATCTGGGGCTCTGTTTCTGTGTAGGTGTACACCTCCTGTACATCACATCCTGCCTTAAGGCCTTTTTGTGTGATATGTGGGTCAGTGTCATATAAACCTGCCTCCGTAATATAGGTCAAAACTCTA
This sequence comes from Limanda limanda, assembly GCF_963576545.1. Taxonomy (NCBI): domain Eukaryota; kingdom Metazoa; phylum Chordata; class Actinopteri; order Pleuronectiformes; family Pleuronectidae; genus Limanda; species Limanda limanda. The sequence continues at coordinate 2,104,235 of NC_083641.1, read as the reverse complement.
CTTCTTTCTGAGTTAAAGGAATTACACAAGGCTTTCAAAGGGGAACACAAGAGCACCACGCACACTTGCCAGAGGATGTGCCAGTGTTTGTGAGGAGAGTTCAGGGCCCAGCTACAGTGGAAGATGAATGACTCCATCGATCTCTCTCTGTGGGAGACAACGCATGAATACTGAGCAATAACCAGAGAAAGAGCCGGAGACAGGGGAGGCCGAGGAGAGTGAGAGTCGGAGAGATAGAAATCAAAATGAGAAGTGAGGGACCAGGCTGAGAGATTGCAGGGTGAAAGAAAAGGGAACGGTCGGAGCGAGGAGGGTGAGGCGAGTCGATAGAGCGTTTTATTGAGAGAGAGACGATTGGAAGAAAGGCGTGACATGAAAAAGAGAGCAGATGAATAGAGAGGAATACAAAACAAATGGATTAAGCGACAAGGGTAAGCAGGGAGGTAAAGCAGGGGACTCGGATTGGTCAGATGCTGATGGTGATTGCAGGTCACTTGGACTTTGTGGTTTACTGGTTCCGCAGCCAGCACACTCATCTTGTGTCTTTGGCTCTGTGTGTGTTTTACATGCATTTGGTTACTTTTAACAACACAATTAATAACCAATACAGTGATTTAAGTATTGTAAAGGAAGTTCTCATTCTGGGCAATCAGTGAAATCTGATCCTTTTTTCCAAGGTCGCATTTTGAAACCCCCAGGAATTTATGATTTGTTTATGCATTTGTTTGTAAGTCAGCAGGATTACGCAAAAACTGCTCAAACTGTGGATACGTGAGGCCTGATCCAAGCAGGAGCCCATTACACTTTCATGTCAATTTCTTTGATATTGTCAGATGGATCGTATTTCAACTTTTAAGTCGGCAAGCAAGAATAAATTATGAATCTGACTGGTTTAGGGGACTGATATTTTTAAATGTGTGTAACTACGAGCAGATACAAATAAATCTCCAGCTCTAGTGAATTTGAATGTGGTTTCATTAGATGACTGTTGGAGCTCGGCTGAGGTACTCTAGTGAGGGACCTTTTTCTACAGTTGAAGTGGAATTTTCTGCAAAAAAAAATTACACAGGCAGACAATCTCTGTGTCAGGGGCTGCAACCGTGTATTGGAAAGATGTGTTTTACCTAGAGAGTGAAGGCCGAACCGAAAGAGATGGTCTGGAGGATTTCCATGCCCGTACTGCTGGTGCCTATAACAACAGAGCTGAAGTTGATAACTCCGCAAAATGTGTATTGTTAACTCTTTGGGTGCTGGTGCTATTTCCTCTTTGAATGACGGTTCATCCCTGAATCTTGGGACAGGTTGGGCCAAGAAGGATTCACCTTTTGGAGCTTTCATTTCCCCTACATTGAGACACAGCAAATTATGAACCTTGTAACTTAACGTAACACTAACATTGGCATTTATATATCTCAAGAGAAACAGGCTTGTGTTTTAATCCCAATTGTTCCTGTTCCTGGTCACAGATGCGTGTTCACTCATTGTAGGCGTTCCTCCTTCACTCTTCACTGATCATAAGCAGCAGATGATGAATATTATTCAGATTTTTCCAAATCCAATCTATTATTTTTTCCCAGCGTGTGCAAGTCGTCTTTCAACATGAAGAGTAATCAGGCTGTCGAGTTTTCTCTACAGTAGATGAACATACAGTTAGATAATTTAAATGTCCAAATAAAAAGACAAAATAAGGAAATTATAGCTTCAGTTGAAAATCGTACACAATCTGATTGTAGCAGGGTGGAGAAAATTATATCGACCTGTTGTACTGATGCAATTATTGCCTTGGAATTGAACATTATGCTTGATTTACCTTGTGAGGCATCAGGCTACACACGATTCCCGACGCTCCATTTTCTTTACTTGCCTTTTATAAGTGATTAATCATTATTTATTATGACTTGAAATACAGTGTTTCAGCTGTAGTGACTTATTATCCTCCTGGTATTTGCAGCAGTGACACACAGATGTTGTCTGTGCACCAACAGGAGTGCATCCTGCTTGACAACACCATCACACACTCAATAACATCCATCTCCAGTGACTGGGCTTGCTGGTCCTCACACAGACCAGCCAACCAAACCCAAAAGAGCAAGAGCGACACGGCATGGAGACCCGATGGCTCGCCGTGATCTTGTTACCATGCCAACCGTATCTTTACTTGCGTGTGTGTGTGCTCCTAGGTGTAGCGGAGCAGTTTGCCATCGCCGAGGCTAAGTTGAGGGCCTGGTCCTCTTTGGACGGTGACGAGTCCAACGATGACTCATATGATGAAGACTTTCTGCCTGCCAATGAGCCAACCACACAAAGCACAGGTACGTGCACAGGCACACACACACACACACACACACACACACATACCCCCTCCCACACCCTCACCCCTCTCTCTGTATCTGTCTTTGTCCCAGTGCCCTAGTTTTCATCCTCCCCCGACATTTTTTTTGTTCCTCAGCGCAATTTGATATCCCCTCCTGCAAGTTTAATATCATTTCCTCTGCTGCTGAGACAGTGTCTGTGTGCGTGGCCTGTGAATGCACAGTGTTTCTGACTGTGTGTGTACATGTGTGCTTGTGTGTACCAATGATTTCATTTTGATTACACTTAACCATATATGTATCTTTATATAGTGAATCATCCATGGCCTCTTACCCATGCCCATGTAGTGGAAGCAGTTTCACATATTCCAGTGTCTATGTGAAATGAATCAACTCTACATGAAACCGGATCCAAGTGAAAATGTCTGTAAAAGCCACTTCACTGTCACACAGATTTCAACCTTCAGTGCTTCACTCCTCCTCAGCTTGAGATATAAGGACTTTGTTCGATAACTTGATAATTCCCTGTCTCAGCACTATTATGAGCAAAGTGTAATTTGTTATTGATGACTACGATTTTTGCGTATTTCTTCTCTTTTTTGCTTAAGAGCAATTTTAGTTATGTATTTCATACTTTTTATTTGTGTGGATTGCTTCCTTGTTTCTCATATTTTAATACCCTATTTATAACTAACATTTTATGTAGAATTATTAATTCTTTGGTTGTTTTGTGTGTGCTGCATGTTAGAAACATCATTAACTAGCTCATTGTGAATTCTTGGGATAATCTGCTGTATTTTCATATGGCCTCATTTGGACGTTCAGAGTATTTAGCAAGAAAACCTTTAAAGAATGTCCAGAGGAACTGACTCACTTTCCACATAATTTCAGGGAGAATCTGAAGTTTGATGCATATCTGATGTAGTTTTTGGCATGGATACGGTACCAAGCTTTGCAGGTGCAAGGAGTGTGCAGGTTTTCAAAATTATTTTTCAAGATCTATGGTGACGTTTGTATACTAACAAACATTGAATGATATTCCCTCCTCATAGATGATGTGCTGCATTGTTTGTATCCATAAAATCTTTTTGTTCCTGCCATGTGTGTTTCTACCGGAAAATATTAGTCAGAGCATGAAACTAGTTCATGTGTTGTTCAATCCCATGATGCAAACACATTCGAGAGCAGCTCAAGAAAACATTGCTCTATAGCAGCACTAGCAGTAAACCACTTCACAGGGTTCCCTTCAGTCAAATGTAAATAAAGATTAGTATGAGTGAAGTTTTTCAGTCCTGCGTCAGTTACTGTTAATATCTGATGGCCACTCACACAGTCAGCTTTCAGGTCAGCTTGAAACTCTGATCATTGTTCTTCAGGACTCCATGTTCACAGTCTGCATCTGTCCCTCTAGATGTTCCATCATGTCCTCCCTACCTGAAGGACCTGATCCACAGCCAGCTCTGCCAACACCTGGGCCTGCGAGGACCCTGCTGTGAGGGTGGAGGCGGAGGTGGAGAGGGAGGTAGAGAGGGAGGTGGCAGCGGAGAGCCCTCCCCCCCGGCGGGCTCCCCGGACACCCTGTGCTCCAGCCTCTGCAGCCTGGACGAGCACCACCCGCTGCTGCGCGACCTGGGCGGCCACAGCTGCACTCACTCCCACAGCAACGTCACGGAGCTCGTGGCAAAGATCCTGTCGGCGCTGCAGGGGGGGGAGGAGCTGTTGGCCCGACTTCAGAGGGTGGGGCAGAGCGGGCTTTCTGGGGGGGACTGTGTCTTCCAAAGCCTGGGTGGGGGAGGGCGAGGCATCAGGCCATGCGGAGGTCAGGACTCTCCTTGCATGTCCATGTCTTACTCTGAGACGTACCTGTCCCCCGGCGAGGAGGACGACACCCCCTGCAAGGACTACGAGGGCACCCTGTGCCAGGTGGAGGCGGAGGGAGACAGGGTGGAGTACCCGCCGGACTATGACCTTCGCAGGAGGGTCTCTGACGTGGCCTCCTCTGGTGTGGTGTCGCTGGACGAGGAGGATATAGAGGAGGAGGAGGAGAGGGCAGGAGAGCCAAACAACCAATGACTGCTCTCTTCTCACCTCAGTGTTTTATTCCTCCAAACTCTATTTTTTGCATCAACATCCCCTCTCCTCCATGAAGTCTTTAAAGTTTGAAATGTTTGTTCCCTCCTCTGACTGACAATGTAACTCATCCGTCTTTGCCTTACTTGCAGCATTTCATCTCCTCCTCTCCACCTGCTTCGTCCTCCTTCGATGCAAAACTTTCTTTGAAGGCGTCCAAACAATCTTTTGTATCAGTGTGAGACCGGGAGCCTCTGCTCTGGGACCACTTGTGGTTTTGCAGTGTTTGGCCCCGCCCCCTCCCTGTTCAAGTGACTCCAAAGGCGGATGCCACCACCAGGCAGACAGAATGACTGAGTCCCAAACTCTGACTTACCTTTGCATGTGTTTTTGCAATTTCTGAAATCGATGGGCTGACCCGGTCCTGAGCACGGTTTGTAATCTCAGCTGTTACGTATAACCCCGCCCATCTCCCATAGGGGGTGGGGCAAGTCTACACTGCATCCTGAGATGTGACCTCACCTCCCCCCTTCCCCCCCCCCCCCCCCCCCTTGCAAGAGACAAAATAGCATCCTTTTGGGCATGGCTTGCTGAGTATGCCAAACTATGAAACCCTGTCGCTACCAATTATGAGCAAATGCTGGAATGTCTTCAAAAGTGACAGGGCATAGTATGTATTTTAAAATGACAAAGATTTAAAAAAGATTTGTCACAAATGAAATTATAGAAATTATATGCTTTTATTGTACTAGTTTTCTATCACTCAAACATGTCGTTGTTCACACGAGTCCCAGCATCATTATGCTAGGCATCCGTCATAATGATCAAATATAGCGACTGGATACTTTCGGGGTTCTGTGGATTCCTGAGTGGAAGACACGAGAACTCTGGTTATCTTTAAAAAAACAACAACACACACACAGCAGCAACGACGACAACGAACACAAAGCGAATGTTCCTGAGGTGACGCTTTCACACCGGCTGTTTGGCAGGAAGTAGGTTAAACAGACAGAAAACACTTTTCTGTGACGAGGCGAGTTGCATCGGAGATTTTCTATATTTTTGTATGCGTTGTCTTGCTTGATCTCTTTGCCGAGGCGGCGTGCCAGTGTATGTGGTTTTTTGCACGAAGCTAATGTGGCTGTAGATTTCTCCTTTTCTTCGTTATCACTGTGTGATATAGTCTACTGGGAAAAAAAAGTAACAAAACAAATGTGAACAAAAAAGTTTTTATTTTTTATTTCAAAAGAGGATACTGTGATACGGTTTGTTATTGCCATTTGTCATGAAGAGCGCTTGTTTTTCTTTTGTAAAAATTTCAAAATGCTCTTCGTCCTCTCCCTTCATACTGACTTGTGAAAAGCTTTGCCTTTTATTCTATACCTTCCCTTCTTTTCTATGATGTCTGCAAAAAGGGCATGTTTATGTGACACATGCAGAATCTTCCATCTCCATCTCCATGGTGATGTGAGGAGCCCTGTTGAGCTTCTCCCAGAGGGACTGTCATTCATACAACTCAGGAAATCCCATTGGACCAGAGCATCAACGCATCCCGCCCACACACACATAACTCCACTAGACCCGCCGTGTCTGTGTGTGAATATGTGTGTGGATTTTTGTGTGTTTGTGGATGAGAAAGTCGGTGTGCATAGTTATTTTCTACAAATAATTAAAGCACAGATTCAGTCCCTGCATCCTTCTTTCATGTTGTCTGACTATTTAGAAAAGCGCCAATGTGCGATTCTGTATTTTTGACGTTCTGTGAAAGTGTGTGTGTGTGTGTGTTTACGATTGCGCGTGTGTGTATTGTATTGTATGATGTCAGCAAGCTTCTCAAGCTTGCACTGTATATCCATTCCAAAAACCCCTCCAATGCAGCGATTCCCTTTAAAACAGTGTCCGGTGAAGCTGAGCTCTCATTGGAGGTTGATCTTTATCCAGTAGTGGAGATTAAATAAAACAGCAAACAGTTCGTACAACAATGAAGCTTTTCAAAAAAAAATGGAAATAGAGAGTCTCAGTCCGCAGAGGTGCAAAGACAGTGACAACTCAGGGGGAACTATTGAAGCTGTGCCTTTCATTCGTCACCTTTGACCTCCCCAGTTGTACCGTCATCATCACTGCATCCTCTCTTCTGTCACTCAGGCTGCAGCCCGTCCTCCTTCCCCTTCTCTCTTCTTCAATGAGCAAGAGCGGAGTCAAACTGCTGCTACCATCAGCCGGGCACCGCCTCCAGGAACCCTGTTGCCTCTCCTGCGTGCAGAGGCCCAGTGGAGCTGGAGGTTACAGAGGACCGATTTGCGTCACTGTCCTTTGGGTTGACATTAAAAAGCCCGGCGATGCTGGCGAGGCGAGGTCGTGCGTTTGTCCGGGCCCGGTGACGCCAGTGCAGCATTGTTTGCCCCCCCCCCCTCCATCCCTCACTCACTTTGTCCACCACTGTGCATTTTCTCTGTCTGTCTCAGAGAGAGAGAGAGAGAGAGAGAGAGAGAGAGAGAGAGAGAGAGAGATATAGAGGTGGAGATGTGTTGGTGTCATACATTTTTTATTCACTTACTAGACTTGTCGACGCTCACACATCCACATGAGTGTGTTTGTGTTACTGTACCTCTGAGGACGATAATCTATTCCTTGGTTGGCTCCTTTCCCTTGACCCGTCCTGAACACTAATCCCTTTGTAGAAGTTGCTCGTTGGTGAATTTCCTCGTCTCTTTGTCCTTTGTCAGAACATTTTGTCCTCATAAGAACAGAAAATGTCCCGCTGACACACAGACAGCCTGATGAATGTCTCCCCTCTCCAACCTCCTGTCTCTGTCCTGTCATTCCCTCCCACCTCACCCTCCTCCCACCCCTCTTTGTGTTTCTCCTTTCCTCTTTGCTCCCATTTTCTCCCCCCTTCCTCTCTTTCTGTCCCTCCCTCTCTCCCCATAGGGGGCTCATTACGTAACTAAGGAGGACATCTGAGTGCTACCTTTGCCGACAGGCAATTAGCCTATGATTATAAAACCACCTGACAAACAGTAGATGTGTATCTCCTCTCTCCTGTCTGTCTTTTTTTGCCCTCATGTCTTTTTTCTCCTTCACTCCACTTGCACCCTCCCTTCCCTTTCCCTCGCATGTGCCACCAGTGTTTTCATCATTTGAGGCCGGCTGTCCCAGAAAACTCCTCGCTGCTTCTTGCTCACGTCTCCGTTTGGAAAGGATCCATCATATTTTAGTCCACTAGAAGACGAACACACCACTGACAGATTTCTTTAGACTGAAACATGTTCCCTTTATGTGTGTGTGTCTGTGGGCAGTGTGCTTCACTTTGTTGCTTTGCTTCAGGGCAAGTGGTGACATTGGATACTTATCAGAGAGAAGTGATCCAGATTGTGTGTGTGTGTGTGTGTGTGTGTGTGTGTGTGTGTGTGTGTGTGTGATGTGACGGAAGAACCCGTGCTATAAAAAGACATCAAAACATCTGTCAGATAGTGACAAGGCAGGGGGTGTGCATGAATATTCAGTTGCTGGTGGTGCTCCTGTCACCCCTCAGCCTACTTTTCCTTTGAGAATAAAGCTGTAGGGCCCGGGGGGGGGGACACTTCTGGCCACACCCCCGACCCCCAGCAGTGAATATAGGGACTGGACCTGCAGACACAACAGAGACCGACATAGATAATGAAAACTACTGTAGGGATTGAAAATACAGCTCGTAATCTTCGCTGAGAGGTCTGTGTTTAACCCACATTAGCCTCCACTGTCTTAATTAAAACCTCCCTCAATCCTTTGGGGGTTCGGGTGCACACAGTGACACCGGGCAAACATACACACACACACACACACACACGCACACACACACACATTAGAGAGTTCAGAGAGAAAAGCCATACAGCTCCCCCAACAGAGAAGAAGACACTGTATGACCTAATAGGAAAACCTGATGACCCAAAATGAATGTACTGTCCCCTCTCCATGCTCAGTGGCTTGTGTATCTCCATCAGCATCAGTCCAACACACGCACTCCACTGTCTTGTCCCTCTGAAATCTCAAACCTGTCTCTATCCTTTTTTCCTCTTTCTCCCTTTTTAATACTTTTCTTCCTCTTTTGGCTGAATGTAATTATTTGAATATTGCCACCTTGGATTTGATGATTGTTTGCTGCATCTGATATGATTTTAAGTTAATAAAAACATTGATAAAATGAATAAAATACTGTGTTTGGTCTTTGCAAAAAAAAACACAAATCTGGTGTGATCATGTGTCTTTTGACATGAGGGAGCTTTAACAGCAGATTGGAGCAGGATTTCACACAGTGTTTTATGGCTCTGAGGAGTTTAATGAATATTCACCTCATTGAACATCATTTACTGTTGGACAGTCACTGTGGTGCACACACACACTAAAGACTGCTGCAATTAGCCCCCTGACATGACGACATCATCATTATTAAGTTATTACCGGGGCAGAGGACAGCAGTCAGAGTGGAGCTGGTCTTAGTGATTCTACAGCAGTGAGTATTTCATTTTTTCCATGACATCATGCTTCCCTGGGGGAGCTCACTAATCCATTTGTCAGGGTGGGAGGGAGAGGGGAGGGGGGGGGGGTTATCAGAGCGGGACCTGCCGGATTTCAAAGCAACACATGTGTGTACGATCGTCTGGACACACAAGCCGGAGCTGAAGTGTAAATAAGATGCTCCATGACCAGGTTTCTAAAAATGTGACCACGGAAGGAGAGTGGCTCGATTTGAAACACCAATCAAATCACAGAGTGAGAGTCAGGAGTGTGACAGGTTGAGTTGCTCCACAAGGCCAGTGCATGATGCTTTGTTTGAGCTAGTGTGGGATAAAAAACAGGGAATGTATGTTTGGTATACTACTGTATAAATCACACGTACATATCCAAATAGAATCTGATTTCAGATTCTGTCCTACAGTGCTTTAAGTGTGTGACTCTACCAAATGCATCATACGACCTTTTGTGTTGGTGCTAATTAGTGCATGATAGGATCTCTCCTCCCCCCTCAGTGGTAAAGGTGTGATTAAGCTCAGGCAAGTTTTTGTTTTTGTTTTGGGAAAATTAGTTCAATGAAAACACTGAAAATGTTAGTAGGCAGATTTCTTAATTTCCTCCCCTCAGAAAGAAGCTGATAAAACAAATTCTGTTGACTTATTCCCTTCATGTTAGGGAGCAATCATTGTCACAGTTGAAGCTGACATCACTGATCAGGAACCATGACCTACAAAGTACACTGTCACTCTCATTTAGTCTTTTTTTGATTTAGCCGTCGTATTTTATTTGTTAATCTTCTGTCACAGAACCTCAGACTCCCTCTGAGACGAGAGAGAAGAGGAGACACTGAGTCAAAGAGCACATCATGATAATATATTGTAACACATCCATAACATTCCCAAAACGACAGAAAAGGTCTTGACAGGAAATACGCACAGTTTCCTAGATGACATTTAATGATGTAAGTACCTGGAAAGACAGTGTAGTAGTTAGTTTCTGTCACATGATGTCACCCTGCAGGATGACATAACATGTTCAGAGGATTTATCCACCTCTGCATCCTGCTTCTTACAGGCCATATAGGAACCAAGGCAAAAATGAGGAAACAGACAGGGACACCATCGGATTTTACTCTGTTCAGGCACCCATGAAAAGATCGGATCTACCACAGAGTGAGAAATCAGATTGTGAGGCTTGGGTCTGAGTGGCTGACATTCAGGGTGTGAACTAAATGTAACCAGCAGAGAAAGACCGACTCCCCCACATTTTATGTCAGCGATTAAAATTGGAAGGAACTCAGCAGGATATACACATAAATCAAGACACCACAAACAGCTATTTCCCGAATTTCTGCCAGTTGCAACACCCTGATACAGCATGAAAAAATCATTGAAGTGAGACACAGCAGTTTGTCTTCACCGTGGTGTTCACAGAGGATGGGGCGCAGGATCATGCTTGATTTAACAATAAGTAATTGATGCTCAGCAAAGCTAAATGAAGCTTGTTTGAAGTTCTTCCACTCTCCTCGGCTTCTCTGTGGCTTGTCTGCTCATTAACATCATATCCCTCTCTCTTGAGTGAGGTCACCTGCTGAAGATACACCCGCTGTTCAGGAGAGGCTCTGTGCACAAGGCTCCAGTGATGTTCTGCCCAGAGAATATTGTGACTCCCAGTGGAGCTGCTGCACCTCTGGCTGAGGAGCTGAATATATGAACTCCTGTTCTGCTGACTGTGAAGAGTTGGAGACAGCTGAGTCTCTACAGTTTAAAAATTCATACATTTTCTGTTATTCTGCACTCTTTTCGGGCCATGCTGTACACTATATACTATAAGTGAATTCTTTTCAAATACGCTGCAGAAGATTTATGAATGCAAAATATTTGACACAAGGACATATAGATGTGGAGCTGACATGTTGATGTATGCGGCTTGTGTTAACTGGATTGTTTCAGCTTTAGAGCTCACACACTAAGTGTCCCTGCCATGTGACATTGTCCTGAAGGGCATAATGTTGTGCAGCTCAACGTCATTTTTCACAGCCTTAAATGAAAAGCACACATGCACACACACATAAGCTGTGTAAGTATTAATATGTCGGTACTGAATGTCATTGCTGATACACGGTGGAGCCCAGTGGACACTTGGGTTTTCAAACGTCACTGCCTTTAAAGCTTTTAAAGCAGAAGAGTAAAGGTCAGTCTGGGCTGCATTTCTCTTTTTATCAGGAAAACACAGCAGTTCGTTTTTTGTGATTTCAGCTTCGAAGCTGTTCCTTCAGAAAGCACTCAACTTTTCACATTAGAAACATTAAGAACTTAAATGGCCTATTTTCTCTTGCATTATTGATAAAGTGTTCACATTGTGTGCAGGGTCAGCCTAACGGACGACCTGACCACTACACCACTTTGCTATTTCTGACCACTCGCCAGAAGCATCTTCAAGAGGCCCCCTTCAGCCTTATCTCCACTGGGTGTGTGTGTGTGTCTGTCTGAAAAAGAAGGGGCGCGCTCCTCCTTATCACTTTGTCCGTTACATTCTTGGCTCCAGCGGTTGGAAACTGCCTTTTATGGCTGAAGAAAGAACACAATACAGAGCCCATGCAGTGCTTTAGTGACCCACAATGCACCTGGACTTTATAAAAAACCTACCACCCAGACCCCTTGGCAGTAACTGCGAGGTGGAAAGCTTCAGGTTCCCCGCTTCTCTGAATCTATTTATTAGAGAGGGGCACAAGAGGGTTCTTATGTGAACACAGGTCTTGTTAGGAAAGGCCGTGTTTGCAAGTGTGACAGGAAACTACATATCCTCTGCTATGGCATCTGTGACATCCTCCAGCCGCAGGTCCTCCTCGTCCTACCGCTCGTCGTCACGCTACAGCAGCTCCAGCTCCTACCGGTCCGAGGGCTCACTGGGTGGATTATCGGACTGTCTGGACCCGCTCTTTGAGCCCTTCCTTGACTCCCCTGATCCTTCCAGTCTGTTTGGAGAGGAGGGCCCCGGGGGACCCAGCTGCTTGGCCCCCTTCAGCCGGCAGAACAGATCCTCCTATGGACATGGTGGTAAGGGAACTGACTTCACTAAGCCTTATCCCCAATCGTGACTCTTGCTAAGTCCAAGTTGAGAAAAGTCAGAGCAGGTGTTTTCTAAATGTTTTCGTTCATGAAACTAAATCCCAATTCACTGTGGGCTCGTATAGACTATAAAGCTCATTAGGTTATTTCTTGCAGCTAAAAAGTTTGATTAATATAATGATTACATTTGATACAACAATGACGGACCATTAACCTAACAACTCCATCAGCAGGAATATTTCTATGAACACTTAATTCAGTAGCTGATGTGATATTTTCCTGATGCACATGAGAGGGATACAATCATACTCTTCTGGACAAAAGTTTAAGGTTCAACGTTTCAGAATTAAATCCCACTTAGCCAGATGTGCCAAAACACTTATTTATAAACTTCATAATTAATAAAAATACTAATGCAATTAAACTATGTGGTCAACCTCAAATGAAATACACAACAATTAATGTCACTGTCAAAGTCCATTTCATCATAGGACTGTTCTGACACTGTAGATTTTGGTTTTAAAATTATTTGTTTGAATAGGTATTCTAAGATATGGCATTGAAGATGTACATTTTCCTTTAATTATTACATGAAAACTTTCATAAGAAGTTGAGCAACATGACTTATATTAACAGTTCAGAAGCAGTTGAGGCTTTAATGCCTTGCTCATTGGCTCTTTGGCAGCATGCACCGGAGGAATGAGGCATTAGTAGAGTATCTCACATTACAGTGTATCGCTGATTGCAAGAAAAGAGAAGAAAAAAGACCTGTGGCTCAAAGAGAGTGATGGCCGGAGCCATGAGAGCGTCTGGGTGCCGTGAGAGAGAGAGACTGTGTGACTCCAGACATCGTCTCCTGAGCCACATAAAAAACTAATAGCAAGATGAAAAAGAGAATAAAAGGTGGGTGCTGATGTAAAAGAATCTTGTGAAGTGTTAAAAAAGTTATGCAGTGGCACACAGCACGACTGCAATAAAAAAAAAGGGTTTATTACTGGTGACGCTCCAGGCAGATTAAAGTAGAATCAATAGTCAGGCTTAAAAATGATTTCACTGACACATTCGGATTATCTAAGTATGTCAGCACAGTATGAAATGATACGAGGAGTGATTATGACTGTCAAAAGTTTTACAATAAAACAAAAATCTAATAAAATAAGAAATTTCAAACTGGCAGTAAAAATAATTTATGGTCCAATCATGAGCTTCAGTCTCTTATGGCTTTGAACAACCTTTGTGTTATTGTCAGTCTGAACATAAAATACAAAAACAACCCAAAGAACTGAGCATTAATTTGTTTCATTCTAAGTAAACATTTACTAGCCACTGTAGTTTGTGACCATGTTGGGCAACTGGGGTATTTGTAATCGGCAAATGTGAAAATGACATTAGCAGAAGTAACATCGTGAAATAAATAACTACCATTGAGGAAAATGTTCTGATGAAATAAAAGACCTTGTGAATATGTGATGCATCTCCTATAGGAACCTATTCTGACCTCAAAAACTAAACTGCTATAGTTCAAAAACATAAAATAACCAAGATTTTAATATATATATATATATATATATATATATATATATATATATATATATATATCAAACATTGCAGGAAAAGTTGATCTGATTTCAAACAACAGAAAAAAGTTTAAAAAATCTGACTTACAGCACTCATAATGTGAGTGCTAAAATAACTGATTGAGATGATACTGAGCAAGAAAGAGTTGCATCTATGTATCATAAATATATTCTGAAACTTAAAATATCATACATTAAATAAGAATATATAACCTAATTATTTCTTATACTTTTCATTTTATCATATTAAATATTGCCTCTTAATATTCCTTTTGTCTATTACTATTACTGTATGTTTTGAGTTGCATTGCTAAACCAACTATGTAAACCTCTTACATGTCCTGTAATATGTAATTCCTCTGCAGCTCCTGTGTGTGGCGCTGTGACAGGTCGTCAGAGCGGCGCCGGCGGTGGGGTCCGTTGTCTTGGCGACAGTTACTACATGTCCGCTGACGTCAGCCAGTTTGAGCCACATGACATCGTGCTCATGGCCTACACACATCAAGTCGTCATTCACGCCGAGAAGGTGTGAACATAGTCAACAGAGGTGTTTTATTGAAGTTGTGAGCATGTGAACACACACAGTCACACCTCATGTATCACATACTCATGTCGGTTTGACTGTTTTAACTGACACATCTGCAGCATTAACAGCACTCAACATCTTTAAATGTCACCATTTAAGTCGAACCAGCATCGAACCAGAGACCCCTTCTCTGCCAGTAGTCCAAGTTTTCTGCCACTAGTCCACCAGGCCTGTGTAGCGGGTGTGTAGACTCCAACCCGCTCCCAGTCTGAGCAGCGGGTTGGGAGCACCGACACAAACACACACACATACACACACACATTTCCACTCGCTCCTTGTATTTCACATGATGGCCTAGGATGGTGATAAACTTTAGAGATTTTCTCCTGGCTCCATCAACTGGTCACTTCTTTATTTGTACAGGGTTTTGGTTTTTGACCAGCCTGAAAAACTACAGAGACCCTGAGCCTGAGCTGTACTTCAGCAAACATCAGCTAACTAGTGAATAGAATTCATCATAATCAGTAAAGATGAGCATGTTTTGTCATTAGCATCAAAACACTGCTGGACTATAAATGACAGCAGGTATTGATGACAGGACTTTCTCATAAACAACAAGTGGAATATTGATCAATTAATCATCAAATAAATAATCAACAATCAATCAATCAATCAATCAAGTTTTATTTGTATAGCCCATATTCACAAATCACAATTCGTCTCATAGGGCTTTAACATGGTGTGACATCCTCTGTCCTTAACCCTCAACAAGAGTAAGGAAAAACTACTAAAAACCTTTTTAACAGGTAAAAATATGTAGAAACCTCAGAGAGAGCCACATGTGAGGGATCCCTCTCCCAGGACGGACAGAAGGGCAATAGATGTCAAGTGTTAAGAAAACATCATCAGGATTAAAGTTTTTAGCAGCATTGATGAGGGTAAACATTTTTTCAATACTATATGTGAAGCAGTCCTGCTGCAATCATAGTCTCTGGTCAGCAGCAAGATCACGATCCAGCATCAGGATGGGATCCACTATAGTCCACAGTTATTGTCCACTGCCGCCAGTTAGAATCCATTATCAGCTGCCGCCTCGGTCGTGGTCCACCATCAGCCGATGCCAGCGCGACAAAGGATCCTCCATTACCACTACGATCAGCAGGCACGATACAGAATCCACCGAACTGGATCCACCATTGTGACCTCTGACGCGCGATCCATAATCATATCCATGGTGCGGCCACAGCTGTGGCCCTGCATCCGCGGGCGCTAAGGCACAGAAACTCCGGGAAAGGGGTCAAGTTAGTAACATGTACTGATGAGATAAGAATTACATTGATGTGTTAGGGATGGAGAAAAGGAAGGAGAAGCAGGAAAGAGAAGCTCTGTGTGTCTTGTGTCATAAATTCCACTAATTAGCTCTAACTATAAGCTTTATCAAAAAGGAAGGTTTTGAGTCTACTTTTAAACGAAACAGAGCGTGTCTGCTTCCCTAACTGAAAGTGAGAGATTATTCCACAGCAGTGGGGCTTGATGGCTAAAAGCTCTGGCTCCTACTCTACTTTTAGAGACTTTAGGGACGACAAGTAAACCTGAATTCTGGGATCGGAGTGCTCTAGTAGGTTGATATGGTATTAACATCTCTTTAAGGTAAAAAGGTGCCAAGGTGCCATATGATTAAGGGCCTTGAAGGTGAGGAGGAGAATTTTAAATTCTATTCTTGATTTAACAGGAAGCCAGTGTAGCGATGCTAATACTGGGGAAATGTGCTCTCTTTTCTTAGTTCTTGTCAGGACACGTGCTGCGGCATTTTGGACCAGCTGCAGAGTCTTTAACGACTTACTGCTGGAGCCTGATAATAGTGAATTACAGTAGTCCAGTCTCGATGTAACAAAGGCGTGGACTAGTTTTTCTGCATCTTTTTGCGAAAGGACATGTCTGATTTTTGAGATATTACGCAAGTGGAAAAAGGCGGTCCTAGAAATTTGTTTTAAGTGACTATTAAAAGACAAATCAGGATCGAAGATCACTCCCAAGTTCCTGACTGTTTCATTGGAAGCAAGGGCAATGTCATCTAGCGCAGCTATATCATTAGATAATGTTTCTCTAAGGTATTTAGGGCAGAGTATTATAACCTCAGTTTTATCTGAGTTTAATAAGAGAAAATTGCGGGTCATCCAGGTTTTTATGTCCTTGAGACATGCTCGAAGTTTAGTTAATTGATTACTTTGATCAGGTTTTATTGAAAAATATAACTGGGTGTCATCCGCATAACAGTGAAAATTTACCGAGTGTGTCCTGATAATGTTTCCTAGTGGAAGCATATATAATGAGAATAAAATTGGGCCGAGCACAGACCCCTGTGGAACACCATGGTTAACTTTGGTGCGCACAGATGACTCATCATTAATTTGTACGAATTGGGAGCGATCAGAAATTAGAGCGTTCCTTTAATGTTAATTAACTGTTTTAGTCTTTGTAATAAAATTTGACGGTCAATTGTGTCGAATGCTGCACTGAGATCTAACAGAACAAGGACAGACACAAGTCCATGATCTGAAGCTATTAGAAGGTCATTAGTGACTTTTGCCAGGGCTGTCTCTGTGCTGTGATTGGTTCTAAACCCAGACTGAAAGTCTTCATATATATAATTTTCCTGGAGAAACTCACACAGCTGATTGGCTACAACTTTTTCTAAGATTTTAGACAGGGAGGGGAGATTAGATATTGGCCTGTAATTTGCTAAAACCTCTGGGTCTAGGGTGGGTTTTTTGAGTAGGGGTTTGATTACAGCTATTTTAAAAGACTGTGGTACATAACCTGATGATAATGACAGATTGATTGTGTTAAGAAGCGAACTATCTATTAGGGGCAGAATTTCTTTAAGTAATTTAGTTGGAATCGGATCTAAGATACAGGTTGTTGGTTTAGAACCTGTATAAACAGGAACATATCCTGTTCATGGAGTCAGACATGTCGTGGGAGTCGAGCGGTAGAAAAGCTGCAGCTTGCTCAGTGTCTCCTCCCTCCCAGTTTGACATTTATCATGTTTAAAAGGTGAGATGGTGGAGGAGCGAGGAGGGAATATCTGTGCTGCGGTGAGGAGAGATCTTTTAACAGGGGTCAGCAGACAATTTGGCAAAAATCCCACAACCGCTCAGCTCGACTTTAAGGCCTGTAACACTGAAGGAACCCCATCAGAGACAACTAGTCAGTGTTCATTTCCCTCTCCCTCTCTTTTTTCTTTCTCTTCACCAGCTGAGCAGCGCTGACCTCTCGCCTCTCTTTCACTGGTTCTCATCCTCTTTTCTCACCCTCACACCTTTCTTCTCACTTTCCGCTGTCACCCTCGGTGCTCATTGACCTTTCGTTTCATTGTCTTTTCCTCTGCCCATGTAACCCTATCCAACAGCTTTCCTTCATCAATCTGTCCTTCCATTGCTCCTCCTCCTTTAAATGTCCGTCTGTATCTTTCAGGTATTGGATGATGGCAGCATCAGCAACACATTCACCCATAAGTCCTTGTTCCCGGAGGATATGGACCCCCTGTCGGTTAGTGGAACCCTAAACCTGGAAGGCACCCTCTTGGTGTGCGTCCGCCGGTCCTCAGCGCTCAGCGGGCCCGAGCCCCTGGGTGCTCCCACCTACCGCTGTGAAGCTAATCTCTGATGTTTGGTCTCGGAGTACTTTCATGGTTTCTTTTTTACATTATTACTTTATTATAGAGTTGTCAGTGAGGTACACTCACCTTAGGGTTAGTCTGTGAATGACAAATCATATCTGTAGATCTGTCCATCTGTTTGTCCAACACATTGATATTATCACATTCAATGTTAATATGGCTGTATTATCATTCATATCCATGGTGGTAACCCCCCTGGACCTTTTGCTGGCACCAGTTTATCGTTTTCCCTTTATTGATGATGTCATCTGTTGTAAATCTACCTGGCAGATTGTTAAATGTAGAAAGTGTTATGGTAGATAGAGGAACTAAAAGGATGTTAATTAAAAAAAAATTATAATAATCTGTGAGTTTAGAGGAGGGTTTTATGGCTTTTCTTGTAAAAATGTAGCAACCGCATTATCCCATGTTTTGCTACTACCACTAGGGGGTGCCAAAGTCAGAAATGTACAATTCCTACACACAGTGCCTTTAACTCTTCAATGTGACTGATCACAGACTACAGGAAAGTAGTGACACTCAGTTTAGCTCACAGGTTCACACTCTATCTTTTTATTTGACTAATGCAATTCATTGTGTTCATGTGAACTCATTCTATATTCAACTTTGTATTGTAACGCAAAGGTTCTTTTATAAATTATAAGTACAATAAATACACGTTTTACAAACAAAATGCAATTAGCCTATGTTCATTTAATAGTCCTTTCTTTTTGCAACATTTTCTCCCACTACATCCCTGTCCTGCTGTTAGACACTATATTCTACCAGAGAGGCTGGAACAATGACTCAGGCTCAGGTAGAAGTGTCATTAATGCAGACAGAGTTTGACACAAAGGAAAGTGGTCCAACAGTCTAAGGTACAAAAGTCATGTTTAATAAGAAGTGACACTGCTGCGAGAGCGAACTGTCAAAGAGTTTCAACTTCATTACTGAAAAAACACACAAACAGAATATGAATGAACCGGTTGAGTGTCACATAGCTACTGCTGTTGGCTGGCACTAAGATTAAAGTGGATTACAGATCATAGTGTAGGGATGAAGAAGATTTCACTACTGGACTATTTATCCATGGCAGTCTGAATTCTCTCCTCTCATTCACACAGAGAAAAACAGAAAAAATAAGGTGTGTGTGTGTTTGTACTGAGAGACACCAGAAGAAGGGAACAGGAACAGGCAATAAACTGAGCCTGTGTAAAAAGTGTAGTTGCAGCAAACACTCCGAACAGGAAAGAACAACCAACAAGTTTAGTGCTGTGTTGCTGAAACCGAGGTGCTCCACATGGATTTATTATATTTAGATTTGTCGTGTGTACACCATGTAGTTGTATCAGACATTCCGGAGGTACATGTCGATAGTGCACCATGAGCTGAATCCAGAGAGGAGCGTTGTTGTGGAGAAGTTCCCCCCCATCTCCAGCTCAACCTTTTAGGGCTGCAGCAAACACCCCGGGTGTCAACTTTCCTGACTACATTTCCTGGCCAGTATCTTCTGCGAGCATTTGTGAAACACATAAGCATCTGTATGAGTTTCTCACCTTGACATAGTTTATGACCGAGAAACAGAGGTTTCTGAAACTCTGATGTATCTTAAATGATATCCAATATTCAGATATGGAGGTGTCTGAACAACATGTGGACCTCAGTGCATCGCTCCAGTGGTTGCTCATTGTGGGAAACGTGTCACGGCTCGGGCCGATCCTCTCTTGATTTCCCTTCTCCTCCTCCCCCGTCTGTGTGTTTGTGTGTTTGTGTGTGTGTGTGTGTGTGCGCGTGGGTGTGTGTGTAGAAGTCGTGGCACGTAGTACGAGTTCCACACCTGGTCTCTATCCTCTAATCAGCAACCCTACAAGAACCCCGGTGTTCTCTCCACTCATCACCAGATTGCTCCGTCACCTCAGCGGTACGCACTCTAGGCCGAGCTAACTTCTAGTGAAAACCTTTTTTTGAATGTTTCCAGTGAAACATCTTAATGATGCGCTTTCCTTCTTCACCTCAGGACCGCCAGAGCCAACCTGCCTATCTCCAGCTCCCAGGATCTCCCGCTCAGTCTCCACCGGCCCCAGCTTTTTAACTGCCGGCCTCAGCACTTCATTAAAGAGACTTAACTCACGAACCAATCCCCTTTTGTGTCTGCTTTCAAGTGTATTGAGTTAATGCGTGTTTTGATTTGATAATTTAATTGAATTAAATACTTGTGTTTCCTGCTGCATGTTGCCAATGCTCTATAGTTGTTATTCGTCTTTGCAGAAACCACCAATCTGGTGTGATCATGTGTCTAATGCACTTCTGTCTGTCCTGGGAGAGGGATCCCTCACCTCTGGCTCTCTCTGAGGATTCTTTACCTACTTGTGGTTGTTTAGGGTTGAGAAATAAGGGCAGAGGATGTTGCACCTTGTTTTGGCTTGATTTGGGAATATAGGCAATACACTTAATATTTGATTGATGGCATAATATAGTCTACCATGACACAACCAACTCTGCAATAGTACAACTTAGGAATCTCTGGTATTTCCATTCATCATATATGGCGTGCATGTAGCATCAGGTGCACAGAGCAAGTGTTGGTTGAGTTCCACAAAAAAGGACAAAATACTTTTATCGGGCCAAAAGCTCAGAATTTTTGAGTTTGATATGTAAATATAAATTAAAAAATAATAATCATCTTTACATTCTTACTTAAACTTGTAAGTGGTCAACCATGTTGTGTTACCAGTGTTGCACATACATCAGCTTTCACCTTGCTTCCACTACTGATGAGTGTTATAATAACTACGACTAGCTGGTGAACATGTGGAGGTCTCCTGTTACTCTAGTCGGTTTCTTCATCTGAACTGATGGTAAATTGGAAACACAATTAGAAACAGAAGGAACATTAAGCATGTACAATGCTTTTGATTGCTGACTGTGTAGAACACAAACTGTAGAACCAACAGCTCGTTCTCTCTCACACACACACACACACACACGTGATGTGTTTGCTACAGCATTTGTACGCTGTATGGTTGATTTATTAAATAGCCATATATTCAGATGGTAAAGACACAGGCTTTGTTGAGAACTGGATTGGAAAAGATAATAACACAAATAATGCAGTATTTATGAAGGACCTTACATCCAATCAAAATGGAATAACTAGGAACAAATGTTTTATAAAACATCTGACTCTGTGCTTTAAGATGATTTCAGGACAAGATGAAAGCATTGAAAACAATTGTGACGTTAGTATGTGTCTGATGTATTAGTAGAAGACAAAAACAGCAAAAAAAGTAATTATCACTTGTTCGTTAAAATCTCATTTATTCATCCCTGATATACAAAACAATGTTTAATTTTTTCTGTGTGAAAAATAGCTCTGGATTTTGTTCAGCTCCGTCTGGTTTGGCCCTCTGGGTTTGCCGTAGTGGAGGCCTCCAGTATGCACAATGTACAGTCCCTATAAGAGTCCTAAGGAGCAAATAACCCTCAACAGCTAGTGTGAGGATCAGGTCTTATCAAAATCCCTCAGACTGAAGCAGAGGGCAGGGGTGAGCGGGATAAAACTGAACCGCCATCAGAGCTTTAGTGGTTCTTGTACGAGAGCACCAGCTACAGTCCATGCAGCAGATTCACCAGACGGTGAAGGTTTCCTAAAAGCCAAACTGAGAAGTCAAAGCCATTTCTCAAAAGGAAACTTAGCTTCCAAAGGAGGAAACAGTGTCTTTTATGCTGATTAGTGAGATTCTGACAACTTCTACCAAGGATTCTGGGAAACCTTCCCTTGAAAGCAAGCATCGCTTTATCACACAGGAGCTCCTGTCTGAGCGTCAGTCTGCCTTGTTTACTGTACATACATCTTTTTACACTTTTCAGGTTTCTTTACAAAAATAAGGTTATCTTGCATTCACGTCATGAATCAAAACTGGGTTACAAAGTGAGATGAACAGCCGTTATTGCACAATTTGATTACCAACAAATCAATCATTTATAAAAAGCATAAAAACAATTTCTACGTATGATTAATACAGACTAATAAATATATATCTGCCTGGGTCTACATCTGTCTGGTAGCTAATGAAATGAACCTTTCTGAAATGTCCATGCAGGGAGGGGAAGGCAGAACAATGAAAATCGATGAGAAGCACAAACAAATGAACAGAACCAAATCAGACGAGTGGATCTCGGTCAGGGATGGGTGGGAGGGCAGAGGTGCGTGAGACGACAACAGGTTGCCATGGTGACAACTGCACACGGCGCGGACACATCGACCACCCTGCTTCCACATTCGTATGGATGTGTATGAAAAGTGCCTTGTCTACACGCCGTCGACTAGAAAACACTTGGGTGCCGATTTCTTACTCCTGCTGATAAAGAGGAGGAGGTGATGCAGGCACTTGTGAAATGAACACATTGCTAAAAGACCACACGCTTCAACATTCAACCACCCCTTGTGGCACAATTACATTTCTTTTGCTTTTCCCATCAGGCAGCCATTGTGAGCCTTCACCCTGTTAGTGTTATTTGCACTTAAGTGTCTTGGCAGAAATGTTTCAGACTGGACGTAAAAAGAAAAATCTAAAACACACCAACATAAAGGGACAGCATAAAAAGCAATATTAAAAATCATCAAATGTGAAAAAAAAATTACAACAAACATCATATAACAAACCCCCAAATCTCTTTCAAAAAGAGAATAGTCAACAATTCAGATTGGTTAAGACATTAAATTATGATTTTATATTACAAGAATGATGTTAAATATATTAATCTGTAAGTATCACTTATAACCCACAGACCCCAACCCCAGTTTAATTCAGAGACAAGGGATAAAGCTCATTGGATGAGGGGAAGATGCCAATCAAAGAGAAAGAGAATCAGATGTTATAGGTATAAAATGAAAAAACAGTGTAAGGATATATAATTACATGCAGACACAAGATGGCAGACGTAAGACAACATCATTCACTCGTCTGTCAAGATTGTGTTTTTGGTACATTTTGATCATCATGATCTTTTCATGCAAAGCCATGCTGATCTAACTGTGTGTATTTTAATTTCACTGGCATGAAGCAGGACAGGACAAAGGTAAAGTCCATGCTTCGTATGCTGAAAACAACAGTGAAGCTGGCCATGAGTGAGGATTAAGGCAGCCGAACAGCAGCTGAGGGAAGTAAAGGGCATTATTGCCTGGTCCAAAAAAGAAACATTAAATAAGAAATACAAAGAAAATCGGAGTGTTTTAAAAGAAGGTACAGTGTGTGGGGTCAGTAGCTGAAAGTAACAAATGGAAGTGGGTGAAGGGATGGAGGACAGGGAAAACAAATCAATGTGTTTCTGTCGAGCTGACGAGCATCAAGCTTTACGCTGGACATGAATTTTTAAATACACAGTACTTATACGTCGTCCATCATGTCAGGAAACTTGCTGCAACAGAAACCGTGCTGCCATCTAAACATTAATAGCTGGAGTTCCTGGAATAAACTGCCATCCACACCGGGCTAGAAGCTGGAGTGTACTGCTTGTCTGTAGTAATGAGTTGGGCCTCCCATTGGTCAACTGGGTGAGTTCCAAATGGTTAGACTTCATTTCTGAGTGTTGTTGGTCAGTTATGGATTTCGTTTAGTGTTCTTAATGTAACTGGATAATGCCTCAGTTCACTGTGACTACCGGTCAGCATTAATCAAGCAGACTCTGCTTTTGTATCGTCAGCTTGTGCTGCACATGCAGACACTGGCGTCTACCTCAGCCCTACATCACATTGCTGCTGGTGGGGAAGGTGGTCTCTCTAATAGCGATGGGGGTTAGCTAACGCTGCGATCAAACACAGTTTGGCTGGTTAGGCAATGATGTCTTCATTCTTTAAGCCTTCCATTTGCTCCCTTCCCTTCCCTCCCTCCCTCGCTTCCTGCCCTCTTCGTCCTCCCCCAACCTTCTCTGGAACGGTTATTAACAGCTATATATAGATAAGCAGAAAACCTCCCCTCTCGGAAAGCATCGCCTCAGTAATGTTTGTGCGCGCTTCTATGCGTCTTTTGTGAAACAAGGCTGTAGCTGCAGCAGGAGAGCAGTGCTTGCATTATGAAAAGGGTCGCTGGTCCCTCGGCCGCTGCCAACAGGCACATCTGCTTGCATAGACTGTACTCTCAACCTCACCATTAACACACACTACTGAAGACATGAGAAGTTCAGGGAAAACAGAAATAATGGAAAATACAGAGGCTATGGCATCTGTCCCTACACCGGTCCAATGCTTTACAGTGGCTCAAACTTCAGTGTGATTTACAAAGACATCAAACCCAGATCCCCTGATCAGTCAGAAATTAAATTATTCAAGCCGATTGAAATGTCTTCTAAAGGCAATTAAAAAATCATATAAGAAATAGTCGTTTGCTACCTTCGTCGTGAACGCTCACATGTTTCAAAAGTCACACACTCACAGTTACAGTACACACACAGACACAGACACAAACACACACACACACATTTTTCTTTCTCGTCATCTTTGCTGAATTTCTCGGCTCAAGTGGAAGACTCATTCTGAGGATCGCTCTTTCAGATCCAGACTTTGATCTGAACTCTTAAGATACACAAGCTAAAAAACAATAATCCCTTTTTTTTAAGATTTCAGCCCAATCCCATTTCCTTGTTGGATTTGACCAACATGTCCCCCCACCCCCGCCTTCCTAATCCCCATTCTCTCTGCTGTAGGTTCCCCAGAGGAGAATGGGTTCAGGGCTGAGGCTGAGTTGGTTTCCACCCTCCTGTGGCGGGTCTGGCTTGATCAGTGCAAGGCTCTAGGAGAAAGTAGTGAGTGGTTTGTGAAGATGGAGAGAGGGAGGATGACACGAGGAGTTAAGTAGGCAGGTGCAGCAGTCTAACTCCTTCCAGAATTAAATATTGATCCTAAACCCTGAGGATTTTTTTGTGTGTTTGTGGCTTTGGGGGATTAAAAGACCTTAATGCCTCACTCCTACTGCTCTTCCTCCACCTGCTCTTCTTCCTCCTCCTCCACTTTCTCTCACTGTGATTTCTCGTCGGACTCAGAGGGGGTGTGTTCACGGGGCAGCGACATGCTCTTGTGGCGGTCCCACAGCTTGTGGAGCTCGGTGGCCTCGTTCTCGCTGCTGCTGGTGCCACTGTCCCGGAAGCTGGCCAGAGGAGGACGCACCTTCACACCCTTCACCGTCACTGAGCCCTCGATGGCCTTGCGGAGCTGGATGAAGAAAGACAAACCAGTTAAAGAAGAACCCAAAGATCTGAAATCATTTGTGGTTATAGCATTATAAAATCCACCCATCCACCCAATAACCATTTCATGAAATCTGTCCTGTCTGTATGTGGAAGGCATATCTCGAGAAAAGTTCATATTAATGGCTTCAGATAAACCACAACATGCCTCCACACTGCTCCTGTAGTGTCATCCAAGTGTCGAGCCCAGACAGTTAAAATCGACCCAAAACGGCGTCATTTACATCGGATTTTAAGCCCAAATGTCGGCTGTTACCTTCAGACAATCTGCATTCAGGGACCGTCAGAAATGCTAACGTCCGCTAGCTTGGCCATTTCAGATGGACTTTTAGCCTTAAGTTCAAGGTTCTGAGCACAGTCGAGCTTCACTGAACTTTGAATAAACTGGTGAACAGCTCTTTGTGCATAATGTCAGGAGTCTTTATAGTCTGATTCACAGGCCCACAGGGTTTTTCCTATTTCAAACTGGAATATCTTTTCCCGTATGAAACGTATGAGTGTCTTTAACTTGCTGCTGTTTTTGGAAACAATTTTTGGAATAAGAGCAGAAGAGAAAGGAGAGGCGGAAATGACTGCACATTCATTCATCTCTGTGGGCCGCCTACACACAGCAGCAGCAATATATGGCCAATCAAAAATGACCACACACTGAATCAGAACTCTCGGAAGCCTCGGCACATACGTCTGCCTTTTGGAAATGTTCAAACTCACACTGTTAAAGGAGATTAAAAAGTGGTTGAGACTACAGAAGCTTCACTTTGGTAAAGTGAGCAGAGGAACTTAGCTTTGATTCCTGCTTGTGTTTCAGTCTGTATGAAACAAATATCACGTATGTACTGTTGGGGGTGAAGTCCTGAGATCTGACCTCCAAACAAAGGGGAGCAATAACACTGCGGCCTGTTGGCCACCCCAAAACCAGTCCGACCGGTTTCTGCTTTGCATCCACACATTCTTCAGACAGCCTGGAGCCTCGCCCAGCAGGGGGGCATTTCCTGTGTCCTTCAGGGACCCCCACTGGGATCCTGAAACGCCCACTGAGGTCGAATCCCCGCCCACTAAGGTCGGGACCCTGACATCTAATTGGCTGAGGGCAACACTGACCCTTGACCCCTCCTCCAGGGGCAGGTACCTCCCAGGTACAACAAAACTGGTGTGCTCTCAGAAATCTCCCTCTTTTTTTACTCAGATGCCGAAGCTACAACTAGACCCCTAGGGGTCTTACTAGTTAACTCGGTATTTTTAAGAGACTCTCTCTTTGTCCTCTCTTTCCACTCTGCTCAAGTTGTGAACAGACCTTCCGAGGCCGACCACACGACTCAGTAACTAAGGAGGCGATTAGACGTTTGTTTAATATCATTTTATCTGAAGTGTTTCATTTCTTCTTTTATCTCAGTCAAAGTTTTATTTTGATAGGACTTTTTGCTGTTTTAACTTGAAAGACCGAAACAGGAAGTGCACCAGCTGGACGGACTCTAACACTTCCATAGACTTTTTCTTTTTCAACGATCTACAAACGGCTTCCACAAAGCCGTTCCCTGCAGAAGCGCGACGTTCATCCCGCTGAGGAGTATGAGACAATCCACTCCGTTCCTGTAAAGCAGCACGGTCTCCGCTGTTACAGAAGAAAGACGAAGTTTCATTCCGTCAAGGAGCACGAGGAATTCGCTCCCTTTTCCGGTCCAGCGGCGAGCTCCGGAGCTCCGCTTGAGAGAGACCACGTGATTCACTGGCCCCCGACACATTCGCGCCGAGTCGCAGGCACACCGCGAGGGTTGTACAGTAAGAGACTTGATTGTCTGGGCAGATACGTAGCGTATTGTTTAATATTTGAGTGAATTGTTTGCGGGACCTCCGTGTCTCATTGTTTTAGCGGCGACGAGCCGACGACTTCCGGTTTCCGGTTACGGCCGTGTTACAGTTTTAAGCGCCGTGACGAAACGTCTCCGGCTGCACTGTTCCCGTCTGAGCAATTTTACAGAGATTTTACCGGTCAAACTTCAGCACACAACGCCGTTTGGGTGCTGAGCGATAAGGTAAATGTAACTTGTTCCTGGCGGTATTTTTAAGAGCCTCTTTGTCCTCTCCTTACATGTTTTCTGTCTCTCTCTTCTCCTTAACCCACGTATACACACGTTCCGATATGTATTTATAATACAGTTCATGTCACATAGTTAAATCTATACTTAGAGAGGTAAAACACATCTGGAAGCCATTCGGCCCAAAGCCAAGCAGAGATCAAGAATTCTCTTTGTCTGAAATTTCCTTTGTGTAATTCATGTGGCGACCACCATTGTGAGTTCAGGCCACATGGTCATTAACATATTCTCCATTTTCGATAACGTTAAGTTAAACCACCATTTTGAGAGTCTATTATTGCCACGCCTCCTCTCTCTCTCTCCTCCCATTCTGGCTCTCACTTCTAAAGCGGCTCCGCCATCTTGTTTTGTAGTCACCACCATTTTGAGAGTTTTTAGGCCTAATGACTCCTTGAGTCATTGTCTGCCTCCATCTTAGATGTGACGTCACCACGTGACTGCGTCATCGCCACGCACCCTCTTTCTCTCTCTCACACACACACACACACACACACACACACACACACACACACACACACACACACACACACACACACACACACACACACACACACACACACACACACACACACACACACACACACACACACACACACACACACACACACACACACACACACACACACACACACACACACACACATTGATAGACACAGACAGAGACACACACACACAGAGACACATAGATGGACCAGAGGTTACATGTGTGTTCTAAATTGTGATAAGTGCTGCTGCTGTTGTGATCTTTGAAATATTGGAGTTTGTTAAGATGATGAATCATTAAATAACACTAACTTTATTTCACATACACACACATAGACACACACACACAGAGAGACACTTTGACACAGACACACACACACACACACACACACACACACACACACACACACACACACACAGAGACAGACATACATAGGTAGACCGCAGGTTTTACATGTATTTTCTGAATTGTGATAAGTGCTGCTGCTGTGGTTATCTTTGAAATATTGGAGTTTGTTAAAATGATGAATCATTAAATAGCATTAACTTTATTTCCCCTTTTCTTAATAAATGCTTTTGTAATTAAAGTATCTGTAGTCTGTGATTATTTGTGCATATGTGTGTGAACACAGCTGGATTATGATTGCCTGTGCTCGAACTTAGAAGCCTTCACTGTTTATTAAATAATCAGTAATATTAACTATTAAGATTATTAATTTAACCAATATCATATGAGACTGATATTTATAGCTTGATTTCGTTGGTCCCTGTAACCAGGGTGGTGCCCCTCTACGATAAGTTATGGCCTTATCATTTTTTTAAAATTATTTTTAATAAATAATCTTTTATTATTTTAATAATCATATTTCATGATTATTAATAATTAGCCAACGTCAAGTCTACTCCTATTGCACAACAGTACTGTTGTGGCTTTGTGAGCACCACATACAGAACTTACAATGATGAACTGTATAAATCATTAACATATGGTCCGGTCTCTGAACTGTGAACACAGATGCTATCATGAGAATATTAGGATGATATATATATCAATATAAACCAATAGTCTTAGCTTAGTAGGTATTTTAATGTTTTTTTTCCCCACTAGGCTACTTTATGTTCACTTTTTCAACCATGTATCCAGTCAATTAAGATTCAGAGAGGTCAAGAGAGAAAATTAAGTTAGGAAGGACGTGACGACATCTGGGGCCGGATCCAGACCGTGGTCAACCTATGTGTGACCATACATTAATAGATCAGGTTAGACTTCTCTGTTTTCCAACTATTTTTTTGTTGTTGCAAACTTTAACTCTATAATAATAGCAATAACCATAGTATTGATGTAGCATTATAATGTATAAAATAGATTAGGGGTATATGGCTTCTAAAATAAACATCCTTACATTTAAACGTGAAGAAAAACACTATTTAGTCTACTGAAGAATTTGAAATAATGTTGCTGTGATTCCATCTCCTATTGCTTCCTTTTGGTTGGAATAAGTTTGTCATTTGGAGAGGGTGCAGAGTTTGGGTGCTACAGATGTTGCATAAAGAATCATGTCTGAATGCTGTGGAAATAATACACTCTAATCATGCACAAGAGCATCCCTTTGATTCCTCTCTGCTATATGGACCAGAGAGGCCATGATATAACAGCGTGTCTGTGTGTGTGTGACAGACTGAGAGGCTGCACTTTATCTGCCTCTGCTGGGTTTTTGTTAGAATGCAGAACAAAAAAAAAAAAGACTAAATGTCAGGGACAAGCAGGCAGCACTGCACTTAGCAACGATTCTCTCGCCACTTCCTGGCCAATTCACAAAGAGTGAGGGGTTTTCAGTTGTTTGTGAAGCTGTGCAGCTGGAAGGAGGGGAGCGGAGAGCGGGCAGAGAGACAACACAGAGAGAGACGGCAATATTAAGCAGCCTTTTGTCTGTCACACAACATAACAGGCAGAGGGACGAGGAATCGGTGTTGATTGAAATGTCTTTGTGTGAGTGTACAGCGTGGTGACAGCGCTGCTGATGGTAACGACTGTGGTTTTGACAAAAGCTGTGAATACGCTGCCTGTATAAATAATGACAGTAACGACTTTTTAGATAAGGCTTGAACAAAGACATTCACAGAAAAATATGAATTTAGATTCAGAAGTTATGAAACCATTAAACAACAAATGAGGAGATGACATAAAGGTGCACCGTAATAATGATGCGGTAATACTAAATAATTCCTCAGGAAGAATCTTACCTCTTTGAGGGAAACCACCCCAATGAGGCGTCCAATGCTGGTGACGTAGGCGTGGTCGAGGCCCAGCAGCGAGAAGATGGTGTGGGTCTGCAGGAAAAGAGCACAGGTGGTTGGAAAGCAGAAAGAACCAGAGACGATAAAGTATGTGGCTCTGTTAGGGAAATTCACCAGTGATTCAATTATCCAACAATGACAACTTCATTCACAATGATTTCACTTAACTAGTCACACATTCAGCTTAATGGCATACGATCACTTTGGGAAAGGGGTAAACAAATATCTGGGAGGGATCTTTAAGGTTTAGTACTGATGTGTTGACTCCAGCTGCAGATAGGAAAGTGATGACCACACATGAACCTCCCAGCTGTCCCATGAACAGGGTCAGATACAAACTGTAAATGTTAAAACACACTCTCTGGCATCATACATTTCAGGTCCTATTTCAATCAACGGCGCTGAAGTCAATTTACTATTTACATTAGTTTAGTTATGGGCCATAAACTAGTAACTCAAAGAACCTGTCACATCAAAGTATAACAATTGTTTGATTCTGAGAACTGCCGACAGCCAAACGTTTTTGTATCTGTGACTCATGATGAATAATATCCTTAGTCTCTAAATAACAACATGAATCATTTCTCTGCAATAATAATAATAAAAAAAAAACAATTCTTAAAGGTTGTGTGAATACTGTCAATTGTGTCAATCAAGTCTTTATTCTTAAATTCTGTATGTTCAAAATGAAGGGTATTTATGCTCCTATGACTCTGTTCTGCTTTTTTATACACATACATTAGTTCTGCATAGGCTGACCTCATCACTAAGTTTGCCCACAAGAGTCATCAAAGTTTGATTTAATCTCATCTTCACCACTAAAGTTAAAGTAAAAAGATCGGGAGGTCAAAAACTTAAGTGGCAGAGCAGAAAGGTTGCAGGAACTGATGCCAACAGTTTTTTTTTGTTTGTTTGTTTGAGACCCTTTAAGTGATTAATTGGACTTTCTGCCTAGCCAGAACAGACATTTGGGAGATTTGAAATTTATCCCAATGTGCGGAAGCTGTGCCAAGGAAAACACTGTTAAGTGTTTTTAGGCAATGACTAGCTGTAATGTAATCCCTCAGAGAGTTCCCCCACAAGAGGATATTGTAGCTGCTCTGGGGACAGTCTCGGCTCTTCTCCATTTCAAACCGTTCATCTACTTCAACTGATTAAACTGATTAAAATGCTATTTATAGTGTTTTAGATCAACTGATCATGTAATCAGAGACAATGCAGACTCAGACCAGCAGACGTCAACCTCTGTTACATTTTACACTGAACTCATACACAGTTGTCTTTAAACTGAAAAATACATAGTGTTGGGAATTGTGGTTAATTTGAATAGAGCAGCACCAGTGCCAGACACTACATCTCAATCATTACACATGAGTTCTTAAATCTACCCAAGCTACAAAATAAAATAAAACTTTTTTTTTTTACTTTCTGTGTCTTCCCTGTAGGTTTTGATATATTTTATCTCCAAGACACTGTCCCAATATAGTGTGTGTAAATAAAACGTTTATATGGTCAAAGCAATGAATAAGGGCTTGACAATCATTTTCTATACTTTTGAAACTAATCAGGCGTCAATCCAGTTTAAATGTACAATAAGTAACTTCGGCCACTAGGGTCTCTCAATCAAATCAGTAACAAAAGAGCTAGTTTGATGATGTTGCGAAGCAGCATGGCATTTGAAAGTCAATTTCTTCACCAATAAAAATGTATGAGATAGTGTATAAAAGCTATATTCTTGTTACGCAGCAAACGACAAAGGTGACCAAAAAAAATGTCCTGTTACCTAATGTAAGTAGATAAGCCAACAAAATATATAACATAGGTGGATTTTAGATAATTTAATCAAGAATTACTACATATTATATCTTTAAACCTATGGGAATTCTCGGGCCAAACTGCAAACTGCTCTCCACCTCCGTCATTTAAACACTGTCTGCAGTAATCATGTTCCAGAGTTATTAGTTATGTAACTCAAAACTTTACTAGGTTACATGGTTTTATCTCATTAGTCACTGATGTGTATTTCGTTATTTTGAGTGAACCAACACTATGATAATTAGTTTTTCTTTTAAATCAATCTAATTTGTTTAAAACATTCCTAAGGAATAGGAAAATGATGGAAGAGAGGGCTGCTTTTACTCCTGTTAGCCACTACTTCAAATGAACTGACGGCGGCCGATGGGCAAAAAACCCAGGGCAACATAATGTTATGTAAATATTCCACATAACATTTACAAAAGGGCCTGCAGACAATTGCACAACAACAAGAAGAGTAAATGGCATTGGTTAAATGGTAGCCAGATTCAGAGTGGCCTTACAAAGAGAGTGGGGCTCAGATGCAGAAAGAATAACTCTCACACACACATTCACACACATGCCTGTACACAGCGACGGCAGCGGTGGAGGGGGGTGTTTAATATGCTGAAGGAGATTGTGCATGGTATTGGCTTTTGGCAGTGTGCAGTGGAGGAAGGGGAGCGAGATGGATTGGTGCAGGATCCCTCTCTTAAATGTTTAAAGAGTATTCACATAGAACCCAGTTGACAACAGATGGAGAGGGGGTGGGGCCGTGCAGGTAGCATTATGAATGGAAGACGTCAGGCGCTGCCACAGCCGCTGGCTAGCCAGAAAGTCAGTGTAGGTGTTTGTGTGCCTGCTTGGTCGGGAGAGTGACTGGGTGGGTATGTGAAGTCTTTAACAACTAAAGCCACAGTCCTATTACGCAAGTCTAGCCGCTTAGCAGCCAGCATTTATCTGAGCTATTAGTAACATGAGAGCTGCCAATAAGGGACTGGTCCAGTCAGGGCTTATTATTTTGGGCGAACAAGACCAGTCCCTTATATCAACAATAACACTTTCAATAGTCACCGGGACATTTAAACTACAATGGAATTACCAGTCAAATAAATACTTAAAAAGATTGGTGACTGCCCAAACTAAGATTAGATAGTTAAGACTTGTTTAAAGTCACAATTAGGTTTAGGTTTAAGGATAAGGATGGGTTAAGGCATTGCTTTGTGATTATTAAGGACCAAGGGGACAAGTGTCAATGACTTCTACACAACTATAGATTACTACCTTGTTATCATGTTTCTTTAAGGTAACAACAGGAGAACCAGGAGTATTAAAGTGTTAAACCAAGTTTGCCTCAGATATACACTTCAAGTTCCATGTAATACATAACTTTTTCAGTGTGCGAAGATATGTTTTCTATTGTAAAAATGCTGAAGATGTAATTGATGAATGATGTTAACCTTCCACCGTGGCCTCTTCCACCCACAGGCCAGTAGCACTTTAGAATATTCATGAACTGTACGTAGTAAGCAAAGCTCTATGAATAAGTAATATAATTCAAGTGAAGTGGAACATGTTATACAGATGATGCTGCACTTGCTCTTTCTTCACAAACAAACAGAGAAGTTTAAATCAGTATGAATTATGTGGTGGGTTTGTGGACCTCGTTTTTTGCGCATTTTGGAATTAACGAGCTTACTGCTAGACTGCTCCTGGTTCAAGCTAATGCTAAGCCTGCGACTCGATGAATGTAGTAGTGGAATAAAACTGATTCTTTATCGGCCATATAATTATAATGAAGTGTCGATGATTGCTCAATGACGCACAGCCGATGCATGATGTAACAGATGCACCTTTTGTCACGTTACCAATCAAGCTGGCTGAGTCATATCGAACCAATATAGTTATTGGACTGGTACATCTGTAGTTTAACGGATAAATGGGTTATGCAAATAAACTTCTTATTCCAGCAGTTAGTTTATATGTTTTCTCTGATCCTTTTCAATGCACTTTAGAAAACACCATAACTTAAAATAACTTTATCTCTGACTTTAGGTGCATCATTGTGGTCAAATAAATCCTCTTTATTCAGGATAATGATCTGCT
Organism: Limanda limanda; assembly: GCF_963576545.1. Taxonomy (NCBI): domain Eukaryota; kingdom Metazoa; phylum Chordata; class Actinopteri; order Pleuronectiformes; family Pleuronectidae; genus Limanda; species Limanda limanda. Next base: position 2,070,502 of record NC_083641.1, on the reverse strand, counting down.
TTCAATCATTTTGTAATTACACATTAAGCAAACAAAACCATCTAGAACTATGGCTATCAATACCTTTCAGTTCACAACGTTTTGTGAAAGTTTACTCCCACTCAACTTTTCTGTCTTTTATTAAATCCTAGAATTTTAGTATCTAACAGTGGGTTGATGGTGTGGTCAAACTTCATTCTACTGTTTTATCAGTATGATCTGTTTCATTTTACTATTTTAAATCATATTCTGTGTGTCTTTACCTTTTTTGTCTTGTGTTTCTTATGTATCTTACTATCTGCCTATTTCTGACTTAATGTAAATTATTTTGAACTGCCTTGGCGTTTGGCCTTGAGAGGTAGTGCTGATGCACATGATCCCATAATTGAAGGTGTTATACAACAGGAATCACAATCTATCAAAATCAGAGTCATGAGGGACACACACCCACACCCACACCCACACACACAGAACATTTGTATGTATATACAGTCATACCTTATGCAGCGACGTACGCTCCACCAGCTGGAATGGGGCGGGGTCGATTTTGCAGTTGTTGAAGTTGACCTGCTCATCAAGCTGCTGCTCCTCCCACTCTGCAATCTGAATGACACAGAGGAATAAAGGAAAGGGTGGTGAAAATAAAACATCACTATACGTTTAATAACAAAAGAAGGAACACAAGAGCAGTCACCTTCAACAGGCACTGAAGTGTTGATTAATTCATACAACATCTGATCTGAGATGAAACTGACATAAATTTCATCTTTAATAAGATGTTGACTGACAGTTTTACAACTTGGCTTGTTCAGCCAAACATTCACTTCTCTGACTAACTATAAACTGAGTGACAGATTGTGTGGCAGTTGTTAACAGACAACGTCTATATGTCTGGTGTCAGGCGTCAAATAATCCCAAACCACCTCCCAACAAATCACCTCCCTCTGATAGACAATCAATGGACCGGACATTACACTGAATGACTCTATAAATCACATGGGACCTACAACATGAAGAACTGTGAGGAAGGTGAATGGCGAACCAGAGAGGGAGACGTAGTGAGACGCGAGGACACGCTAGACATACTGCCTGAGAGGTGAATGATGAGTGATACTGGGAGAAAAAAGAGGGGATGGAGGTGGACAATGTGAGGAATGTGCGGCTGACAGAGAGGAAATGAGAGGTGCTGTTGATGGATGTATTATGAATGATGTCATATCCAAAAATATAAGACTCCAGGGTAATCTCCCTTTCTTGGGCTATTGAGGAATCCGAAAGGCAGGGAGTGTCAGAGCGTGTGGAGGCTGAGGTACAAGTGAAACAAATCTGACGGTTTTGAAGATGGATACCAAGTATCCAATGTGCTTGATAACAGTTATAGAAAATAGGTTTAGTCATATTCTATCTTTTTCTAAGGCCTTTACACAGCGGAGGACAAATAAACACAATCTTGTTTCAGGCAATCTGGCATCACAACTATTCATAGTGACAGTCATGCATTTTTGTTTTCACACTTTTTCCCAATAAAAACTTTAAAAAGATTGGTTGATGTTCTCCTCTTCTTCACTCAACCAAAGAAGATGACTTTTCATTTTTATATATAAAAAAATAATTTCACCACATCATAAGGGGTCTGAAGCCTATATATTAATCCACATCCAAATTTAGACCCCAACAAAAGTGGTGCCAACATATTCTTCTTCTTCTTGGCAAACAGAAGTCAAACATCATGGCAAATCAAATCAACATTTCTTCGAAACCTTCATTACTGTACCTCACAAGCTTGTAAATGGAAAACATACATTTTTTCTTCATGATTCACCAACACATTCATTAGGACCGTCCATCTTACCTCTCTAATGGTCATGTCGTCCTCCATATCTCCATCATCCTGCACAGTGAGGAATGGGAGATTAGTCAGTACAGAAAACACAAAGTACAAAACACAAATACATGAGCGGTGATGAAATAGAACAATGTTGTCCAGTTTATCATCTGGATAAACATTGACTGTACTTTTCAGCTGTGGTAAAAGGACACAATGAAAAGACATTATTACCCATGCATCACATCATAAGCGTTCTACGGTGCCACAGTGTTGAGACTGATGGACTGAAATGGAATGAGTGACTAAAAGCGCGACTACAGTACATTTAATGAGTGCGGGGGATGTGATGTATGAGATGTCAGAACAGCTGATCATTATAATCACGGATCCGCCACGTGATAACTGACAAGCTGACAAGATCTTACATGCTGGAGTCAAACTACCAACCCTGTTCTTTACTCAGAGGCAAAGAGAACACTGCAGATGTCCTGGAAATGTACAATACAAACAAGTGTGTGAGAACGTCCCCACGGCATGTGTATGCAACCCTTTATAAGCGAGATGGGCTGTGAAATATTATTTTAAAGTGTTTGGTCATGTGGCTTAGTACAGGTATTTATCTTCTCAGGAATGATGCACATCTGCATGCGAGTATTAGAGAGACACAGACAGATAGAGAGGCAGAGTGTTCGTGTGACCCAGGGGCAGATGGGAGCCCTGAGCTCATTTATCCTTATCGCTGTGGAGGCTGACTTGTCGGTAACCCTAGAAACTGTTGCCGAAGGGAAGGAAAGAGGTGGCCTACAATAGCATTAAGCAGAAAGAGGCCAGTAGTGCCTGGAGTTGACGAGACAAATTAAACAGGTGTATGCAAATCGCACACATGCACACACACACGGCACTTTATCACTGCTGTCTCAGTGATCATTCTGCTTATCACACAACATAAGGGCACTCTTAATGTCACCAAAAGTCACTGTTGTTCCAGGGTCAAAATGTAAATTAAAGAAAGATGGTAAGATCAAATCACTGTATGTTCTGCTAGCGGAAGGAGGTGTTTTTTCTAACACGGAGACAGAGAAAAGGAGAGAGGGGGAAGAGAGAGAAAGAGAGGAAAAGAGAGGGCGAGGGAGATGGAGAGGTGGGGAAAGAGAGAGAGAGAGAGAGTGTTTAAAATAGTTGCTTTCAGAGAGATTAGCTACTCTATTAAGTGAACAAATCTCTGCTTCTGGATACATGGGTGAGGTAGAAATGTGTGCGTGTGCGTGTGCGCAGGCATGTGTGTGAATGTGTGTGCACTGAGTAAAGTTTGTGAGTCTGAATGTGACTGACAGTGAAATCAGAGGAACTGTGTGGGCATATTCAAATGAGATTTGAATCAGAGGCAAGTGTGTGTGTGGGTGAAGAGTGCTGACAATAGGCTGATGAAGCTGTAATGCTTGCTGTGCTGTTTCTGTGACCAGACGAAGATTAGAAAGGTCTGCTTCCCTTCCTTTACTTTCCCTCCTTCCTCTCGCAGTGATCCATCTTTACTTCCATCCGGTGACCAGATCATCCAATCAGTGGCAACCCTCCAAGACTGGGTCAGCAGGGAACAATCTACCACACCGCCGCATCACACACACAAACTGTAGGACTGTGAGGTCAGCTAAAGCTATTCTGAAGAGTATTAATGTGGATGTTTGGATAAAGATGAGCCTCCTCTCTGGGACAGTGTCCTCTTTATTCTGGCTACAGTAGATTCACTTCCATTGTGTTAGTAGATTGAAGGGCTGATGGTGAGGACTTTTTTATACACTTTCAATTTCTGCTGAAGGGAAGGCTCAGCATACTTTCTTCTATTCTAAATCTAAAATCTGCCTCTGGTCAGTTCACAGGGTCAGTTCGTCCAGGATTACAGAATATACTACACCACAGTTTTTCTGGGAGACAGAGAGTTTCAGCTGTATGCAGGCTTTGAAGTGTGCTCTTCTTTAGATTCTGCAGCTGTTCCAACACAATGGAAGTGATTTGAACTTAATCAGCAAAGTTAGACTGCTTCATGCACAGCATTCAAAACAATGTCTCCGTAAGTGCTGACAAAGTAATGCAGAAAAATCAACAACAAAAAAGTAGATCAGAGAGCTCTGAGAGGCTTGACTGAGTGTTGCAAAAATATTCCTTGTTCTGTGTGAAAAATTGCTTTTTTGGAAGAAAAGTGATGGTACCATGTGAAATGTAAGTGGGATTAAAGTTTTTTGTTTTTTCCTCTGAGGACCATGAAGGTCTATCCAAAATTTCATGGCAATCCATCCAAGATCCAAGATATTGCCATTATAAATAAGCTGATGTTGTCAATACAGGCAAAGTTAGAAAGTCATGAGGATACTGGGTCTGGTAACCACAATTATCTGTGCAAATTTGTGTTCACAGTCAGGAGACTTCAAAGTATTTTAATGCTTTGATGAGCACATACTAAATTACATTATTGACCAATCACGTTGCCTGCAGGTAAACGGTCTATGTGGGTCAACTTTGGAATTTATCTGCATTCGGGAGCAGATAGCTTTTAACAGAGATGCGCAATAATCTCGATCTAAAACCCTTGCTAAAAGTATCACTGTTTGTGTTGTGTGTGGGGAACGTTCGACTTCAGTGATAAAAGAGACTAATTGGACAGTAAGCACTGTGCGGTGAACAGAAGACTTGGCCCAGATTACCATTGTCTACACTAGATGCCCGAAATATTTGCCGTTGCCCTCAGAGGCTAATTCGTCATCAGACGATAGCCGAGAGGTCGTACTGCTGCAGGACCAGCTGTCTTTGACTAATATCTTTCAAGTAAATTTACAACCTCATGTAACATATCAGTATCAGCTGAATGTAAGAGAAAAAAATACATATTAATCTGTGATGGGATCCACATGAAATACTCTGCTTTAAAAATAAACAAAGAACACAGATTATCTAAAACACCACGGGAGTAGCGAGAGTAGTTAACATTGTTCAAGATCTTAATTCAGTACAATGCACATTGGAAGCAGTCTGTATTATTGTCTTAAGACTTTTCTGATAATAGCCCTGCTCTGTCTCTATCAGTATAACTTTCAGTGAGTAAAGATGCTCATTTTAGAGTCTGTTGTTGTCTAACTGCTGCCTTTACTACACATTACATGGTGCATCAGGGGAACATTGTAGCAACCATTAGTTATCACTTATGTGCAGGCAATGCTCTCTTTGCTTATGCTTTCACATTCCATTACTGGCCTGTCTGTGTATCTGATTGGATTGCAGAGAGTTAAACGCAATTGTGAAATAATAGCATTAATGACTTTTTTCAAACCACAGTGGTGTGTGCAAAAAACGATGCTGCGATGTGAAACATGTGAAATGGTGTGTAGTGTATCTTGATGAAAATGATGTGGTATTGTAATATGGGGTGTGCTGCTGGAATCACCGACTACACATGAGAGTATCTGAGTGACAAAGCTTTTCTTAATATCGTGAATCTTTGCATCGACACTCTGAAAGCTGCAGTGACTTCCTCACCCCGAAAGAATCAGACGTGAGGCATCAAATCCTTTCCAGCTCAAACAAATTAGAGACAGCATGTCAAACTCATCTTCTCTGTACAAGTTCACTCTCTCCTGAGTATCTCTTCTGTGTTGTCTGAAAATATTCAAGTAAAGGAGAAATCCAGTCCTCTAAATATTATTGCTTTCAGATACCTGAAAGACAATTTGAATGGAGCCACTGTCCGTGACGTTTTAAATAATCACTGCCTTCTATTATAATTCTAAAAGAAAATCACCTTTCTGTATGATTTAAAAAAAAAAAAAAAAAAAGAGTATAGTCTACTGTTATTATTTGAATGTGGACTGTTTCAGTGATGGATCCTCACAACACTGATTGCCCAATTTATTATTTAATCTAAATGGGCCACATGACTACTCTAACTATAAGTTACAAGGTGTAAACATCTAGCAACAACTAATAGTTTGTGAGGTGCAACATGTTTCATTTTAGTGATGCAGAAAACTAATTAAGGACTTACATCACAACTGTCTAAGAAGGTACAAGCAGCCGTATAAACTTCCAATTTTATGGTGACAAAACCAGCATATGTGTTATTCCTGCTCTGAACAATATAAAGACAGCCTTTTCTGTGGTGGGGGACATTTTGCAACAAAGGACTCAGGCTGGAGTCAGACCTTAATGGTTGTGGTAGGACTCAGCCTTGCTATGTGGTACATGCTGTACCAATGTGAGCCACCGGGACAACCTGACATTAGCATTCATAACAGAATGTCAATAAATGTAGTGCACCTGGATGCCAAAAACACTGAAATGTGTGTAATTGGCCTCAGCAGTTTGGCTCCAGATGTAACAACGACTCAGCTCATTATCTCCCTGGCCCATCTATAATTGTGAAATTCTGCAGTTATTTTTCATGATAATGTGGGATAAACCAGTCAGACCCAGGGTGGGATCCTGTTTCCTTTAGCTTGGCCAAATTGCTAATGTCAAACCCTTCGTCTCTAGCTATTCCTGCTTTCCTTCACATTATTTTTACCATTCTTCACCAGAGCTGTAATAGGCTCTTAGATGTGCTGATCTCACAGTAAACGTATCCATCAATATCTTTTGACTTATTTCTCAATATGTATATAATAAAAGACTTAACCAGTCTGTTGTTTGTGTCCCTGGGTTTTGAGGGGGAAACTAATGCAGTGAAGTATGAACAGCCAAACAGTTCGCCTGAATTAAGTTAGGGAAACTAGAAAGAGTGTTCATTACACACAAACAAACAAAACATTGTTAATGCCACAAGTAAAGAGGGCACAAATGCCACAGCTCGTCTGTTCTCTCCTGCATCAAGCGACTGTATTTTCATGTAAGTGCGTATGTATGACAAGAAAGATGCACACACATACTCCAAGAAACAAAGGAAAACTCCAGAAGAATAAGCCCACATCATAAATAAAGCATGGAGACAAGATACAAGAGGGAGGGAGAAAAAATAATGAGGAAAACAGTGAGGAGAGACTGAGAGGCTGGGCTGCATTATTTCTCTCAAACCGACTGATGTCATTTACCCTGCATCAATATTTCACAGCCTAGATGGAAGGATGGGTGGGGAGGGGAGGAAAGGAGAGATGACAGAGATACAAAAAAGAGGGCGGAGGTTTAAAGAAGTGTTAAAGATGGACGAAGAGCGTGTAGCCGAGCTGCCGAGATTAAACTGGAACCAGGAACAAAAATACTGGGAGAGTGCAGCTGAAAGAAGAGGAAGGAGGGAAAGCAATAACTTGATTTCTCTTCCGCTGTGGGGAAGTGTGAAGTCTTGGGATAAAAAAAAAAGATGGATTTGTTTGTACGTATTCCTGCTCAGGCCCAAAGAGCCTCAAAGGACTCAGAGCAACAGTATAATCAGGATTCCTCGCTGCCTCGTGCAAGAGAAAACAGGTCCACTGGCTCATAGCACTGTAAATGCGCGCGCTTGCTAATAACACACCATCTGTCTCAGCACTGACCATATCATTTGCCCCTGTACACTTAAGAAATCACTGGAATATATCTTAATATTTATCTTAGGAACTAAAAGGTTTCCTAAAACCAAGTGTGCAGGTTGGTTTCAGATGTGGACATAAAGTCACAAAAAATATGTACATTTGTGCTGTTTACAAAATTTGTATCACTCTATAAAATAACTTATCATAAATTGGAATTTGAATGTTATTCTGATCATTTCAAATCGTCACCACCAAAAAATTCAATTTCTGCAACTCAAAATGCTTCTCAATATCTTGTGTGGCCCCCATGTGCTTGTATGCATGCTTGACAACGTTGCAGCATGCTCCTAATGAGACAACGGATGGTGTCTTGTGGGATGTCCTCCCAGATCTGTCTAAGGGCATCAGTGAGCTCCTGTAAAGTCTGAGGAGCAACCTGGCGGCGTCTGATGGACCGAAACATAATGTCCCAGAGGTGTTTTATCGGGTTTAGGTCAGGTGATCGTGAGGGCCATTCAATTGCATCAATTTCTTCATCCTCCAGGTACTGCCTGCATACCCTTGCCACATGAGGCCGGGCATTATCGTGCATCAGGAGGAACCCAGGACCTACTGCACCAGCGTAGGGTCTGACCATGGGTTCAAGGATTTCATCCCGATACCTAATGGCAGTAAGACTGCTGTTCTCTAGCCTGTAGAGGTCTGTGCGTCCCTCCATGGATATGCCTCCCCAGACCATCACTGACCCACCACCAAACCGGTCATGCTGACTGATGTTGCAGGCAGCATAGCGTTCTCCTTGGCTTCTCCAGACCCTTTCACGTCTATCACAGGTGCTCAGGGTGAACCTGCTCTCATCTGTGAAAAGCACAGGGCACCAGTGGCGGACATGCCAATTCTGGTGTTCTATAGCAAAAGCCAATCGAGCTCCATGGTGCTGGGCAGTGAGCACAGGGCACACTACAGGACGTCGCGCCCTGAGGCCACCCTCATGAAGTCTGTTTCTGACTGTTTGGGCAGAGACATTCACACCAGTGGCCTGCTGGAGGTCATTCTGTAGGGCTCGGGCAGTACTCAACCTGTTCCTCCTTGCACAAAGCAGCAGATATCGGTCCTGCTGATGGGTTGAGGACCTTCTACGGCCCTGTCCAGCTCTCCTAGAGTAACTGTCTGTCTCCTGGAATCTCCTCTATGAGATTATGCTGGGAGACACATCAAATCTCCTTGCAACGGCACGCACGGATGTGCCATCCTGGAGGAGTCGGACAATCTGTGCAACTTCTGTAGGGTTAAGAAATGGCCTCATGCTCCCAGTAGAGATAATGACTCTAGCTAAAGCCAACACTAATGGAAAACAATTCGAAGTGATCAAGAGGGAGAAACTTGAAATGGCCTCCACATGCAAAACCACTCCTATTTTGGGGGTCGTCTCATTGTTGCCCCTCTAGTGCACCTGTTGTTAATTCCATCAACACCAAAGCATCTGAAACTGATTAACAACCCCCTCTGCTACTTAACTGACCAGATAATTATCAAAAAAGTGCAATTGAATTCATGCCATACCCTGATAAAAAAGTGTTCCTTTAATTTTTTTGAGCAGTGTACTAAGATCAGGTAATTTCAACATCCCCTAACATTCAGATGTAATGAAAGAAAACTATTTGATAAATCTGAAGAAAAAGATGGATGGAGATTCCACATCTGACCATACAAAAGAGTGGGCTTTCACCAATTTTCTTCAGTCTAGTCTGAAGAGGTTTATTTTGATTGCTGTCTGATAGAAGCTTATTATCCCTGTTGCAACTCACTTAGGATAGACTATGAAACAGCAGTGCTTGGACACAGTGTTGTTCTACCACCCAACATTATCATGTCCAAATCAGACAGTTCAATAAATAAAATAACTAGAAATACCATGATCTTTATAAACTTTTGGTGCCTTAAAGACATTAGGATCACCGAGCAGCACTTCTGTAAAAATGGGAAACCAGCACACTTTTTAAATCTCTTTAATTACTACAGTTCAAGATATGTTTTTTCTTATTCACCTTGAATTTAAGTTCCTCCAGAGTATTAGCCACAAAACTAAACTCAAGCACTGTAGTGTAATGATGTGAAATAAAGGCCTCAGGGTTCAGAGAATGCTACAAAGAGAAAGAATCACTTCCTGCTTGCCTCCTTCGTCTGTCTACTGCTTTGTAATTGTAAAGCATGGATTGCATTAAGGTCATAGGTGTAATACAGCTGAAGCTCAATAGAACAACGCTCATCCACCTAAATCATCACTGAAGCTCATGCAAGAGCATCAACGAAACAGTCAAAGACATTTAAGGTGTACTTATTGATTGTTTATGTCAATTCATGCATTTCATGATATTTAATAAAACTTTCCTGAAGTTGAAAGTGTTGCTGGTAGATGCCATTAGCCCATGGGTGTGTGATTTTTCGCTTTATAAGTAACAGATGAAAAGGCACCAAAACATCCTTTCATTCATCATTCACTTTTCTGATGGTTTATTTATGATGCATCTCCAAAGCCAGCCTGTTAAACTTGAACAGTCTATGCAGCAACCACAGGAGCAGGCAAGAAATAAAATCTAGCTTGGCTACGTTTTCACAGCTGAGCCAATTAAATGAGCTCAATAGATAGACGATAGATGATTCAATGAAAATAAATAATAGAAAAACTACACGCCATGTTATTACAATCTACATTCTACAGGGCGGCTGTGGCTGAGGGGTAGAGTGGTCGTCCTCCAACCTGAAGGTCGGCGGATCGATCCCCAGTCTGACCCATCTGCATGCCGAAGTGTCCTTGGGCAAGATGCTGAACCCTGAATAGCCCCCCATAGAATAACAAAGTGCTCTGATTAGATGCACTGTATGAATGTGTGTGTGAATGTAAAACTGTACTGTAAAGCGCTTTGAGTGGTCATCAAGACTAGAAAAGTGCTATATAAATACAAATATATACATGCAAGAACACGAATTCTCTGGCACTTAATCGCACTACGCCTCTGGTTAAGGAGCCAAAGAGCTATTGGGACTTTCTGTTGGGATATTTCACAGCTGGTCATTTCAGAAAACTGCCATATGGATGTTAAAAAAAGGAAGCTGGATATGGTGCTAATGCTGAAAAACCTTTTAGAACCATAGGACAAATTTGATGGGAACAATGCCTGATCTGAGAACATAATGTTGCTAGTGTTTTCCCTTACGAACAAGATTAAGTACACCATTGGTTTGTATGCAGGCCCTGAAGCAGTAGATGAAGAATGATCTGACACAGCTCTGTACTTGTGAATGATTGAAAATGTGTACAGATTTCAATAACCATCACTGACGTGTGAAACTAATGGAGCCCTTTAAGTGCCCCAAGTCTAAATCATTAATTGTGCTAATAGAGTTACACTGACACAATAATGACTGAGAATCTGAAAGAAGAGGAGTGTGGTCATGTATTATGTATATATATTCAAGTGATGTTGGGGACAAACATTTCCATTATGTTCTGTGGTAACATATGAAACAAGCATCATGGTAGAAATTAAACTACTGAGGGTAACACTTTACACCGGGCTTTTTGAGATAGCTGTCTTTTAATCACCTGGCTCATGGTTTTTGTCTGTTGTAACCATTTTCTCAGCTGGAAACTACTGTGATGTATGCAACTGTCAGTCAATAAGTTCAAGGAAATGGAGCCTCCATGAAAAACACCTAATTTGCTGCCTGTCAATGTTTGTTCTGACTGATTTCCAAACAAAATTTAGATGTGCAAGGAATTATAATTCCTTTCAAGTCAGTAGAAAGGTGCGAGTGGTTTAGGGAAAAGCTACTTAACTAGGAAGTCTGCTCCAGCACTCTGATAGTAACGAGTGAGTAGGAAAGGTTACTTTAAGTTTGTTCACATCAGTATTAAGTGAAACGCTGCTCCCTTGACTTTGTGAAACGATAGGTTTAGGGACTTAAATTAATTACAATTTTCATTGTAGTTTATTTTTCCTTAGAAAACGGAAAAAAAGATCGTTAACATATAACTACGGCGTTCTTTTAAACTACGAAATCAGAGTTTTGACTCAAACAATAATAAATTAAAATTGTGAGATAAATAAAACATGTATCCTTGTATTAAGGTTCTATGGATCCCACTGAAGTCCTGTATAGTGTTTTGCAGCATACACTTGGTGCAATGTTTGGTAGGAGTAAACACTGACTGCAAAAACAAATCAGCATCCATATTCACAGTAATAATGCCTCTAACACACATTAATGCCCTCTCGGAAAAATGGCATAAAGTCTGGAGGGTTAAAACAGTAAATCAGAACACAGCTGTGGCAATGCTTATTAGCATTGACGTTAACAACAAAGGTGGTTAACATGCTCACCCCAGAGAAACTCTTTAAGCTGGGTGGTGGCTCCTAGTGAATGAAATGACATATTATGTGATGAGTGAAACAATTTCATTATTATCATTTGAAAACTGGTTTGATGTGAAAAGCTGGATTATAAATAAATCATTGCTGCTAATAAGCAACTTACTTCAAATGTGGGGACACATTTGATCTGAATGCTTGATTATGTAATGCTTAATAGTGTTTGATTTTCCAAAACAGATGTTGTCGGATCATTTGTCATGCAACACAGGATGATCTCGTATCGAGGAATCATTTGTCTCAATTCGTAATCAGACGCTCATTTCTATGATTGACATGCGTTGCTGCCGGAGCATAGGTGGTTGCTGGTAATTGGACAGCAGGCAACATCCCAGTTTGTGATGATGTTTTCCAATACCTCCCAGGACTTCTCATGCATCATCATTTCATCTGCACGGTTGCTGGATCTGTGTCGTTCAAATACCTGCCTGGTCCTAATGAAGAGATATGATCCTGATATTTAATGCTGCATGCACAGACAAACTCGCCCCGGGATGGTCCTGCCCCCTCCCTCCCCTGAACATTAAAGACGACGTGTAACACAGGGTTTTTCATCAATTACAAGAAATGCGATGGGACTTTGGGTCACTCCAGGAACAGGAAGGGCCCTGCTCTGGGAGGCAGTCATTGATAGGACGCCTCGGGTGTCACAGCAAATGATGGATAGCACAGCATGCTTGGTTGAACATCCTCGTCCTCGTAGACCACTTGGCCATAACTCAACCACATTTGAACTGTACTGTGAGAGTAGGTGGTTACAACCTGTTCAGACTGCTTCCCCGATGCAGATCACAGGTTGGAGAAAAGCTAAATTTGATAGGACTTCAGGAAGCTCATTTGGAGAATTAAAATAACCAAATGAAATTCACAAACAGCTCTCAAAAAATAATTGTAAGATAAAATGTCAAAGCGCTGCGTAACAGAGGACATTCAAAGTGTCAGGGTCAAAATAAATGTTTATGGAGACCCAATGTATTTAAATGGGAATATATTATAGATTATAAAATAAATTATATTAAATACATAAAGAAATAAAAGTGTCACAATGAAGTTGCAAAACAACAAAGTAAATTATTAAAAAATGTCTGATTATTGTAATAGGCACATATGTATTTTATACTTTAAAAGTTTATGGAATCATTTTATGCATTTAAGGTGATCAAGTGGTCTCTTCAACCTTACCGACCATAGGGACCAATGGAAACTGATTAAGCTGGATGGATCCTAGGCTTAGTCAATGTCATGATAAACTAGAGGCATGAAAGGTCAGTGGGCGGGTTTACAAGTTGGACGAGGATGAGGATGTTCAACACTTTTTGGCACAATGGCATGGTTGAGCTTTGGCTGAACCCGGACATCGGCATTTGGGATTAGCCCTGGAATGGAATGGCGGGGTGACAATCAGTTGATTGGCTGATGAACCTGTTGCCTGGCGGTTTTCAGGCATTTGGGCAGCCCTGATCGGTGGCTCTTACCACGACGGATATCCTGACTCGTTTGGGCATCTTCCTGAGCTCAGGAGACGCGGGGCTCTCCATGTTGTTGTTTTTCTTCCAGATGATCAGAAATAAGCACATGACGTTAACAACAACCTCATTGTCTTTTTGACTTAGCAAAAAGAAAATGCTTTTTCTTGCAGCTCCGATTCACTGCAATGCTGGGAAAAAAATAAACTGATGCCTTAGTTGTATTAAACCAATCTTAGGCAGGATGGTGGAGGAGAGTTGTCTTTAAAGCCTAGCAGGATACAAGACTGAGACAAAGTAAGAAAGGATTTATGTTGAGGCTGAGATACTGTGAGAGTGTGTGCGAGAGAGTGTGTGTGTGTGTGTGTGTGTGGGAGGTGCTGTACTGTGTAGCGTGAAGGACTGTATGTGAGAGATAGCATAGGACTTTGTGAGTGTACAGAAAGTGTGAAAGACAGAATGTGAGCCACAATGGAGTGTATGTATGTGTGTGTGTGTGAGCGTGTGTGGTTGTGTAACATTGACATTGTTATTGGGTGTATTCGAGGACATGACTCTCACCTCCAGGGCCTCTGTGTCTGGACTGGCACAAAACAGGTTCTTCAAAGCAATGCCCGAGTTATCCTGTGAATCTGAAAGTGAGACAGATACATATTGCAACCATCAGACTTCCCTCGTCGCCATCCGTGACTGTATATGAAGATGACATGAAAACTCCCTTAAAGTGAAGTCAAACATTTTAATCTCTCCCTGGTGGCTGGCTGCAGTAAAGGTCAATACCTCCTCCTCAATGTTAGCATATGGGAATTGAAGAATACATTCTTCCAGGAGATGGTTTCTATCATTACAAGTTGTTTTTTCACACTGCTTGTTCAAGTGCTAATTCTTGACTGAAAATGGTGTCATTGGGATTGGTTTAAAAAGAGGGTAAGACGTCATGATTGACAGCTGAGTTTGACTTGTGATAGGTTAGATTGCTAGCCTGACATTGTCATACTCATTATTCTAGTCAGAATATGAGTCTAAGACCGCTCCATTGGGCTGTGATTATGGGGCGTGTTTCAACAGAACCAGGAAACAAAATGCCTCTTCGCTCAATTGGATAGACCTACAACAAATCAGAGCAAGGTAGTATGTGACGTATGTCAAGCGACGCATAGTTGTTGGCAGTTGTCTGTTTCACGAGTTTTTTCACTCTCTAAATAAATCAATGGAAATGCTGCTAATGCCGCTCGTATATCCACCAGAGGCAAAGCCCCCAAGAAGCAGCTGGAGACCAGGGCTGCTCGTGAGAGCCCCGGCCGCCGGCGGTGTGAAGAAGCCCGCTACGGATCTCTCTCAGAGCCTCGCTACCGGCCCGGGACCGCGACCGGCCCGGGACCGGGACTCTGAGAGAGATCCGTCCCTACCAGAAATCCACGGAGCTGCTGATCCGCACGCTGCGCTGCAGAGCTCCGCTGTCATGGCTCTGCAGGAGCCAGCGAGGAATCGTTTTACACTTCCTTGTTGCTCCAACATTAACTACAACAGCGTCCCCCCCCCACACTCTCTTTTTATGTATATGACTGCTTGTGTGGCTGCAGCATCGGGGCCAGCTGATAAATTAAACTTTTTATGAATCCCGTAGGAGGATGGCAAAAACATCTGTTCGATCTACAAATGCCTTGATCACGTTCCTCTGTTCCTCTTTCAAAATGAATGCGCTGTCGATGTCTCTGAAACAGACTCGATGGCAGCATCGACACATCTCAGCTCTGCAGGCAGCGCTCTCTGGTGACGTGGTTGATTACGTCACTGTAGATCATCTGTCAATCATCGTATAAAGCCCGCCCTGACGATTTGATTGGTCCGATCAGCTCCTGATCGGCCATAGTTTCTCCCCAACGGAGCGACTCCAGACCGAACTTCCCGAACAACAAATGTTGTGGGCGGGGCTAAATTCGTCTGGCACCCAGGCTATTAGATTGCAGAAGTTCTCTACCAAATTAGAATGGTAGAGAATGAACTACAATGTAAAGTCTTACCCATACTAAAAAGACCTAAATAAACAGGTTTCTGAGTAGAATCATCAGTGAAAAACATCCGCGTCAGGGAGGTTTAACCCCAATAAATAAGAACCTATCAGTAGATTAACAAGCTAGCAGAGATTTTGTGCTCCAGATCGACCGCGTTTCCTGTCTTCACTACTTATTCTGTTTAGTTTTTGAAAACTGTCTTCGATGTGTGTGTTTTTTTGTGTGTTTGTGTTTCTTACTGGTTGGGATCTCAGTGGGTCGCTCAACCACAGACGCTCTCTTCAAAGCAGGTTTGAGGGGCTTCTGAGGTATTGGTTGTGTGGGACTGAAGGATGATTCCTCAGTAGAGATCTATTTGCATGCACACACACACACACAAGCACACATACACACACACACACACACACACAAGCACACATACACACACAAACACAAAGATGAGAAACAACTCTTAAAACTCCCAAATGGCAGTCCTGCTTTAAACATCAAATTCTTCATCTTACTGGGGACTCATTAGACAAATAGATGTTCTTCCACTGAGTGATGAGATGGAGGGAAATCAAAAGGAGGGAAGATAAAAAACACTAGGTAAAAGAAAAAGAACATAAAGAAAGAGGGGAAAAAAACTGCTGGAGTGACGGAGGCAGCTTCGGAGCAAAGTGTTCTCATGTTGGCCTTGATGTAACATTTCATGACTCTAATGACTTTCCATTCTGGCGTTACATTTCCAATGACCTAAAAAACATTTTCCTTGGTTACTTTAATAAATTTCTGAATTGGGAGAACATTTTAGTTTCAATCATAAAATGCTTCACAGATCAAATGCTTGCATGAAATTAGTCAGTGATATATTCAGCTGTAATTCTGTAAAGTCAGCCATTATTGAATGCAGAAATTTTCTTGATACACTAGGCTGGTATTTTTTCTCAATAATTGGACTCCAGCAAACTGGAGTATCTGTAATAATATTCTGACTTTTATTAATTAAATTCTCTGTTTTATCTTCTGCAAAGGGATTCTGAAATGAAAGATCAGCAGGGTTTGTTGTTTCCTTGTCTGCTTTGAAGGCGCAACAGAGATGAGTGAGACGATTGAAAAGCTTTAACACCGAACTCCATTTGCTTAAAGGACGGATGACATACTCACAAATATACAGTGTAGCTGCTCACATGCAAACCCTGAGTATTCTCCTGAAATTATTCAACAGGGCTGAATATTTCTGGAATTTTTTCCAGCCAGCCCCCATAGTAAAAACTTAACTTCCGAGTGAGCCAATGTGACAGTGTATCATAATATTGTCCAACGAGTTCATAGTGAGCACATTGATGACATTTCTAACATGCAACAGATGCAAAACTGACAAAAATGAAAAAAATTACTACAAATATATCAGTATCAAAAAGAGGAGCCATTCATATAGACGACACAGACAAAGATGTCTACTTGGTTACAGAGTGAGATTTGAAAGCTTTGGTTGATAAGAGCCAACTCATGTGCTGTAAACATAACCTAGTCATTACCCCGGCAGTATTTATCTGTACGTCCTGCCTCCTATATGCTCTACCCTGTCTCCACCCCTCACCTGAACCTGGAAATGCACGTATTGTTGTGAACGTATTTGACAAGACAATCTCCTGCTGTGTTCTTCATATTTGAAAGTCAAAGTCCAGAAAACTTCTGGACCCAATTGTCTGGACATTTTCCAGAGTCCATGTGTGAAAAGGGTTTATGTGATTCTGAGTAAATGTCGCAATTTAAACAAGCCCTCCTCTCTTTTAAACCATCCAATCATGAGGCTTTGTCTTTTAGGATTTTACCAATTAAAGCTTATCTTTAAGTGAACCAGGTACAGTGACTTACAGAAATAATTCAGAACCACCCCTTTTACAAATGTTATTGTTTTGTAGATTTAATTGTAAATTAATAAAAACATTTTTCTTCCCAGCAATTGAAATCACAATATCCCATTGTTAGTTACAAAATGTTTTAAATTATTTTGCAAATTTATTGAAAATTAAAAACTAAAACCTCTATTAAGGATTCAGTCTCTTGTGTTTAACACCTCGTGTGTCCCTTGTGTCGCTGCTAACTGTGGTCAGGTGCATCCAGTTTGCTTCAATCATCCTTGAAATGTGTCCAGAAGTTGATTGGAGTCAGAAGAAAAAGCAATCAAGTAGAGGTTGTCCCTGTAGACTTCTGCCATAAACAAAGCTGTAATTGCAGCCAAAGGTGCTTCAAAAAAAACTACAGAGTTAAAGGTCTGAGTAATTCTATATATGAGAGATTTCAAGTTTTGAGTTTTAAGACATTTTCAAATATTTCAGACAATATGTTTTCACTTAGTCAGTAAAGGTTATAGAGTTGGAATCAATGGGCAAATGACTCCATTTACAATTTTATAATAAACTGGTTATCTAGACAGATTCATTGATTGATCAAGAAAATGACTTAAAATAAAATTATTATAATTTGCAACCCAAATTTTTGATTGAAGCCACTTTTGACCAATTATTTTGACCAATTATTTCTGGGCTACCAAGCTTCGATCCAGTTTCTTTGTCACTGCATACTTATGAATTTAAAAGACTTGCAAATGTTCATGCAACATGTAAAGAGATAATGTTGCTCAAAATGTTGCCCCACCCACACCCCAACTGTCCAGCTGCAGTGACTCTGACCTGGAAGCGGACCTCCTGACTGACTCGTGGGCCGTCATCCTCGCTGCCTGGGTTTGAAATGACTGACAGGCGTTTCTTCTCGGCAGCAGCTCTCTCCCGGATGTACTCGAGCCGTCTGGCTCGACCGAGCTGCAGGGAGAGCAGCGACTGGAGCTGGGCGCGTTCAATGGAGCCCAGCAGGATCATGGACTCTGGGAGAGGAGACAAAGACAGAGGGGAGAAGTGAGAGGAAAGATAAGGCACAAAAATAGTAGGAGGCAGCAGAGGATGGGGGCAGTGGGAGGCAGGTTTGTAGAGAAGGAGGAGTGAGGAGAGGAAAGTAGCAAGAGCAGGAAATAGAAAAGAACCAAGAGGATGAGAAGACAGTGTAACAGTTTTAGGGGGAAGACGGAGCAGACTGCAGGAGATTCCAAACACATGTTGCAGCATTGCAGAGAGATCAGCCGAGTTACATAACAAGCTCAGGACGCAGTGAATGTGTGTTAACTTGTGTGTGTGTGTGTTTGTGCGCACGGGCGGGTGGGAGCGTTCTTACTTTAAGTAATTGCCGTTGTGACTGTACGTGCTGATTATGTATTTGTTAAATACCGCGGCTAATTGTTCCTGCACCATTGCATAATCGAGACACAGTTGGAATACCAAATATGCACCTCAATGCGGCGGCAGCGCAGCCTCATCAGCAAGCTGTGCTCAGGCAAGTTTGTCAATCAATCAATCAATCACTTTAAAGAGCACAACACCAAGGTCGCTGGGATTTGTTTTTGGCATAGAGGACTGGAAGAGACGCTCAATCCAGCAGCATCAGCAAAATCGGACACAGACGTCAATATGACATCAAACAATATTTTCAACTAAAATGTTTTACTTTTTCACTGTTCATTTAGAGTAGATAAGAATATAAGTGGTCAGTCAAGTAAAAGGTTACTCTGACTGACTCGAACATCTTCAAATATCTGACGTTAAAAACTACTTGATGGAGTTACTCACTCTACTGGGTGAAATTCTAGTTTGTAATGCTTCTGTGATTATATGAGCGTCTATTTGTGTTTGTGATTCACCTGCTGATTCCACCAGTGCCAGGGTCTTGAGTTGGCCGATCAACAGGACGTTGTGGAGGTCTCTGTAGCAGCAGTTGAGGGTGATGTACCGAACATCCCGCACCATAATGTCCTCCACACGGATATTATACTTCCTGCAAAAAGAAAATGAAGGGAGAGAAAAATACAAAAATACATGTGAGGAAGAGGAGGAAGATATGAGCAATTCTTTAACTGGTTAAGGGGCGCGCAGGGGTGGGCAAACTTTCTGACTCGCGGGCCACAATGGGTTCCAAAATTTGACAGAGGGGCCGGGCCAGGAACAGACAGATGGAGTGTTTTTGTGAACTAATATAAATGACATGGTAAAATCATTACATGAAAGGATTTGGCCTAGGTAGCAAAGTACTTATTTGCAAGGCCATTTAACAAAAACCCGCCTTCAGAGAATGGCTTGCTAGCCTTTGCTATTTCGAATGCCCCCCAAAAAACATGCCTTGGTAGATGACTCTTTAATCGCAGTTTGTCTGTGAAAAAAAATGTTGCTGAGACTGTAAATTAGTCGCCAACATTTGAGCTGCAGCCACCCGTTCTTGCGTAGACTGCTTGCTAGCGTAGTTAGCATGCTTCGTAGCAAAGTGACGGCTGATGTTGTACTCCATGAAAACTGCGACAGTTTCTCGGCATATCAGGCATACAGCCTTCGATTGGACATCAGTGAAAAAGTATTTTGTTGTCGACTCCGTGTTAAACACTCGGCACTCATTGTCCACTTTTCGTTTCCTTGATCCTCTCATTTTACAGAAGGGCTCACAGGGCAAAGGGAAAAAGTGAAGGAGATCATGTGCCCTTTCGAGCCCTATACATCACACTCCCGGGCAAATTTAATTTAGCTGACGCTTTTATCCAAAGCGACTTACAATAAGTGCATTCAACCCCGAGGGTTCAAACCCAGAACAACAAGAATCAAGAAAGTATGATTTCTTCAAAAATAAAGCAAAACTACAAAGTTCTTTAAGTACATGCCATTTAAGTGCTACAAAATTGTTAGTTTAAAAAAAAAAAAAAAAAAAATTTTTTAATTTAATTTTTTTTTATTTAATTTTTTTTATTATTTGGACAAGTTCGGCGGGCCGGATTAAAAAGGAAAGATATTCCACTAAGATTTAAAAATCGTTTTCCTGTAGTTTATTATGTACACAGCTGACTTCAAATGTTACATTGAATATAATGTCTTAGACAAACTTTTTCAGATGACCCGTCACACAGCTAAAGTCACTGAACTATAATTTTGCTGAGCAGAGAAACATACGAATATAAACTATATTGACCAGGCTGTTCTCCATTATACATGCTACTGACAGCACACGTCAACCGGATGTTAGCCACGGCATAACCATGTGTGTGGTGGGCGTAACTGGGTGACATTGTGCAAACAGATCTTGCCTCAGCAGAATCATACATCCTGGTACACCACTTATAAACATTCAGCTCCTTCTTCCTGCCTGAGTCTGCCAGAACCTGCAAACACAACAGCAGTTGCTTGACGATGTCTGTTGCCAAGGCCCGGGAGCCGTGCCAGAACACCGGCTCTGGCCAACAGCTCCTTGTTGCGGAGATAACTCAATACACTGACCTCTCTTGAAATGCAAAGTTAATCTGATGGACATCCTCCCGCAGCTCCACTTTAGCACAACAGAGCACAATGTTGGTCAAGCATCCCTGCTACACAAATGGCTGGTGTGCAGCAGCACGATTTGGAAACAGCAGTATTCTGGGCTGAAGGGCTTTCCTTATGTGTTGGTTGTGGGGAAACACTACAGAGGCGCTACCTACCAATACCATTGTAGTTTGCCCAAATTTCTCAAAATATAAAACACAAAACAGTAAAATGGGAAGCTCTTGCAAAATCCATAATTACGGCTTGATATTAAAGTTACCATAATGTCTGCATTTATATTTTCATGAAAGTCCACCTTGACGTCTGCATGCTTAAATTTGTTTGAAACAACTGGCTAATATGACACATGAGCTGTATGTTGAATGACATAACATTCCCAATTCTAGTATTTAAAAAGTGTGAGCATGAGGATTTCTGAAGCTGTCATTGCTTTCAAATATCCTGACTTCTTTCCACCTCATTATGCAAAGGGCATGATATCTCTATCATTAGCACAGGACGGTAAGTCAGGAGGCTCAAAATTGTCCATCCATCCATTATCTATTATCTTAATCTTTAAAGATCGTGGGAGAAGCTGGATCAAATCCCAGCAGGAGGAGGGGTACACACTGGACAGGTCCCAGTGCTAACACAGAGACAAACAACCATTCACATTTGCACCTACGGCCAATTTAGAGTCTCCAATAAACATAACTCCACTCTACATGACTCTGGGAGGTGGTACCAGGAGAAAACCTTGCGCACAAATGGAGAACAAACTCCACACAGAAAGACCCTGACTGAACCAGGATTCTAACATTTTCACTGTGAGGGGACTGCGCTTCACACTGCACCACCATGCCGCCACTCAAAACTGTTCATTATAATTCCCTGGCACCCTTGGCAGGATTATCTAGACTTGCAGACAGTGTTGGGTTTATTTGTCTAGTTTTTGAGAACTTTTCCCATTATGCAGGTGAACTGACCATAAAGTTTGGTTTAATCGTTGGAATCACACATCTCTCAGATTTCCTGTCAATCATTTAGTGCAGAACAGAGTATGTTTGTATTGAATTTTTAGCTGCAGAGCTTTTGCAGCTGTTGTTCTGAATCTTTTCAGCCTTTTTAACTGTTATTTCTCATCTCAGCTTCCACACAGTTATGCTGTTCAATTTAAACAAACCCAAGGGTCCATGGACATCAAAAGCTATTTTCTACTGGACACGTACACACACAACATAATGTAAGTAAAACGATCATCAACCTTGAAGGAAGCTTCTGTTTCCTGTTGAACTGGCAGTCTCTTTTCATTTGCTTGTGGATCTGAGAGAATAATGTAATGCATGCCTCCGAACTGACCACAACCGTTGCTGAGACTAATTTCCCTCGGGATATCAAAGCCAGTTGATGGAATCTGATTGGTTCCTCTTAATTGAGCCTCCTCCCCTGCAAAGGCCGGGCAACACTTCTGATCAGTTTGAGCTATCCTGCTTTCATCCTCAGCTTACAGATTTGAGCCAAGATAAACAGATTTATAAGGTTTTAAATCCAGGCTTATAGATCATCCATATTATCCAGAGTAGAGATGAGAGGCCTGTGGCGGTGATATGTATGTGTGTGTGTGTGTGTGTGTGTGTGTGTGTGTGTGTGTGTGTGTGTGTGTGTGTGTGTGTGTGTGTGTGTGTGTGTGTGTGTGAGTGAGTTTGGGGGAGTGAATGGGGGGTTGTAGGGGGAAGGCATGGAAGCCAATAAAAGGATGTTTGTAATGATCCAGAGAAAATGTGATCATCTCCTGTTGCTTCGCTTCCTGTCAGACAAGCAGAGACAAAAGTGGACTGCAGACAATTCAACAAACTTTATTTGACCATTAAGAACAGCTAGAAAACAGAGAGACAGAAACAGACACAAACGACTGTGTAATCACGCGCACACACACACACAAATTGATGTTATGTAATTTTTCCTAGACTTAAAATGCCATTAGCCCAACGCTGAAAGGGGGAAGAAGGTGGAAAAGGTTTGATGTTTGCTACTGGGTTTGATAAGAGAGAATGAGAGGCTAACAGCCCATCTGTGGTAGAAATGTATGTGTGATATAGGTGTGTGTGTGTGTGTGTGTGTGTGTGTGTGTGTGTGTGTGTGTGTGTGTGTGTGTGTGTGTTTTCATATCTGCAGAAGCTACACAGAAGATAAGAAATCCAATTCTCTCCTTGTCCGTGTGGGTGTGCAAGCAAATGCACAAGCCATCATATGTGTGTGTGTCACACGTCAGGCGTTACACAAGTCTTTCTATGTGTTCGTGTGTGTGTGTATTATTGTGTGTGTGTGTGCATGTGGGTGGATGGTAGCGTGGGTGTGAGATGGATAATTTCCAGTTGGAGTGAAGAACACATTCAGCTTGGAGGGGACCACGCTTCCTACAGTGTTTCATTTCCCCCCCCTGGTCCGCTGCCTCCTCCTCCACTCTTGTATGCTGCAGTAATATGACACACGCGTGCCGGCTCACACACACACTGACACACTCATATTAGGGCTCTGTTGGAGACTGGTGAGTTAGAGTGATGTGAGAGGCAGGAAGATGTAAAAAAAAAAAAAAGCGGATGAAGGATGGAGGGAAGTAGAAGCTTTCCGCAGAGCAACTGAAGATCCTTTGTGCGCATGTGTTATTAAATATAGATGACTCGAGGAGACTGCGATCATGTAGGTGAGCATATCTGTTTACATACCAGTATGCACCACATATATACAGAAGGGGATTCCTCAATCATCTGTATGCCTCAGCAACTGCAAACATTTTGAAACGTGGGGTTTGTCGAGATTGATATTTATTAATGATCATATCATCATTTATTTGACACACGCACGCACACACACACACACACACACACACACACACACACACACACACACACACACACACACACACACACACACACACACACACACACACACACACACACACACACACACACACACACACACACACACACACACACACACTTTATGACTGTTTCCCATTATTTTCATGGCTCTGCAACTTTTAATATTCGGAAACTGTGTTTATCATCCACTATAAATTATTTCATTGTGTGTGGATGATTGATGATCATCTTCTATTGTAATGACTGCCAACAAACCCGCACACACAGACATGCCGATCACACATATAAATCATTCACTTGAATTTGTCAGACGTTTGATTATTCATATTTTTTGAAGATTAACAGACCTGCAGGGAATTACAGGAAAGTCAAAGGATAATTCTTGTTCATTATATCTTTGGTTTCAGTTTTGTTTTGTTTGTGGACCATTGCATCTATCAGAGAATTGAGCTTTGTTGTAGACAAACAGTAAACTACGTTCTTTGGAGCTAGAATAAAAGTAAGCACACCTATAATTGTCCTTACTAATCCATCATTACGCAGGACATCTGCAGCTGCATTAAGTACAGCCCACACCAGCCACATTTTTCAAATGTCTATGCTTATCTTATGTGCGGGAAAAAACTGTTAGTTATTGAACTTGATTTAGGATTTTCCTATGATGTCTTGTCTCAGTGACCAGGTTTTTGTGAGGATAACACTGACTCATGTAGCCTGAAGCTTCAATACTAAACCTTCACACATCCAGATTTTGTCTTTAGCCTCAACTCACACTGACTGCAGCCTCTTCAATTTAACTAATATATACGATCTTGTGCTACTCCCTCGGAGCCACAAAAAGACACCTGCACTGGTCCATTTTACTCAACTTGACCTAACTTTCTCAGCTCAACTCAGAACAAATCTGTTGTTACAATTATAGCTGAATAAACGCTAGCTCTAGAGCTGGCTATAGGTGAAATGCTCCATGTCCCTGTTTTGTCCCACAAAAACACAGCTAAAGAAAAGATAACACCAGTTGACCACATCTCAAACCATGTTTTCATCATGAATTGTTTTGCCTTCTGCTTTTTCCTCTCAAAGTATTTCTAATATTACAGTAAGTTGTTGCACCACAATCTCCATCTGCTTCCCCATGAGAGCACGAGAGGTGGCAATTGCTCCCAGATTGTTCCCTCTGGCGTGATAATCTTAACAATATCCTTTAGGCTGTGATGTGCCATTATCTTCAAATCTTGTAGTGAGTTTGAGATTATAGACAAGACTATGTTTAAAGTTTCTCCTAATGTGTGTGATACAAACCACATCCAAAAGTTGTTGACAACTTCAGCTTTAGTGAAGTTAAGTGTGTCTCAACACACTAATTAAATCATGTGGAACATAACAGCAGACTGTTCTCTGTTCCTACATTTTGTATCATGATTAACAATTAGAATAATTTACACCCTTTATTTCCTCTTCAACCATAAGACAAGCCAACCTAAGCATTTGTTTAAATCAGTGGTTCTATAACTTTTGCACTTAACTGAGGCAAACCAGACAATGGAGCACCACTTTACAAGTTTTTAGTTTTTTGATGTGTTATTACAGGAAGTGTATGAAATTCGGGACCGAAATAGTCATACATTCTCTCTGTGTGTCAGTTATGGATGAAACTATTGTGAAACTAAATTATTCCCCTTTTCATGGGGTCTCATGAGCCCACTTTACAAACCCGTAGTTTAAAATGTACAATCAGCTTTGTCACTGCTTTTGTAGTTGTCAATTGTTGTTGTCATTAGCAACTGTGTTACTCTTTCACTACCAATTACCTAAAATATTAAAATGTTATTTTAAAAACAAGACAAATCATTTTTCCCTGAGAACTTATGTGGGCAGTTCCTGTATATATAGTGTGTTTGCTAGATTTAATAATCAGCAAAGAGAACATAAACTTTATAACAGCAAATTATAGATACTGCTCAAAACACACACATTTCCGCTCGCTTCAGGTATTTCAAGTTATGGCCTATATGAATTGACCCACACACACACACACACACACACACACACACACACACACACACACACACACACACACACACACACACACACACACACACACACACACACACACACACACACACACACACACACACACACACACACACACACACACACACACACACACACACACACACACACACAAACACACACACAAACACACACACACACACACGTACGTCTAGGATGTGACGGAGATGATATAAGGTTGCAGCTGACATAAGAGAAGAAAGCCACAGACACAGTGAGAGAAGTCTGGTTAATGGAGGGTTGAATAACGTGGGTCAACTGAGGTGCTGATGCAGAAAGTAAATGACTCAAGTAGCCGACAGAGACCAAACACTTCAGGGGCTGGCCAAAGAAAATTATGAACAGATGGAGGAAGAAATACAAATTTTCCTCATTACTCCCAATTTGTAAATGATGCATAGGAACTATTATCTCCAGATAATGATTTAGCCAACATCCATAACAATAATTGCTTCCAAACAATTAAACAAAAAGTGCTTCTGTGTGGTCTCAGAGAGCTCGGAGGACACTGAGCAGCTGATAATCCCGTTCACTCTATTGTAGTTGCTATAAATTAATGATGGGAGATGGCATTTAAATGCCATGTAACAATGAACCATTGAGCCAGGCACCTCCACCAATGTTTGTCCTTTTGTAAAGCATTTCCACTCTCCTCATGTACCCTGAAGTTAAGAATGTGTGCTACTTGGAGGTTTAACACCTCAATTAAAAGGAATATCTAAAACCAGTAAGACTCACTATGTACTATGCTGCAGCTAATAAAACCTTAGATTAAGACTGGAAACGCATACACCAGATCTAAGCCATTATGAGACTAATTAAACTGAACACAGTGAAAGAACCGTGGGCCTACAACAATGCCTTCGTAGTACATATGCTATACGGATTGTTAAACTGTGCATCCATACTTATAGTATTATGCATTGTACGCATTTTAACCAAGCTAAACTAAGCACTGTAATGTTGGTGCAACAGTCTGCTTCTTCACAGTGGCCAGAGGATGAATAATAAATAACCTGACTTTTCATTTTAACGCAAACTATTGGTTCAAATGTGTGATTCCAACTCAAGCTCATCCATTATCTACACTACTTCATCCATTATCTACACGACTTAACTCCATCATTTGAGGGCCGCGGGGGGCCTGGAGCCGATCACAGCTGACATTGGGCTAGAGGTGGGGCACACCCAAGTGCAGTCTGCTTCTTCACAGTGGCCAGAGGATGAATAATAAATAACCTGACTTTTCATTTTAACGCAAACTATTGGTTCAAATGTGTGATTCCAACTCAAGCTCATCCATTATCTACACTACTTCATCCATTATCTACACGACTTAACTCCATCATTTGAGGGCCGCGGGGGGCCTGGAGCCGATCACAGCTGACATTGGGCTAGAGGTGGGGCACACCCAAGTGCAGGTGGTGAGTGGATCATAAGGCCAACACACAAAGAACCACATTCCTGCTCCATTGATGCTGACATTTACACCTATGGGCTCCAATCCCTGCATGTATTGTTGGACTGTGACTGGAAGACGCAGTCCAGCAGAACCATGCTCAGTTGACCGGTCAGCATTTTGTATCTTTTGTATTTAATGTGCACAAAATACACGAATAAGTGCATTTATGCAAAATGTAACTTTTCGAATGACTTGCACAAATATACGAAGTCTCTTGAAACGAACAGAGGAGAACTGCAGGTGAGTCGTTTCAAGGAAAGGAATCAGCTCTTAGTGCACGAAGCTGCATTTCACCAGTTTAATTGCATCTACTGACATTTGTGCATTTAGAGGTTGGGTGTAGTTATTGTGTTGCTGTGATTTACTGTAAAACTGTGCCCTTTGCCAGTACAGTATAGTCAGCCTATTGGAGAAAGCTTATATTTATGGTAGTGCATTGACCTTCCTATTTAATCAATAAACATATAACCTCAAGGAATGTCATTAAAATAATGTCAAGTCCCTTGAAAATGTACTTTAGGTTGAAACCAATTTTTTTCACATGTCATACATATGTTTTTTTTACTTGTTAATGGCATGGTTTTGTGTTATCTGCACGTCCTACATTAGTTGCATCATGCTTAATAGTCAAACTTTGCAATACTAATATTGACAGTGATTTTTTTTGCTGTATACTTCATGTAAGTAAGCTATTGAGGCGTTTAAATACTACACGGTAATAATAATAATAATAATAATAATAATAAAAACAATTATAATTACAGATTCAATAGGGCCTCTCACCATTCGGTGCTCGGGCCCTAATAATAATACTTAGAATAATACTACCAATAATAACTGGTTTGTTAATCATTCATATCATATCTTTAGTATCCTATTATTTGAATTATAACAACCAGTCTAACAGTCTCTCTCCTATAACTCTTCCCTTCTTCTCTCTCTCTATCTCTCTCTCTCGCCTCTTTCCGCCCACCCGCTCCTCTCATGGATTTTGTAAGGTCTTGAACTAACGATGTAAAGTGCCTTTAGATAATGTATGTTGGGATTTGGTGCGATTCAGATATCATTGAATTGAACGATAACAACGGTGTGCTTGTGTTTCCAAAGCATGTACAGTACGTACTCGTGGTGTCCCCAGCCCAGCTCTGGAAGGTAAGGCAGCTTCTTGATCCTGATGATGGAGTCATAGAGGGAAGGCTGCAGGGATTGGGCCACAGCGTTGGCCAAGATCACCGCTATCATCACCGGCAGGATATGGGAGATCTGGCCAGTCAGCTCGAACACGATGACCGCTGTGGATACCGTGTGGGTGACTGCTCCTGACAAGGCTGCCGCACCTTTGGGTGGAGGGGAAGAGGGACAGTGTTTGTGAGAGAAATAACAGAGAGGGACAGCAGAAGAGCAATTGTTCAGATCAGTGGTTTTCGATGTGGGACCTGGGGCCATCTAAAGAGGCCTTTGAGGAGGCTCCAAGGGCATCATCCATTAAAATCATAGACAGTTGAAAATTAACACCATTTCTAGTGCAATGAATTATATTTTTACTACATAGCACACACTGGCTAAACTATGTTCCCTAGTGATACGTGACTTAATAACTTTTTTCCTAGATATGTACCACATACAGTGAAATAATAACTGGCAGGCTAATAATCAATATTTGTAGAATATACACTCCCGAACTAACAAACCAAATTCTCATTCTCCTCCACACAAACTTATCTAGGATACCTACAGTATATGGCTAAAACTGACTTATTAAGCTAATTCAATACAAAAGGGAATCTTAATACCCCCCCCCCCCCCCCACAATAAAGTGTTGTGAAAAGAGCAATATAAAAGCAGCCAGAGAAGCATGGGGCGAAGTGAGCCTTCACTGCTCAGAAGAGAAAATGGATGAGCCCAATTCAATGAATGAGATGAAAAAAGAGTAAGGAATGGCAGCATTCAAATAAAGTGAAAAGAGAGTGGAGAGAAGCAGATGGTCGGTGTGCGAGTCGACAAAGGCAGGTTTCATTGTTCTTTCTCGTAACTTAATTAAGCCTGTGTGCGTCTGCCTTCCCTCCTCTGATAAATGCTGCTGCTCCCTCTGCCCGTCCTAACATTTAGTCCTTAAAACGAGCTGTGCTGCGAGATGAAAGAGGCTCATCAGAGTGTCAGGCCTTTAAAGGACTGAGTCATCGGCTACGGTGCACCACCACAACAACAACATCAGCAGCCCAGAAAAACAGGCGTCCAGCAACAGTGGCATAATCAGCATGACTGTCAACAAGTAGCACAGAGGAGGCAAATCACAACACTGCATCTCATTAGACACACAACTTCAGGAAGGATGGAAATGATGTGGTTATGAAGGGACAGCTGGTGTTCGCAAGAAATTGAATAAATTAAGGGGTTTTCTGAACATAACGCCATGAAGTCTCTATTTTTTCATGATCATGAGGAAAAGGTACAATATCACTAGCTACTTAAAACTGTTAGACAAGACCAGAAGTTTATAGGATCTGCTTCATTGATACATTTTAACATGATAAATTGTATATGTGAGTATTAATGTGAAGAGGTCCAGTTGCATGCTGTTGCATGGCAGGCATGTGGCTTATTCTCCCCTCCTGCTTTTCTTTATATCTCTCCCTCCTGCTTTTTCTCGCAGTGTTAAGAGGCTGATCTACCTGAGCAGTGCCAGGCTTGTTTATCTATTTCCTCTGACTGAGTTGGCCCCTCACCATCCAGGGCCCTGAGGAAAAGGAGCACACCTGAAGGGAGGATATCTCTCCCTCTATCGCTCTTGTAGTCTCCCTGAGGTGTTAGTGCTATAATAACTTGTTAGGAATAAGTAAAAAATGAAATGGGGTGGGAGGTGGGATTATAGGAAAGTTTTGGGTTCCCTTTCATTTTTACATTACATAGGAAACAATCATAATAACTTACTTTCAAAATATGTATCTTTCGACAAGTGAGCCAGGTCTAGTGTTTGTTCCATTTGATTTTCAATGTTAGTAGTCAGGCCTTGTTTGTTCATTGTGTTTTGGCACAACCATCTTAACCCTCACATTTACCTTTGTTAAACTTGTATTTGTGTTGAGGCCTAGGAAAACACAAATTGCCTGTTTCACTATTGCTCGGACTCAAGTCTTTTTTTCCACATCTGCTTGCAGTGTCACTATTAGTTTGTGTTGTATGCCCTAAGGTAGACACACACTGGGGACAAAGACGTGGACAAAATTTTATTCACATTACATTTGCACAACCTGACTACATGTGCACTAGAAAAACTGATGACCACCATCAGCCAGAATAAGTGCACCTCTGTTGGATTTGGCTTAATAGTAAGAAAAGTTAAAAAAATAAATAGTGATTGTTTGATAAGCATGGGAAATGAATGATGCATGAAACCAGCATGTAGTCCAGAGATGGGTCACTGGGTCTCCTGCTCAAAAGATAAGATATGGGCTAGTCTAAAAAAAGATTGTCCAGTCTCAGTAAGGCCACAACCTTCAGACATTACAATTTATCATCCTCTGTGTTACATATATTGTTCTTTGTGCTGGACTATCATTTCATCCCGTATTTGTCAAGCGATCTATGTCTTATGATTGAATTTAAATAAGTCAATTCAAAAGAAGAGCCTTTACTCCATGAAAAGAAGCCCCAAAAAGTAACTTCTTCTATTTTTGAACAGAACTAATGACTTTTACAAAAGTTGCATTTTCAACTTCCAAACTTTCTAGCAGGGAATTAGAACTTGACAGCAGCACTTCTGCTTGTCAAAGCAGTAGTTTTCAGGGATTCTTTAGTTAAATCTAATCTGGGTGATCTTGTAAATGTAATTTGATTCGGTCTTGAGTGTTTGAGTGTGAGTATATTCTACGGTCATCTTTAATCTGGATCTATTTAGATTCTTAAACTTGAGGCTGTAAATCGAGGTTCTGGACTGTAGGATACATTTATCCTGATTAATGTTCTAAGTTAGCCTGGGTGCCAGACGAACTTAGCCCCGCCCACAACATTTGTTGTTCGGGAAGTTCGGTCTGGAGTCGCTCCGTTGGGGAGAAACTATGGCCGATCAGGAGCTGATCGGACCAATCAAATCGTCAGGGCGGGCTTTATACGATGATTGACAGATGATCTACAGTGATGTAATCAACCACGTCACAGAGCTTCAGAGAGCGCTGCCTGCAGAGCTGAGATGTGTCGATGCTGCCATCGAGTCTGTTTCAGAGACATCGACAGCGCATTCATTTTGAAAGAGGAACAGAGGAACGTGATCAAGGCATTTGTAGATTGAACAGATGTTTTTGCCGTCCTCCTACGGGATTCATAAAAAGTTTAATTTATCAGCTGGCCCCGATGCTGCAGCCAC
This sequence comes from Limanda limanda, assembly GCF_963576545.1. Taxonomy (NCBI): domain Eukaryota; kingdom Metazoa; phylum Chordata; class Actinopteri; order Pleuronectiformes; family Pleuronectidae; genus Limanda; species Limanda limanda. Next base: position 2,039,134 of record NC_083641.1, on the reverse strand, counting down.
ACAAGCAGTCATATACATAAAAAGAGAGTGGGGGGGGGGCGCTACGCTCCTCAGCACATATGAGACAAAAAAGACACAAGTTGGGACGCTGTTGTAGTTAATGTTGGAGCAACAAGGAAGTGTAAAACGATTAGCTGCCGTTTCTCCTCCTCGCTGGCTCCTGCAGAGCCATTACAGCGGAGCTCTGCAGCGCAGCGTGCGGATCAGCAGCTCCGTGGATTTCTGGTAGGGACGGATCTCTCTCAGAGTCCCGGTCCCGGGCCGGTCGCGGTCCCGGGCCGGTAGCGAGGCCTATGTAGGTCTATCCAATTGAGCGAAGAGGCATTTTGTTTCCTGGTTCTGTTGAAACACGCCCCATAATCACAGCCCAATGGAGCGGTCTCAGACTCATATTCTGACTAGAATAATGAGTATGACAACGTCAGGCTAGTTCTAAGTAGGAAGCACTGATTCCTCACAGAAACTCAATGGGAAGTAAAAAGAAATGTGTGAAGTTTTCATCTTGAACAGACTCAATGAAAAAAAAAAACAGCTGAAATGCTTGTGAAAGAGAATTTCCACAAAATTGCACAAAAGCCTAAATGTTTATAATGAAAGTCTGACAAAATAGTTGAAAGCAAATACAAAAAATGTCTGACTTTTAAACTTTAAAAAAAAGGAAAAGATTCAAGCACGGAATCTGTTAGATGAAAAACAAAGCAACATTTGTGTCTTTAACTGACCCACAACAGCGTAGCCTCCTGGCACTATGGGGTAGATGGTGCCATCTGTGTGAATGCCATCTGGGAACCAGGCTGCCATACTTTCTCCAACCAGACGACCAAAAGCTGCCCCTGAAATACACACGCACACACAGTGAGAGGAGTAGAATTAATAATACTACTTTAAAATGTTACTGCTCTAAAATGTTGATTGTGTTTTTTCGACAGATTAAAAAATTGTGTGTTCTTCACACAGAAACTTTACAAAGATCTGCTCAGTTCAGGAAGTGTGATTGGAGAAAATTACCAATAGTAAGGGGCAAAATGGCAGAGCTGTAATGGGATAAAGTTTTGTGAAATACACTTTGATCTAGCCATTTCCCCGTGTCCAGTGTTTGTGAAAAGCTACGCTAACCTTTCCTGGCTGTGGCTTCATTATCGTACACACATGGGAGCAGTATTGACTTTCTCATTTAACGCTCAGCAATGAAGTCAGAGTCTATTTCCAAACTATTGCTTTCATATTTAGATGAGATGGCAGGAGAAACTGTTTAATTATTGGATATAAGGTTTTTCATCGCACACACTCACAAACACAGATACAAACAGGCCAATTTGCATCTTACCAATGACAAACACTGGCATGAAGGCTCCACAGGGCACAGGGATGGTGGTGGCGAGCGCAGACATCCAGAACTAGGAAAGAAAATGAGGAAGATAAAGAAAGCGAGGACATAAAAAAGAAGGTACGGGTGGCATTTCAATTAGCTTCAAAGTACCATACTGTGTGGCCCTAGATGATAGCCAAGTTGAGTCCTGCACAGCAGTGAGGAGGCGGCCATGCGAGGCTTATTGCCGAGGTTAGATTGAGCTGTCAGTTTCACTCTTCATTTGACTAAGACCCTGAAATGAACCTTGGGTAATGAGCGGGCTCTGCCGATTGGCCACTGTGCCAGACGAGCGGAAGAGTCTGCTAATTAGGGAAAACAAACAAAAAGAGATGTGTGAGCATTAACGTCTCACATGCGCGTGCGTGCGCTTGTACTTACGTTTTAGCAGAGAGTTAAGCACATATCATTTTGGCATCATGTTTGTGTGTGCATACTTCCCTGATTAGTTGATGAAGTTGAAGTTAAACTCTTCACCGCATATGGAATATTGATCAATTCTACAGTTAATATGTAATGAATATTTACATCTTTGACCCTGTATGTGGACAAAACTGACTACCCCACTTTTCAAAGTATAATAACTACTGCTGGTTGCTTTTCTGTTCATTTGATCTTTTCATTTTCAAAGTGCACATGGATTTTTCACCCTACTCATGATGAAATATGTGGCTATGAGCATTTAGTCAAGACTGCAATTTGACCTTGTGTATCATAAATAGCAGAGGGAAACCAGAATTTTTTTTTTATCCGTCTGTATGTAGAATGCATATCTTGTGAAAAGTTAAACTTATCGGTTTAGGCATTTGTTCTTAGTGTCCCAGGAGACTGACAAGCGCTCGGTAGTCAGTGTGGGCGGGACAGATAGATAGATAGATGGATACTTTATTAATCCCGAGGGAACAGGGACAGTGTGCCTTCAGTCTGTGGAGCCCAGATTACTTTGATCATTTGATTATTTAGTTTCGCCACATGGACTTACACAGACACTTGATCTCTGTCAAGGCAAAACTATTCATAGAATCAATTCCCATTTGGGAGTTTATCAAAGCAAAATGCTTGTTTGCAGGAGGACTCACTAATGACAATGAATAATTCTGATGGAGCATTAACAAAGGACACAAGAACATATTGTTACAAACAGGCAGGTTTTACGCTGTGCAAGTTAAAATAATGAAATTAAAGCCACAGGATTTGACCTTAATAATAGTAAAAAATGAAATGATGTTAGTTCAAAAATGATCATATACAAAGCAAGTATGTAGGTGGCTACCAAGCTGAACGACAGATGGTGTTGAGGTGAATGCGACTGTTAAGGTTTTTGAAAGTCAATTTACTGCCACAACTCTTCAGTGTATAGATTTGATCACGGTGAAACATGTCAGGCTAACTGCTCCAAGCAAGCGTTACAACAGATGGACAGATAGATCATCACTGATTGGCCAGTGCAAAAACAACAAGTTATCACCTCATTTAAACACATTGTCAGTCTGACTGGATGAATCATTAAGATTATTCTAGTTTTTCTTCAATCAACAGTACAAAGATTACTTTAAGTGGTTTTACCAGATTCATTTCACCTTCAAAGTTCGGGCGCCACAAACCCTTGCACATGGAGCACCGTGTTTGTTGCAAAGGGACAACAAGTTGAAACTTGGTGATGATCGCTTTTCGCAAGCACTAAATAAGAGGTAGATATTAGAGTATTGTACAAGCCATTACGCAAACTTCATCGATGTAATAATCACATGGTTGCAAATAGACTTTTTAATTACACTCATTGCTTCATCTCTCTCCATACCTCCATCCCTCCCTTTTTCTTCTTCTCCTCCCGCTCCCTCTGCTCAGTCTATAGTTAGCTGTAATTAAGCCCGGCTGCCATGGTGAAGTAATGGATCTCCTTCTTTAACCTTACACTGCCGCCGTTTTCACACTCGGCACTGCGCTTAGACGCACACACTCAGGCGTAGGTGTTCACAAGCTCATACACACATTCACACACACACACACACACACACACACAGACTCAGTGAAGAGAATCAGAGCTGAACGCAGCCGGGTGCCAGGGAGTAACGGACACACAACCAGTTGAATACACTCACACCAAAAGCCTCGAGATAAAATGAGACAGCAGTGGGAATAATTCCTTAGACTTCTCTTGAATTGTCTTTCCCTTCCGCTCTTATTCCTTCTGTCTCCTAGACAGTGAAACGTCAGTAAGACCTAGAAAAGGTTTAAAGGATCTGGAAACTCATAATATAGGCTTAACTTTATTACAGAGGCTGTGAACTCTGAATGAGGGTGTGTGTGTGTGTATGTGTGTGTGTGTGTGAGGCTACCCCGGTGTATCTGTGGAACATCACTTCAAAAATCAATAAATCCATTATAAAATGTACCGCTACTTCATTAACTCCCCAGTTACTGAAACCAGCTGTTGACCTATAGCTTCCTGCACGGTAGTAAATCATGATCGTGTGTAATGATGGTCTAAGCAAGTTATAAAAATGTGTGTAGAAAAATGTATTGTGGGTTTCTCATATCATTTTAAACATGATTATAAAGTGTTCAGATTTAGTGTCATAACATTGTCAGACTTAGGGAAGATTAATTAAAAAGAACTTAATAATGTATTTCATTATAATTTAGATATTGATTAGTATTATTAATGTGTATAATTGTTTTCTGCTATTCGCCACAGTGCACATTTACATTTTGTAAAAATTATCAATTACAAAACATAAAAGATATTGACATTTTATATAGAAATTTTAGCCAATACCCAATCAGAGCAATGAAAAGTGTGAAGTAGCACAGAGTGACATAAAAATGTATAAAACTACAAGTGCAGCTTGTTCTTCTTTATGGAAATTACCCACTTTGTTTGATACTGTCTCCAAGGTGACAGACCTCTCTACTAAGCCTCAGACATTGTGGTTTTTAACAAAAAGGCTTCAACCGCACTCCCATTTGCGTTCCACTGTTAGTCACTGGCTCAAACCTGCCCCAGTTTAGAGAAGAGGTAGTGATTGGCCAGACCAGTTATATGACTGGTTGAGGTTCTGAATGTGAGGGGGCAAGACCCATCAGCGAGAGCAAATAAACTCCATTTGATTTCATTTTTATTTTCTTTAAACCAATCACCAGACATAACATTAAATACTTGACCCTATAACCACAGTTAGCCTCTATAGATATATAGCAACGGAAATATTGGCCATATAAATGTGCTAAACAAAATATTTTATATATTTACATTATTGATAGCGATGTACAAACACTATAGGACACATACTTGTATGAGGTGCTTGTCAGAAACTGGAACATGTTGAAGTGTTTCTGTTGCCTCTACTGTCAGGGCTCATTTTTAATGTCACTATAACCAATTAGACAGTGCAGGTTTCATCTTCAACATGTATTTAATGTATTTTGTCAGATCAAGGTGAGATAAAACACTGGTAATTATTCATAAGCGACTCATTGCAGCACAGAAAAATATGTAAAAAAAAATATTATTGTAATTTTGGCTGTTTTAAAAACTGATATCTGTATTATGGGCTCTTATATGCATATGACAGTGTACTCTGAACCAGCTGCTTGTTTACCCATAATAACACAGTCACACTCATAAACACTTGAACACAGCTGAGTGTGACAGGATGGCGGCTGCTGTTGTTTCTACTCTGTCCTCATGACACAGGTCCCTGGCAACCGCACTGATGCAATCACTGTCCGTGAAGTTACAGATGGCTCAAGGTTGCTAAGGAGATAGACTAAAGACACAAACGTGTACTTATGCTGCTTCAAGTCTTCAAGTCTTCAAGAAAGACTCAATAACACAATTCACTTTATAAACAAATTTTAAATCTGATCTTTTACTACTTCTCTGGAAATGTTAACCGCAAAATGTCCTTACAGTGTTAAACGTAAATGCTCACACTGACAACCCACTTTAAGGTTATTGTATTATAGAATATACTGTAGTCATTACAGTACATACAGTACATTATTTTTCTACACATTTAAACGTAAGAAGCATGTATATGTGTATCTGTTCATTCTGAAATTCAATACTTCTATTCTTACACTGCTATGTAGTTTAGTCTATTGAGCATCATGTTTGAGAAGTATTTCCGTTATAAAATCTGCAAAACGACTAGAGCTGCATTTCTTCATTTGAAAAAAGGAATGCAGCCTTTCCATTGTATTCTGAATTAACAGTTTTTCAGTAGTAGGAGCAGTGATGAAGAATTTGCAAAAACGGTATCAATCGAAAGCATATTTTAATAGATCTTACTAATTTTACACTGTTTGTCAAAGCTAGTAAATATGTGAGCCTATAGGGGATAATGTGCAAAAAGATGGAGAAATGAATGGCATTGGTTGACCTTATATTTGTGTGATTGCTGACTCTATATATTCTACAACTATCATTTACATAGAAAAACAACACCCAGTTTAGAATCATGATAATGCATGGTCCATATACAATAAACCACACTATATAACCAACTACAGTATTTTGAGCCCAGAGAGAAAACTGCTTGACCAAGAGTATAAATGGAAAAAAGTACAGCATCAGTCTCAGTTCATCTACCTGACAGCATCAGCATGATGTGATATAATTTAATATGTGTATATAACCTGATCCTGCTAGAACCCCCGCTATTCTCTACAAGGCCTTAAAGCTTGATTCTACAGAGCACCATTCAAAACTGCCACAGTACGATTGTGAATGAATCTTTTTCTTTTTTTTGGACAGGACACATTAGCATTTCCGGACAGATTTCATGGCCTTTATTTGCTCTACTACTATTTATATCCTCCTAGCTCTTGCTCTATTCAATTCTTTGCAGCAGCAATGACTCACTTTGCCCTGGAGGAATCATTAATTTTTCATCTAATATAATCTAATATAATCTACTAAGAGTAGATCTCACTGCACGAGCATCAAAATATATGAGGATCTGTGACTGCCAGGTGAAAGGACACGGTGATAAACCGTCAGAGGAAGCAAAAACAAGTCAATGCCTGATTGGGCTGTTGGTTTCCAAACCAACACATTTGATAAAGAAAGAAAATCAACATGGAAAAATCCTGCATTAAAATATAATTAAAATTGTCTTTATAAACCACTTTAAATTTGACAGATGCTTTAATGAGACATACAGTGTAAGTTATAGAGCTGCTTCGGGGCTGAACTATTCTAGAAGAAAACATATAAATCAGTCAAGTCATGTGACCGAGATTTAATCGGAAGACATGATTGGAAATTCGTGTGCGGAGCGAAAATATCTTTAGTAGATTTTAGGCAAGACTTGAGACCTGGTTCTGTTTGGTTCAAAACTGATTCAGTCTAAAGATTCAACCTGCGAGTATTAAAAGTTACATCTGGCATATTATTGTCTAATTTAACAGCAATAATATTGTATTTTATTGTGATTAAAACGTGGCTGTAATTTACTTTATGTGAAAACGAACACAATAGGTATTAACTCTGATAATAAAAACAACATCATAGTAAATAGAGACGATGGCCAATATGAAGCTTAATTAGAAAGTCATTTGAAGGAAGACAATTCTATAAATCATGCTGCCTCCAAATTTATTATTCACTTGGTAAGAAAACTATGCCTCCGGAATATTAGGATACTGCTGTCAGACGTTAATACTGACTGTCTGAATGACAAAGGAAGAAGCTGCTACTTCCAAAGCTGGATTTATTTTTTGCTGCTTTGGGGCGTTAGAGGGTTCCAGCTCATGTGGTTTTACTGACTTCTACAATGTATCATTTAAATGTAACACAGCTATCTCAATGTATTATGATTCATCCTGATTAATTGTTGCTTATCATATTTTACTTTTTGTTTTAGAAATTTGCTAAAAGTTGGTGTAAAAAAAGAAAGAAAAAAAAGTTAAGATAGAAAAACATAAAACACTAGACGATGAAGTCAGGTATAGAAGGGAGAAGTGAAGGATACTCAGGTCGAGTTATGACGCAGGATCCAGGACATTTTCATTTTGTCAGTCATCTGGGAGCCCTCTGTGTGTGTGTCACATTCAGAGGGCAGTCTATCGCCTGGGGGCCTCAAGGGACCCTCAGGGGCCCCTTTTCTATTCCCATTCCAATTACAGTACAGCCAGCTCTGTGACACAAACACACTCCCCCCCACACACACACACAAACACACCTGTATTAATAAACACATTCCTCACTAAAAGCTGTTGATGTGCCTAATTGCACACCACTTAAATTAGCATTTAACTACAGCACATGGTAAATAACCTCCTGTGTGTGATTTCAAGTGTGCAATAAAAAGCTACAAATACACTTAACATTTCAGCACCGGTGCAGTGAACTTTACAAAGAAACAAATTTTAGCAGTTTTGGTGCGTATAGTTTTTCATGTAATTAAAGTTTTTATAGCAGCTGTATTTCCTGACCTGTCGTCAGCAGCTCAGCGCTCAACGCACCTTTACTTTCAAAAGGTTTTACAGCTGGAACGAGAGCCTTCGTCAAATTCGGGCATGAAAAGGAGCGGCAAGACAAGATGGCCGCCACGTCGAATGAAAGAACCATTCATTACCAAGAAGGAAAGGGAGGGAGAGCAATCGTCCCTTTGAAAATCACCAGGCTGAATCCAGCAAAACCAAAGGCTGTAATTAGACAAGAGCCATTACAGCCTGACTTTGAATGCTGTGTGCGCGTGTGTGTGTGTGTGAGAGTTATATATGAGATTCTGAGCTGTGTGTATGTGTGTGTTTGTACGTGAAATAGAAAGAGAGGACTTGAGTCAGCGCATGCACATAGCTGTGGAGAGCAGCTTGATGAGATTTGTGCAGGTGGGGGATTAAAGTTAGAAATGTGTGTGTGTCTATGTGTGCGTTTGTCCTGAATGTGTCTCACCTGTATGTCACATAAACCTTTATGTAATCTATCTGTCTTTTGTAACTCTATACATGCGTGCATGCAGACACACACACAAACTCTGTGTCGGACGTCACAGAGGACGCTGAGAGCCATTCGATAATTTTGCTAAAGGACATAAGGAACACACACACACGCACACAAGCACAAAAGGTCAGCATGTTCTAATAATTTCATCAATCTGTGATGCTGACTTAATTAAGTAATTTTTTTAATTTTTCGAGGTTAATGACAAACACAGACGTTCTCTGCTGAGCTGCTCAGAAACTATGTCAAAGACAGTGAAATCTGTTGATGTCATTCCGACAGTACACACTGTCACACTCTCCGTTTCTGTGCTTACATAACTTTTTAACTGAAGTGTGGTGGTGGGAAGTACTGGAAGCTTGTTTTAGTATTTTTTTAACCACGCTTTAACCCTTGCTGGTTGCTTCTCAGTACTTCAGCTCAACCTTCTGAACCTGTGGATGAATCTGATTCATATGTTGTTACATAATGTGTAGTGAACTACTTCATAAATCTTTCATAAACTTTTCAGTTGATATTATTTCTAATGTGTTTACAATCCTTTCTTAATCAACAACTATTCTGTGTAAGTGCAGTTTATTTCAGTTTAGTTTGGCTGTAAATTAACACGTTTCAGATACAGTAAGAGATTTAGGTTGTGCCTGAGATCACTCACGTTCTCACTGTATGGTTAGTTCCATGTAGAGGAGTATACAGTATAGAAAGTCAGTAGGTATGTCATTGTTGTTGTACAACAAACATATCAACATTGGACATATTATACCGAGGGTATTTTCACAGAAAGCTGATGCAGATAAATATTTTCTTTTGTTGCTGCTTCTATAGCTTCAAATTTGAGGCTTTTATTATTTTTATTCATACATGGTTTTCCATCATACTGTTCTATTTCTCCTTTCATCTGTCGGCCAATTGTCTTTATTCAGCTTGATACATGCTGGTATATATTGCTCAGTTAGTGACCATCGATTGTACTTTTAACTATGCATTGTGGGATACAATAAGTCCACTATATATGGTATAAGGAAGAGATTTACGACACAGCCTTAGTTTAATACCTGTACTTCAACATAACTTCATCAACTCAGACATACACAAGCAGATAATCACATAACCCCACATCTTTCTACAATATTTCTATATCCAATTATACTTTATTCAGCCATTTGCAATTCGGCAGATTCTTTGCTGTTTGCACTTTCCTTGCTCCTTGAAGTCCACTGCTCGCTCGCTCTCTCTCACAAGCTCGCTCTCACACACGCACACTCGCTCTCACACACTCGCACGCACACACTCGCACACACACACACACAAAGGGAGGTAGATTTACAACTTTTGTTTCTGTATTCGGAGAGGATATTTCATTTCAGCTGAACAGAGGCGGCCAAATAAATAAAAGGTTACATAAAAAGTCATTCTAATCACAACACAAGCAGCACTCTCCTCCACAAGAGAAAAATGAATACCAAAACTATTCAGCTTTTTTTTCTTTCTTTCTCTGAGGCCAAGAGTGCGGAGGCTTGATTCCAGTCCCTAAATCAAAGTGGCTGATTTTCTGTCCTCACAGAGACCCACAGGAGTCGAGCCAGCTCCTGATGCCTTCACTGCACATCCACCTTCCCCTCATTCCCAACTTACCTCGGCAAAAAGGAAATCAGCTGGGATCCAAATTGTTTGCATTGGTGCTTTTTTCTGTTGAACTGACCTCAGGTATACTTATCCCATTCTCAACAACCAGAGGTCCTCAGGTAAAGACATTGTTTTTAAGGCGGTTTCTAACATTTTTGCTTTTTCCCTTACAAATACACATAATGAGATAACAACGAGTTGTTTTCCTTACTGGATTTTGAATAAATCTTCTGTGCTGCACTTTGAGCTTGACTGTACTCCTTTAACCCTTCAATGTGATTTCTATGACTCTGCACATTGTGTCCTTGCCTCAGCTCAACTCCATCAACAACTACGAAGCTTGCTGACAGCCGCTTTTCCCCTAAAAGGTTTGCACAAAATGTTCTAAATAATATAACGTTATTATGTTAATTGTGTTGGATTCAGGGACAACAGAGTTCCTGATACTTTCCCTATGCAACCTCAACTTTGAAGTAATTACTTATGTAGCACTGGTCTATGTATGTTTATATGTAGTTATATAATTTTTGGATATCTTTGTATTATTAACCAACATGAAATAGCCTAAAATATAAAGTAAAACTTCACCATCTTTTCTGACTTATTGTTTCACCTACCTTCATGACGATGAAGAGGACAAGGGTGACAAAGACGTTGACCTGCGGGTGTTTCCAGGCTTCGGAGTGTCCAATGTAGTCAAACTCCTCAGCAATGCCCTGTTTGCACCACGTCCGGTTGTCCAGTAAAGTCACCAGAGACTCCTTTTGCGTGAGCTACAGGCCACAGGAAATGAAATCATCAAAACAGAGCCACAGGAGAGGGAAGCTCTGCAGCATTTGTTCCAATTTGCTTTTATACTTTAAAATATATTATTCGAGTGATTGGGACTATTGGTTTGCTGATATTGACTTGAACTTGACCTTGATTCTTACATTTGTTAAAGCATTTTGTAATTTAAAGATAGATTACATTACTACTGGACCACAATGTAAAGCAATGAGGAACTTTCAAAGTTAAAAGTAAATATATATTGACATTATTTATTAGTAAATCATTTATCCTTTATATTCAATGATTTGTGGTTATATAGTTTATTTTCTTTTAATGTAGTACTTTGGCACCACATGTGAATGTTATGCAAGTAATGATTATTGAAAGCTGTGGAGTGACATGGAACTTTCAGAGGTTTGGTCGTAGAGGAGAAATGTACACTTATAGAATGTGGCTTCTGTTGTGCTGGGTGACCCCGATCTATTGTACAATTCTGTAATACAGCAGTCATTAGAGCTGCATAATGGAGCTTCATATGCAAATACTGTATGTTCAGCAAGGGGTTCAAACCCGTTAGTGAGGCCTTTGCTCCTCTCTACCCAAGAAGTTGTAGTAAATATGTGCTTTCCAAGTGTCAATAAAACTACTAAATTAATTGCACAAGTCTACAGTTTTTCAGTGCAGGACATGTTGCTTTGAAAGTCTGGTAACAGACATCACTGGAAACTGAATACAGCAGATAGAGCGTTTAAGGGGTCAAAATCCTCCACAGCTCAGTTTAATGGTGGAACAGACACGGCCAGTGACCACTGCCAAAAGAAATGATGACTGGGGAGTGGGAGAGTAAGATGGTGGAGGGATTTGAGATGCTGCTCTGTGGAGCGGCAATAATAAGAGCGGTGTAATTGGAAATAAGTCACACACTTATGGTTATGAGTCAACCCAGGAGCAATGTGCTAGTCTCCGGGGTAAACAAACGATGACGCATACAACAACACTCATGAGAACATTGTAACCTGCGACATGAGTATTAAAAAAATAAATCATACACTGACACAACTGATAAACAGGCTGTTGTGAAACAATATAATGATTTTGTGCACAGCTGCATGAAAACAGTGCGACACATATGAACATAAATCACTAATGAGGTAATAAGGCTTGGACATCCAAAGCTGGTGCTAAAAGAAAAACGTACAGCCCTGATCACTTGTTAAATTTGAACTACAGTGAATGCTGCAGTGAGGTGTGTACAACAATAATACTGAGGTGTATTAACGGAAGTGGGGAATATACCTTTCCAGCCATAAACTGCCCAAAGCCAGGAGGAAATGTTAATGTGGACACAAGTAAAGTGACCAGTGCTGGATACAGCAGTCGTCTGAGAGGAGAGACGGGAAAAGAAAAGGGAGACAGTTAACACAGCATTACTTGGTCATAAAGGTTCAGACTTATAAGATAACGGTGATGTTCTCACTATAAACCCTCCTTTATATTTGTGTCTTAAGACATCTGCGTACCTCATTTTACAAGCCCCAGCCATGTGACCATACAAATGATCACCTGTACAGAACATACAGCAACATACGACATACATACAGTACAAAGGTGGTTACATCTACTTTTTAAAGAGAAATCACTGTCTGTATGTGGCTTCACACTTGGTATGTATGATGTAAAAGACCCAAGGAAGTGCATGACTTGCAATAGGTTTCATATTAATAAAGTTTGAATAAATAGGAAACCAGTACTCTGTAGCAGCGGCGTCTGGGAATCCTCAATGTAAGTGACGTTGTCGATCAGGACAGCAGCAAAACAAAAACTGATTCTCCAGATCAGGAGTCAAGATTCATTGAACTTTGCATAAATAGAACAGCTCTTTGGGAAGCAGCGGTGCTTTTACAGCTTCAGACAGAGAAGAGCAACGAGCATCGCCACAGACCAAACAAACAGTCCATTGTGAAAACAGGTCGGTTTAGAACAGACACTGGACTAGTATTTATCAATTCAACCTTTATTTATATGGGGTAGAATTTACATAGGATAGATCTGGAATTTGGTCTCCTTTATAGCAAGAGTTACCGTAGGATAATGACCTTCATAACAGCATTTGAAAATATGCTCCCCAAAGGATCTTACTATTTTGTATTTGTTTTTAGCTGAACAAAAATATCTGGTTTACACCTATGGGTGCAAAGAAAAGCTGCAAATCCTCATGCTTTTTTCCACATTTTTGGCTGAAAAAATTGCTGAAACGATTAACTGATAATCGCAATAGAGGATTTGCAGATTTATCATCTGCCAGCCAACAAAGTGATGAATCAACTTTAAATATTATACCAAAATTCAAAAAGAAAACCTGAGTTTTACTTAACTTGGAGAATGTAGATGAAACTACGCAATGAGTCTGGTTACAAACACAGGTAATCCATCACAGTAGTGTAAGACTACTGTGATGTGGAGTAAAAAATACTCTATATACCCTATGTGTCTCAAAACTTTATTTAAGTACAGTCCAACGTCTAATTAATTACTGGCTGCAAAAGAGTATACTCACTTTTTCATGAGGAATCTGTTGATGGCCTTCTGTTTCCGGATAAACTGGACAATAAGTCGGTTCAGGTACACAAATAGTGCTCCACCAAAACCACTGGCGATACTGCAGAGACACAGACACACACACAGACACATCAGAAAGACTAGGACCAAGTTTTTTAACTCCGTCAAGGAGGTTATGTTTTCACCTCTGTCCGGTGGTTTTGTTTTTTTTTGTCGGCAGGATTACACAAATACCACTGAATAGAAATGAGTTGAAGGACATGGGCCAAGATAAATCCATAACAATTTGGTGCTGATCCAAAAACGTGTTTTGAATTTCTTTAACTGTGTAATTTTCTGTAATTATCTCAGATTTCCCAGGAACAATGCAGGGATTATTGATAAAAAAACCTACACATGATTAGGTGTATCTTTCAGTGTGTGAAATTTGTTCCAGGTTGACTGTTGGGCCCTGGCGGAGTTGTGCATTGTACTCTCGTTCTACCTGGCATGAACATTAATGGGTGAGCAAACTGTATCTGAATAGAATAATTGCATTGAGTCTCCAAATAAACACACTACATACAAATAAAGGATTACAAGAAGAAAGGATAAGGAATCAAAAAAGATAGAGGAAGAAGATAAAGTAAACAAAACACGTAGGAGGGATGTTCTGTAGATACAAAGGAAAAGAGAAACATTTAGATAAACAAAGCCGTTGAAAAGGCAAACATACAGGAGTTGAAAAATTAACAGAGAATTACAGTTGAAAGCGAGAGAGAGTGAAAGAGAGAGAGCAGGAGAAAGAGGGCATACAATGTGATGGGGATGTGTGGGGGAGTCGGAGACAAAGCAGAAAAGGAGGTTTACATAAGCGGCCATTTAAAAGCTCAGTGGGACTCCTCTTTATGGCTGCGAGAAGGAAAAAGAGACGACAGAGCGAGCGAGAGAATGGACTCAGACAGCTTTGCAGACAAGCTAATGCTTATAAATTTATCTCGCTGCATTATTAATTCAATCATATACCTCTGAATAAATAATGCACAGGGGGAAAAGGGGAAATCAGCTGAGGAAAACACTACATGCATCTCTTGTTGTCCCTGAAAGGACCAAACGTCCCCTCTCTCTGTGGGTTAGTTAAAGATGATGGTTTGGAGATTGGAAAAAGGTTTGAATGATGGGTTAGGGTAACGTTTGAGGCCAAGCAGGGTTAGAGGGAAGGCCAGGTGGACGTGTCAGACGGACTGGTGCTTGGATTCAAAGCTGTGGAGGAGGAGGCACTGAGGAAGATCAATCAGCCAGATAAATATAAATATCAGAGCAACTAATTACTGTTTAGTTCCTAAAACGTTAGATTTTGGTGTAAAAAGATTGTGTTTTCGTTTTTTGGGTTGATTTTGTCTGAACAATAATCAATATACAAAGAAGCTAAATGAGAAATGCAGCATTTTAACACATTTGAGAGTCTGCACACAGAGAATGTTTAACTGTTCATCTTTATAACAGGACAGGTTACAACAAAACTCAGTGGCATGGGTCAGGGAAGAACCCATCACGGTTACATCTGGACAGTTCTTTGTCACCTTCTTTAACATTACATTTTTGACATTTTCATAGAAAACATGATCTTCAATTCAAGTTCTAATTATCAACAAAGACAATAATGAACACATCATTCAAACATTTACCATGTGGTTTGGGCCAATGATGTAAAAACTGAAGTCCATTTGGTGACACATGACTGGAGGTGGGAGTTAGAGTTAATCTGACCAATACAAATTTAAAAGACTTAAGATCTAGAAATGTTTATTTGCACAAAGCGAGAAAGGTTAGCACGGTCATCTGAAAGACTCAGGTCAACAAACTCTACACAGAGAGAATTTAGTTCTATGGCTTTTTTCTCTAGAAGTGGGCATCCAGCTTAGATGAGTCCAAAGGCACAAAGCAGAATGATCAGTAACAGCTTTAGTCTTGAAGGAATCATTGGAGTTGATTAACATCTCTGTTCCTGATGCAGCAGGACAATGACACTAAACACCTGTGTAAACCTATAAAATGACAGTCAGAGCTGAGACTTTAACTCAACAGAGATGTTGTGGCAACCTGAGGATCATTGTTCAGAGCAAACCTAACAATTTCTGAACTGAAGGAGGTCTGTAGGAAGACTGATCCAAAATTTCTCCTTAATGTTTTGAAGACACCAGTGACACAGTTATTCAATGAAAAGGATTATCTTTATTATTATACCATCAACATGCATGCTGGCTGGCCGTATTCAATAAGGACATGGAAGATTATTGTTCATTAAAATAAGAACATTGTCTTAGTGGACATTAGTGACTTACAAGAGCATCCGAACATATGTTAAGGCCTCACACATCTTCATGAATCATGTAGTGCTCTAGCCTCCTCCTTGTCTCATTGATCCTCACGTTGAATGCCTGCAGGTGTAAACACTATGGAGACTAGTGTGTGACTCTTCAAAGACGTGCCCTTGGAAGCATCCTACGCAGGACAAACTCTTTGTGGCCTAGTTGACTGAGGCACTGACCGACTTTACCCGCTTGACAGCTATTGGCAAGGGAAGATGGAAACCGCACTGATGCAGCGTTGCAGTGGTGCATACGCACACACACGCACACACAAACAAACACACACAGTACATGGTAGCACAGCATTAAACTGGGGTTAAGTGCTCTGTTGCCTTCTGGAGGGAGTGTTAATTGTACTGTATGTGCAAGTTACCACCTCCGGACAAAATAAAAACAGCCACAAGACGTAAAAACAGAAGAGGAGGAAGAAAAATAAGGGAAGGGGTTTTTTTTCTCTTGGGGAGACTGTGCACAGTTAAACATTGGAATGTACTTGTATCAGAGAGAGAGAGAGAGTGAAAGAGGGAGGAGAGCTCTCCCTCTCATCTCTCCACCTGCTTTCTTCTAGGAGCCCGTGGTCTCGTTCACAGCTGTGGACGAGCCCTCAGGCTACGGCAGGATAAAATAAGACGCCCCTCGGTGTGCAAGCAACTGTTTCAGGCTGAATTATCCATGTTAGGTGACTCACGCAGGCTACCCTCAAGAAACACCCTCATATGCTGCAGTAGTCAGAGCGCCTGAATAATATCTGAATTCCATCTGCAATTGCAGTAAATGGGAATACCTGTCAGAGGAACCAGATGAGCAAAAACAATGACTCACAATGTTTGAATTCATATAAGCTTTCTATGGAAATCTATTGGAAATCTGATGGAACCGCCCCCAATCTAAATTCACACTAAAAAGTTTGGGTTCTTCCCTGATCACATCCTTCCACCAAGTTTTGTGGTAATCAGTCCTCTATAAACAGATAGACAGACAAATACACAAACCAAGACTAAAACATAACCTCCTTGGTGGAGGTAATTGAAGGTTTAGAAATCATGTCAGTGACCAATCACAGTGCTTTGGTAGCCTAGAAAATGGAACAAAGGCCGATCAACTGCAGAACTCACCCGATGACAGCAAAGGCAGGAAGCTCCTGGAGGTCAAAGGGGAAGTCCAGCCGGAAACGTGTTTTAAACAGGGCTGTGATGGTCTCTGGGGGAAGAACCAAATACAACAGGAGTTAGGAAGGAAACCAAAACAGTGTCAACAAAATCATCAAAAACGCACAAATACTGGAGGAAGATGCAGGGAAATCAAGTGTTAACAGCAACTCAGGTCCCGATGGAAGGCAACAAGTGTGAAGTAAATAAAACTCTCTACTTGTTGTGGAGGTGGCATAACACCGACAGATCAAAGTGTTGGGAAAACAGAGGGTCAGAGAAATTCTTGTGAGAGAGACAATACAAATGTTAACAAGATCACTGGAAATCCTACAGCAGGGTTTTCATTGGCTGAGAGTTTTGCCTTGTGCCTGGCTGTCACCATTAATGTCAGTATTACACTGCTGTAAAAGAACAATCTAGTTTTTTATCAGTGTGAGCTTGTTGATACAGTTGTGAGGCTTTATAACAGAGCACATCTGCCAAATGATCCCCGTCCTCCTCAGCTTTATTTTCATCATCAAGATTTGTTTAATACATTAATGATCTAAGCTGCCTTCAAGTGATATTACATCTCCGGCTGTACGGTAAACTTTTTTAAGAAGAGAACATTAACAGTGGGCTAATTGTTTCTAAAGATTTCTGTTCAATATGACTTTTAATAAGTACCTATCAGTTTTGGACATTTAGTATTGACAATTACTTAAATTATACAAAATCTAATTATGTTAAATCCCTCTTTTCCACTTTATTACTTGTGTTCAAGGCAGTGTTAATTTTGGCAGCTATTTTTGATTTAGTCTTAGTCTTAGTCTTTTGACGAAAATGCATATTAGTTTTAGTCTAGTTTTAGTCATTTTTATCCTTCTTAGTTTTAGTCTAGTTTTAGTCGACGAAAACAAATTACATTTTAGTCTAGTTTTAGTCGACGAAAACGAATTACATTTTAGTCTAGTTTTAGTCACATTTAATAGCCACATTAAACTCCTTATCTTCCCTTCTCAGGTCCAGGGACCCCCTGTGTTGTGTCTACAACTGCATACTAGTCTAGCTTGCAGTACTTAGGTTGTCCATTAGATGTCCCTCCTATAGGTCTATAGCAGGGGTCGGCAACCTTTACTATCAAAAGAGCCATTTTGCCCCCTCTTCCCCCAAATAAAATTTATCTGGAGCCGCAAAACATATTTGATAACAAAGCTGATAAAATTTTATATAAAGTTATACTATACTAATATGTAGATTATTGCATTTATGAAATTATAGAACAACAATAAAGAAAACTGTTGACATTTTATTTATTTTTACCTGTTACAACAAAGGGAAACACCAAATGCTTATGAAGAGGAGAAGAAAATACACAGGCAAGTGTAGGTCTACTTTGAAATAAATTAAACGCAGAACTATGTAGGGTTATTTGAGTCATCCCCATATTTGTGGGAAATGTATGAAATAAGAAGTACCCTATTTTTAAATAAATAAAAACATATAGCTGCAGCCTATATATTTTAGTTGGCGAAATGTGAAAACAAAAAGTGAAAGCAGATCAGACCGGAGGAGGAAACTGAAGCTCGGTATAAACCAACTGCAGCTTCTGCTCTGATCAAGAGGCTGCGGCGCTGATCTCAGAGCAGCTGAGACCAGAGGAACTCTGTGTTTTCACTGTTTCCATAGTTAAGAAGCAGCCGGTGAGTCAGTGACCGGCCTGCTCCATGTGAACGAGCTCTGATCTCAGCTGTCTGAGCGAGTGCGCTGCGGCAGGGGGCGGAGCCGCGGGACCGGAGCGCATCTGGGAGCACACACACACACACAGACACACACACTCGCCGCTCCGGGTACTTCATGACGGCCTGATAGGATTATGTTTTTAAAAATTGTTGTGACTTAGTCAACCGCCAACATTTTCGTTTCGTCTCGTCTCGTTGACGAAAATTAAAATAGATTTCGTCATAGTTTTTATTTTCAAAGATCCATTTCGTTACGTCTTCGTCTCGTCTTAGTCATGGGAAAAGGGGCGTTAACGAATATTTTTCGTTATCGTTATCGTCAACGAAATTAACACTGGTTCAAGGTGGGTTATAAGCCATTTTAATCCAATACACTTTGTCAAATTCTGCTAATATCTCCTCACAGTACGTTAGCTCTAAGTTCTCTGTGGGCCCTGGTAGTACTCCTGTTTAAATACACAGCTCTGGCTCTGTGTTTGGTTAGTGGACCCAGCATCGATTTCCAAAGTAGAGGTCTCAAACATTATATGCTAATCCTCTTTATTAGAACGATTTATAAATAAAACATGTGGAAACATCCCCTGCTACATTTTAAATGAGAAATATTTCATATTTGGATGAATGTTAAATCACCTGCCATTACTGGCACTTCCCATTAATGTCATACAGTGTTGCATATAGTCCTTGTTACCTTCGTCTCTGTTCCAAACAGCCAGGACTCTGAAGATGAAGGCACTGAATGTAGCAGCAAAGAAACCTCTCCAATAGTTCCTCACCGCAAAGAATGTGGACGTTACTTCAATACTGAACAACACTCCTGGAACGCACACACACACACACACAAACAAACAGACTCATTATGGGCCACACATGATACTTACAAAGGCCTTGATCATATATGATTAATGCAATAGTACAAAAATAAAATGTAAACAACAACATTCACACTCAGATATACTCTCAGTTGTTTTGTGTATTCCTTTTACCTTTGGTTTAGACCATGTTGTGAGATTTGTAAAAGCCAGTAAGGAGAGCATGTAAGACTCTAAAGTTGACATGAGCTGATTTAATCTGTACAAAAATCAAATGGATATTGCCTACACTAACAGATCCCCTCTAAAACATCACTGAAATTGCTCCATCAATTTCACTGACATAAAGTTCACCATGTGCAGTGTTGTGTGAAGTTCTCTGTCATTTTTAGGGTGTCGACCTTCAACGTAAAGTGCCTTGAAGTAATGTATATTTTGATTTGGCACTATACAAATCAAATTGAATATCTTATCTTATATACACAAACATGGAGGTGTGACTCACCTCCAATGGGGGCAGCAAAACAGCAGCCCACTCCTACAGCACAGGCTGCTGCCAGCATCTCAATGTTCCTCGACTCATTCTGGAAAACACACACACACACACACACACACACACACACACACACACACACACACACACACACACACACACACACACACACACACACACACACACACACACACACACACACACACACACACACACACACACACACACACACACACACACACACACACACACACACACACACACACGAAAGCATAAGCTGTAAAATGTAACAAGTTGACAAATAGGCTCAATGACTCAACTGCAGTTAAATTGCATTAATAACTGCAGAGTTCATATAATATGAGACTCTTCCTGCAAGAGAAACATTATGACCCTGTTGTAAGAGGAGGATTTGCAGTGTGACACACAGTGGGACCGTCAGAGAGGAACAAATGAAAGGACTGAGCTGCATGACTGAAGGGCAGAGGATCACAGTGCATCATGAGAATCGGAGGCGTTTTTTTTAAGTGACTGATCTTACCTTCATTCCTATGAGACTGGCTTCCTTTAAGCAGCTTGACAGTGATAAAGGAAGGTTAGTGTGTGTGCGTATGTGTTTTCCCCGTGGGACTTTATGCTCATTGGCTTATCCTGTGCTTACAAACTTATAACGTGCAACAACTCACGCTGTACTGGTGCCTGCATACACACACAAATTATTTTTTTACCATTGTCCTTAATCCTGCCAACTATAATTTTTTTCAACTGTACCAGGCTGGATCCTCTCTTCTCCTAAATCATGAAATAGTCATGGTAACTTCATAAATACAAATTTGTGTCTATTGAGATTTCAAACACAAATAAAATGTGCTTAACAAACAAGTCAACGACACAAAGATGGTCAAGAAAATATCTTCCACGTTTTCTTTGTCCCTAAGAGAAAGATCTAAATGAGAAAAAACTGGCGAGTGCTTTGTAAAATCATTAATTTTGTGTTATTATGACCACCTATGAACAAAGCAATTGTTCATTACAATGAACATATTTGGTCAAACCAAAAACGTTTTTTTCCCCAAAGTTTACAAAGACACCAATCATGTCAGGCTGTTCAAAAGAAAATGCACAAAAGCACAAGACAGAACATAATATCTGGAATCCTAAAAAACATCAGCGCAATTAAGACAGTAATTTCATCATAGACATTTCAGTTACAACAAGGTGATATGATAGTGCCTGACAAATGATTTTGACAAGGACAAATACAAGGATAATACTCTATTTTGAAGAATGTTTCTGAGGCAAGATACTCAAATAAACATTTAGCTTAAATTTTAGATAACTTTTGAATTTATGTGACAAGACCTGAATATTGTGGAAGAAGGAACACGGACCGGAGATCATGCAGAATTACCTTAATCCCTATTAAACCAGGCTCCTTCAGGAAGCATGAGAATATAAAACAAAGTTTGACGAGTAAGGACAGATGAATACAACTTTTTTTTTACTGCTATTATTAACTGTTTAAGTGATTGTAAAACTTAACATTTCAGTCTGATTTCCACTCATGTTGTTCAATAAGTAACAAAACAGCATTTCAGTTTCAAAAACTCAATAAACAAACAGTCATAGTCCTGATTTCCAAAAAACAAATCTCTTTTAAATCTGACCAAGTGACAGCACTTATCAAACAATGGCTCCTCCGTGTGTGTGTGTGTGTGAAGGACTCATCCCTCTTTCTTTTTTTCTTAAATGGACAGCACGCTATCTAAAAGCCCGCTAAAAAAACTGGCTTTTACAGCCCACATTATTATACTGTACTTCAAACTATGAAGAGCTGCTGCTGCAGAGGTAAACACACACGCACGCAGCATAACAATCAGGGACATGAGGGCGGTAATGAGTAACAGAGTGTTACTCTTTACAGTAACAGAGTGTTACTCTTTACAATAGACAATAATTATGATGATGATGATGATTATGATTATTGCAGAAAGATAAAAAGGAAGATGGGGAGATGGAAAAATAAAAGCTGTTATGTTGAGCGAGAGAATAATGGAGAAGACTGAGGGACAGACAGTGCCTAGCGAGAATTTTTAAATTAAAGCCCATCTCGACATGTAAAGTATATTGGTTTGAGAAAAATGCCAATATGGATATACTGCATTAGACGACAGGAAACCAACTAAGAACAGGAGGATTTCATTTTCTCAACATCAGCTGCAGTAAAATCAGGTGTTCATCTAAACTGTCACATTAACATGATCTTAACCCTACTGAAGTGTTTTAGTGCTTTTAATCATCATATATAAATTTATATAAATTTATAAATATACACACCATATCAAGCTGATAAATGATGATACAAAGGGTACAAAAATAGTGAAATTATTGACGTCGTAATGACTGATTTGATGCTATCAATGTTTCTGTTTTATGTATGTTAAGGTCAAGTTCCTCTACATGGACAATAAAAGTGAATTAGCTTGTCTTTTCTAGCACACCTACAACTACAATCCGGTCCAGCTCAGCTGATCCTCCAAATCACCTTTGTGAACACAATCGATATCTGTTTTGTCGAAAGCAACTGACTACATAATGCTTCCTTCTTCAGCTTAAGGCCATAAAGTAGAAGGGTTTTTGCAGCTCTTGCACCGACTCTTCACTGAGTAGCACTGTCCTGTGTACTCTCCTCAAGCCATCCCATCTCCCCAATGTTTTTTTCCCCAAAGAGAAGTGCAGTCTTCAGAAAAGATAGAGATGAGAGTAAAATTTTCTCTGCCTTCCTCCAGCGCCCAGCCTCCTCTCCCAAAGGATGGAAAAGATGGAGAGGATGAAAAGGGAGAAGGAGAAGACCCATGAGAAAGAAAATTATTTTTCTGTCTTTCCCCTGATCGATCAGCATCTTATACCATCCAGCATTTTTCCACATTCTATGCCTTCCCCCCGCCATACCAAATAAAGTGCTCTACTCCCTTCGCTGCATCTATCTGAGCAAAGTTAGTCTTCAAGATGAAAACATCCAGACTTTATGGGATGAGAGAGATTGAATCCTATGAAAAAGAAAAAAAATTGCATTTTGAGCCTGGCTGCTTTTGAGATGAATTTTTGATGACCGAAACCACGTGAGCAGCTCTGAATAAAAGCATCGACTTCATCAACGCAAAACCTCCTTTGATACTTTGAACTAATTTGTTTCTCGGGAGATATGAACGTATGCTCTTCTTATCGAAGACAGCTAACATTGGATCGCGAAAGCCACATTCAGAGTCCGTACAAGACTAATGTTAATACAACACACAGCAGCTGAATGCTGGATGAGCCAGTTACAGCGTGATGAATGGCCCACAACCTTCCTTAATACATTAATGCAAACGCAGCTGTTTGCTGATTCCACTAACACTCTACCCAGAATCCCTCTCTTCTTTCCACACTTTGAATTTTCTGGTTTCATGTTAGTGCCACAGCAGTAGTGAGTGTTCAACCTGTAGATCCAGTTTGAAAAATTGCTTTTCAGCAACACATCAGTGATGTCACACTACAAGCAGAACTGAGCTTCAGTGCTTGTTTTTGAGTGATGTTCAATGTTTTGTTAACTTTTTTAGAGAGACTATGAATTGCTCTTAAAAAATAAATATATATTCAAGCCCTGATTAAAATTTAATTATCAAGATGAGAGGGCAAGAAGGCAACCTGTGTATCTGAAAGGAACAACGCAGTTTGCAAAGCATTCGCAGCTCCTTATTAAGCTTGTTACTCACAAAGCACAGCAACAACAGAGAGTGACTAAGGTAACCAAGGGAATCTGTTTAATGGACAAAAACTGGATTTTGAAGAAGTGAGTGAAATGGAATGAGAAAAATAACTTGAGTTGTAGGTTGAAACTCTTTCCATCAGAATTTGTTATATGGCATGTACAGCGTATAGAGAGAAACAATAGTAAGAGAAATGAATAATAGATGTTTTAATTTAACGTCGCAAAAACACACTGAAATCAAGTGAGCAGGTGCAAAATCTTGAAGGAGTGAAAGGAAACTTGAGACTAAGAAAAATAAATAAACAGGACTTACCTCGTAAATTCCTCCAAACAGAGACATGAACTTGCTGAGCAGAGAGGCACACAGACTGGCGATATGTACAAATGGACCCTGAAAGGATAGGGGGAAAAGACCATAAAATACCACAGGTGTAAACTAATGAGTTTACATAAAGATGGGCAAAATTAAGATAAACCATCTTGTTCGCCCCCCGGTGGCTGGCTGCAGTAGAGGTCATAAACCCCACCCTCTCAGACATGAGACAAATTAAAGCCAAAGTACACATTTCATACATCGTTCACAAAAACATTTAGTGTGTTAATTTTACTGGTTCAGGGAGGTTTGTTCAGCAGGAACTTCACAATCACCACTGCACCGACTCAGGCTCTAAATGACGTCACCTGCACAAGATGGCAGCGCCATATCAGGAATGTGTTGGCCTTATTTTTGTTACGGAAGTTTCCTGGAATCTGGTGAAAGGAGAACTCAGGCAGCAGCTGATGTCTTATGCAGAAGATTTTAATGTAGACTTGATGCATCAAGGAGACCAGAAGGTGAAACAATATACAAACGCTAACAGATTAACATGAGCAATGTTACTCTGAAGATGCATCTTCAGACTTGGGGGAGACAATTGCCTTCCATATGTCTTCCACAGCATCGCCATATATCTCCCTCTACTTGCGTCCCCCATTCTAACAGCACATCCATGAATGGCTAGAATTGCTGTCACTCTCTCTATGTTACATGTAGGTGTTCGCATCCTATCTGATAGTTAAGCCTAAAGTATGCATTCCTAAATCACATTGTCCTTACGTCTTGCCACTGGTGAAATACGCTCAAAGAGTTAAAGTTGAAGGGTTGAAGTTGGTGTCTCTCTGTCTAATATACAGTATACATAATATATAGTGGCATTTACAGTAATGTGTGAGGATGGTCAAAAATTCCTCAACAACTTTATTAAGTGAGAGGAAGTGTGGATACGTTCTTCATCTTTATAAAAACGTAATTGAGACAAACATTACAAGCCGAGAAGCACTTAAGCCTCCTGTTTGTTGTGCGTCACGAGACAGCACGTAAAACTCTTTGAAAATACATCATCAACAACAAAGTCCGCAGTGAAAGTTAAAATTCAGAGGATGATGTTCAAAGTGGAACCAACAGGATTAAAAGTGAGATCATTAAAAGAGTGATGCTCAAGTTATATGAAGTGAACGGCTGCTCAGAATCCAAACTGTGGATGCTGCTGCAGGCGTACACAGCCACAAGGGCCTGAGGCGTGTGTGTGTGTTTGTGTGTGTGTGTGTTGTGTGTGTGTGTGTGTGTGTGTGTGTGTGTGTGTGTGTGTGTGTGTGTGTGTGTGTGTGTGTGTGTGTGTGTGTGTGTGTGTGTGTGTGTGTGTGTGTGTGTGTGTGTGTGTGTGTGTGTGTCTGTGTGTGTCTGTGTGTGTCTGTGTGTGTCTGTGTGTCTGTGTGTCTGTGTGTCTGTGTGTCTGTGTGTAATAAAGGAAAAAACAACTTTTTTACTGTTGGTATGTCTTGGGGCTTAACGTCTTTTGGGGGATGCCATACTTACCTGAAACTTTTTTTTTGCTAAAGAACAGCGAAGTATACACTACATTTTCCAAACTCATCCACACAAAGTAGTGTAAAGGACATAAACAACATCTGCATAGTGAATCTGGGGATTCAACAATCTCCAGAAGAACAGTCTTCTACCTCCCTTTGGGTTTAGAAAAGGTCCCAAGTTAACTCTGCACGCTACCTCTTTCTCATTTTGTTTTGCCTCTTCTCCAGTTTCCACACTCTCTCAAGCCCAATTCATGCTGCTGCATAGGCTATAGCCTTAATGTAAGAGAGCTGGTATAAGCTGCAACTGATATTGTGTGTGTTTATATTGGTTTGAACTGAGGGTGTAGCGGTACACATTTTCTTCATACTTGTAAAGAAATCTTTCGGGACATTGGAGGACTGAACAGATGTGTGTTATTCTAACACAGCTCCCCATGACAATTAAGCATCAACAATCCAGGGGTTAGGGTTAAAGCAGTATACGAAATAACAGACAGAGCCCCAGAGAACGGACAGGGGTTTGTATTTTGTGTCAGAACCTGACCCGAGCATGATGTTTAGCCCGATTATAGGCACAGCTGTGGCTGAGGGGTAGAGTGGTCGTCCTCCAACCTAAAGGTCGGCGGTTCGATCCCCAGTCTGAACCATCTGCATACCGAAGTGTCCTTGGGCAAGATGCTGAACCCTGATTGGCCCCCGCAAGAATAACAAAGTGCTGCAAGTATATGCACTGTATGAATGTGTGTGTGAATGGGTGAATGTGAAACTGTACTGTAAAGCATCAGACTAGAAAAGCGCTATATAAATACAAATCCATTTACCAAATCCATTTACATGCAGGGTAAAAAGATCCTGTAGAAAGTCCAGCCAACACCACTAAACTCAACCCTCAGCATGAAACAACCCCTGTTTGATCATGTTGGGTATCCACACTCAAAAAATATTTTATTTGTTTTATTTATATGTAAATGTATTTTGTATGTATGCTGCTGCTAGTTGCAGCTGAACTACAGACTTTAAGAATGACAGCCATTGTCTATTAAACTAGTGTTCAATTATAAAAAAAAAAATACAAGCTACTTAATGCTTTATATTTCTTGTTTTCCCTGTATCGAAATTTCTAAGCTACGTACCAAGAAATTATTTTTGTGCACTGTTACACCCCAAGTAATAGACTGTATTGTTTCAATTTATTTTTTTATTTTCATTTTTATTTTTATTCTAGTCAGTTTGTTAGGTGACCTATAAAAGCTGCGTATGAGAAAGGAGTTTTAAGCTTCTGCCAGTTGCAAACTTAAGTGCTGGCATATGGCGATTTCCTGGAGGCAGAATGTACCAGTGCAAAATGTATTCATATTAAACTTGCCAACCTTTCAGTAGAACATACTCAGCCTTTTATGAATCATGTGTAAATCATGCAGCAGGCATGTAGAATGGGATCTGGAGACGGTGATGGTCCCCGAGAAGTTCATGTAGCATTCACTGATTTCTATAATATGCACTGATAGGTCTGCATATATGCACTGATTTCAGTCATGATAGAGCTGCTCCACTTTTTCAAGGCCCACTGGGAAAACTGCTCAAACACTTCACTGGGACCTTAATGAGTTTTTGATGACTGTTAACGGTTTAAATTGAAGCTGCAGCCAGCTGGTATTCTTCTCTGATTCTGAAAGCTTATTTCAGATGTTGTGTAAGCCGGCCGTCAAACCTGATGGCAGCTGGGTCCATATTTGATCACAGACAAAGATTTAATGCGGCGAATCACTGAAACACACTGTGCAATAGCTGTTGAATGAGGATCACCAGTTGAGTTTTCCTGGCATTGCTTACTAAAATAAAATATATAAATAGATATTGTCAGTTATATTAAGTTACATTTTTATGGTAAGTTTATTTTTTACGTGCGCATCAAGACTTTAGCCAGCTAACCAGGGTATTCCAGACATCATTCTCCCCAGCAAAGTGTTTACAGCTCCCCCTGTGGGATATGTTACCCCTGCAGTGATTTTTTGGGTTAAGGAGTTAGGGCGAATAACTCATCTTGGTTGCTTGTATTTGCAATCTCATTCTTTCTGTCCCTACCCACATCTCAGGATCATAGGTGATGGTCAGAATATAGATCGACTGGTAAATAAAAATAAAAATTGTCTTTCAGCTCATTCTCCACCACATTGGGGAGGTGGTGCTTGAAAATGCATGTTGCAGACCGTATTTCAACCCACATACGCTATTGGCTTTACTGTTTCATTGACTGACGCGCTGCTCCTGTGACTGGACATGTGCAAGTAATAGGGCTGGGGCGATATGGACAAAACCAAATATCGCGATATTTTTAGGATATATCGCAATACACAATATATATCTTCATATTTAGAAAACTCCTCTTAATCACTGTACCAATTTTAAATCCATAAAAGTCCACAGGAAGTGGCTTAGCTAGAAGACATTATAAATGTTGAGGCCTTATGATCATTGAGCAACTTTGGATCCTAGAGAAAACTCTGTGTTTAACCTTAATGGGCCCATGGAGCAGGTGATGCTGTTTTGTAGAAATGTGTGTGTGTGTGCGTGTGCATGTGTGTATATATATACAGTCTATGGTATATATATTACCTCCTTGCCCAGCGGCATGCCACTGCCTAGAGCGCAGGTGAGGCCGATGACTTTGGCCACAAAGGTTTTGAAGGTGAGGTATTCCTTCAACACCACTCCTCTCAGGATGGTCTTCATTTCTGGAATACCTGAACCTGCAGGGTGGAGGGGGCATGAGGTGTTTACAACAGATTGTAAAGTCTTGGTCTGAAACTTTGTTTATTGATGACTATATACGCAATAAAATCAAGTCACAAATCATCCTTGTGTGTAAATTAGAGAAAACTCGGCTAATCTGCTTCTTCAGGACTGTGTGGTTTGAACACATGTGACTGACAGTGACAACATAATTTGATTTTAAATGGTACTAAATTCATCAGCTAGAGTCAAGTTTCCATCCAAATGCAGCTGGTGGAGCTAATTTTATAGTTAGGCGCCATCAAAGCATCGGAGAAGAGGATGCAAAAAGATGGTGTGATCAAAAGATTATCAGTTAAAGCTAAATGTGGAGGAAATGTTTGTTTCATGTATTACTTTGAGGAAGCCTTCTCATCACTTCTCACAGTTTTGAGGTTTTTGTTTGCCCCGATTTTTCATTTCTTCGGCAGAGAAGCTTCAGTTAACAACAAAGTCCCACGCTTCACATGCCCCATGATTTATTGGCCAAGTCGGTTTCCTTTGCACTGTCAAATAATGTTTCCATTAACACATCAAACTTTCCTCAGCCAAGCGCAAAAGCTTTCTTAACGTTCTTATATTCTGTTTTCTTTATTAATGTTTTTTATTCACAAACTAGAAATATATAAATATACACAGGTACATGTCAGAGCCATTCAGTTTGGTTGTAGGAATTCTGTCCATCTCCTTATCATTGCAGACGGACACTGATTGAAATCAATATAAATCGTCACCGTCACTGCACAACTTCTTGAATATAAATTGATTTGCTGATATGTAGCCAAAAACATTTATTTCAATCACCTTGGCAATCCAGTTTTAACTTGACACAGGACAGTAGACGGCAGCAGTTTGGCCAGAAAGTATTTTTGGCTGTTTTGTGATGATCAAGACTTTAATAGCTTGGATGTCTGGTCACGTAATAAACTTAACACTTATGGGAAAGTATTTTCCACAGTTCCAGTATCGGGAACATAGGGATATTAGGAGCAACTACCATTTTATCTTTAGCCAACAAACTTACTACATATAGAGGGATTATATATCATGGAGATAAAGGGGGTGTGTTTGACAAGATATAGGACCTGTATTGGAATTCAGTCAGGGTAACAACTAATATGTTGACTATAATGTTAAGCACCAAGGTGTGTGTGTTATTTAAATCAATGTTTTGTTTAGGAATCTCTTCTTTTTACCTGATTTAACTGTGACAATAGTTGTATATGTTGTTTTTCCTCCTCTTTTCAAAATTGTCATTTATTTAGCTTATTTTCTTTCTTTACCATCTTTGTGTCAGTTTGTGTTCAGACAAAGCAGCAAAATAAAAAACATATTTGGACAAATATTTGCTTGGGTGGAGATCATTATGTATTTGCATATTAGCCTCATCTTTATATCCACCCAGCGATCTGCTGCTCGCCTGCAGCTGCAACTCAAACAAACAAACCTCCGCTTGTTTTCTGTTTTGCTACTGAGCGGCTACACAATGGCAACTGGCAAAATACAGTAGGAGTAATTCAGACAGAGGTCTGAACCGCAACCAAGAACAGACAAGAAGAGTCAACAGTACAGAGTTGCTTAATAGAACATGTATCAGAGTTGTAATATATTTGATGTAACACTCATTAACACCAGTCTTTGTCTGGAATATTTTATCAAACAGCTCATGATCTGCTGCTAATATAAGACAAACCTTGGTCAATCACCAGCTCTGAGTTAGCCACACATGGCCACACTTACACTTAGGTCAGAGAAACATTTGGATTATTTTTTATATCGGTGTTGATGAAAAGTACATAACATTTTTTTTTAAATTTGGGGATTGGAAGTCAACATTTATCCTATTATTTGCTAACAAATTACAGCACACTTAACATCAATATAAAAATATAAATAAGTGCAAAACTCTTAACAAATGTATATAACTTTCTATCAGTTTCAGTGCTTAGTACAGCGAAATGCTCCAGCAACAAGCAATAACAAGAGTTTTCCCCATGTGCTCATCACATAGGCAGTCAAAGATGGACCATCCATATGCTTTTAAATGTATCTTCACATCCCCAGGTGCTTCATTAAGTTTGGTGTGTTCATCCATTTCTTCTTCTTGGACATCTGAACCACCTGGTGTTGGATCCTTTCACGTGAAGTACAGCCACACCTTTCAATATTAAGGCAGTCTGCTGTTTTGACTGGAGTTTGGCAGCTATTAGCTATAAGGAGGCTAATGTTACGTCCTGCCAGAGCCATGTACAGAGAGTGTTGCCGCAAGATTAATGTAATGTAATAACGCAAGACAACTATTTAAGTACAGAGCCTGATTGGCACCGCGTTGTGGTTTGGTACCCTACTATTACTTCTATGCAACCCTACCTCTCATAATTCTCAGAGGTTTGAGAACAATTTTATTTTTATTTTTAGATGAATATTGTCTTTGAAAATAAACCAAAATCATACTGTGTAGACCATTCAATTTTAATATTATGTATTCAGGGTTAATTGTATTACGATTTATTGTTTACAGGCTGTGGTTACACAAGTGTAATTTCTTTTGTAAAACACAGTAATGTCAAACATTTAAAGTTCAAATCTAAAATCAGCATTAGATCAATGTGGACCTACAGTAATATAAGCCTGAATCAAATTATTATTTTCATTTTAGGTTAATCCAGCCAATAATATTTCATGACTCAATTACGTACTTACTGGGCAAAATACATAGATTGTGGCAACTCTTCAAAAAGCTCAAAGTGAAGTTTTCAAATTAAATAACGACATGAAACAGAGAAAAGTAGCAGATCCTTACACTGCAGAAGCTGGTACCAACCAGGAAGTGAAAATACATTTTTGGTGAATAACTTTTATGATCAATCTGTTGTAATTTGTTTATGGAATATCTAATAATTTAACTTGTGTGAGCGTGTGTGTGTCATACCGACAGCCTGCGGGGCCAGGATCTGTGTGAAGCCGGCAGAGAAGGTGATGAGGACGACAGGGTAAGTGACCCAGGCCAGATACTGCAGGAACACATTGCTGTCCAGACCACCGTACATCCATTTCTGTGCTGTGGACACACACACACATGCACACATAAACACACACACAAAGGTCTAAATGTATATCCATGAGTGCTGACATATTAACCATTTAAACATTGAACAAATGCTTCTTTTTGCTTTTTGTGTCCAATTAAATCATCTCTCATTCCTTCTTCCCATTTAAGAAACTCTTCAGCCACCAAAAGCGACTATGTTTCCTATGTTCCGCAACAATTTGCTATGGTTTTCCCCAAGGTTCAATTTGCTCCATTTACAAATTCCTTTGGGTGCAGATGATTAACATATATCCGATTTAATTGATTCAATTTGGTGGAAATATTTCCACAAAATTTAAATGAAATCTAAAGGTAAAGTTTTAATACATTAAAAAGAGAAGACAGAGGCCGGGCTCTGGCATCTTTGCAATTACTCTCCAGTGGATACAGAATCATTTAATAATAATACAATATTCTGAAGTGGCAGATATTTGTTCTACTTGATTGGACTATTTGGTTAATTTATTTCCTCATACATTTTCACTTCTTCTCGTAAAGTTATTTTCTCTTTACCATTTTGCATTTCATAATACAAAATTGTAATGTATAATACTTAAGATATGATAAACGGTGTGATGTATAGTTGTTTGCATGCTTAAAGTTACAAAAAATATACAGTATGAATGCCTCCTATGGTTTCTTGTATTCTGCTTCTCTGTTTTTTTCAAGATTTTAACCTCACAAATGAATATACTGCTTCCCTGTCAGCAAACTAGATCCTCTCTACCATGCATTCGATACGATTTTGGACTTCCCTCCTGTATATATACTTCTTCCTCCCCTTACTGTCTCAGCACTCTACATTGCACAACCTGAGCAATAGGTACAAAACGAACCTCTCCCTCACTAGCTTCCGCCCTCTCTCACCTTGTAGGCAGATGGCGATGCAGAAGTCCACTGCCCAGCTGACCAGGGCCATGAGGAGTCCCAGCAGGATGAGGAAGATCCAGTCCTCCCCGACCCGCGAGATCAGGAACTTCTGACAGCGAACGGTGCAGACTATAGGGATGGCAGGATGACAGGATAACATGTTAGGACTGCAAGAATAAAATACAGTAAAACTACATTACCCAGACATAAGCGCTGAGGCTTGGAAAAAGCAAACAATACGTATTCTTATTGCGAGAAATATTGGCCAATAACAGCAGGTGTTTTTCAATCCAACAGCTTATGAAACTCAGTCATACAGCAAACTTGTTGTCTGCCCCAAAGTAACCTTAAGAGGCATTTTATTTTATTTATTTATAAATGGTGAGATCTACGCTTAGCCCAATTTGAATTGTTGTGCATGTTTAACACATTGATCACTTATTATTGTTAATAAATGCAAACTACAGGACCTATAAAATAAAGTGGTTCTGCAGATGGGTAGTGAACCTTGCTCACAGACGATGTGTGGAACAGTATTCATTAATTAATTATTCAATTTTCGATGGTTTAAGGACATAACACTCACCGAATTTCTAATCAAACAAAACCCTTACTTTCTCACATACCTTTAACATACTCTAGTTATACGGATACTAAATATTTGGGGGTTTTATTTGGCCAGGTTTCTCACAATTAACTAATTCTGATGGGAAACTGACGACAGTGAGTTTTGTGGGTAAAAGCCCTTTATTGGGAAAATTACAAATTAAATTTGTATCAAAACTGTCATTTTTGTTAAATTAACTTGATTGAAACATGGATGGAAAGTCAGCCAACTGATGTGGAAGCCAGATGCCGGAAGAGCAATATGACCTCAGAAACCAGTACACACTATGACTAGCAGAGGTTACAATGGAACGCTGCGTTGACATATTGCGCTGTTACTTTGTGTTAATATAATATGAAGGTACTGATCTATATTAAGTGCCCAGCACACCGCACATTAAGGGACTACAAATTAAAACACAATATACACACACTAACCAGGACATGAAGCACAATCAGATCTGCTTTACTCACCTGCGAGCAAGAGGAAACTCATGGCTTATATACAGAAGAACACTCGGTAAAGACATGCATATACACAATTATTAATTATGACTAATTGATGGGACAAAACATTAAAGGGTAATGGCGGCTCATTACAATCTGCATACAAACACCATAATTACCTCAACTAAGAAGGTTGTGCTTCCACCCGCATCGGTTTGTTTGCTTGTCCACTGAGGACGTTAAGTTGGTGTCTGCATTTATCTGGTTTGTTAGTTAGTCAGCAGGATTATGCGAAAACTACTGAGCCAATTTCCATGAAATTTTGTGGATGGGTTTGGTATAACCTACGGTTGAAGCCATCAGATTATGGAACATTAGGATCCTGGATTTATTTTCTTCATATTTTAAACATTGTGAGATATGGTGCTTTTCAACATATTGCTTGATCTCTCAGAATATTATTTGGATGAAAAAAATCAGACAAGTTGTGGGGACTGACATCACCAGATCTAGTTAATTTAAATGTGGTGTCATAAGTG
Organism: Limanda limanda; assembly: GCF_963576545.1. Lineage (NCBI taxonomy): Eukaryota > Metazoa > Chordata > Actinopteri > Pleuronectiformes > Pleuronectidae > Limanda > Limanda limanda. The sequence continues at coordinate 2,005,399 of NC_083641.1, read as the reverse complement.
GACTGTTAGGCCTTGGCAGCGGTATGGGCTCTTTTATAATTTTCAGGGTATGACACCACTTTCCTTTTTGATTTCATATTTCTACTATAGGGTCATGTGTAGAATTGTTTGGCCTTGGTGGAGGTATGCACTTCTAGTTCACACCGCCTAATGTTCACACCAGATTTTTTCTCTCCTCCTCCCCAATCATCCTCCAGGCCTGTCCTCATTTTCCTTCTTTCCTCTGTGGGGTATTTGGTACTTGGGAGTAGTGGGACTCTCCTCACACTAATGACACTAACAACACTCACATACACTTGTGTGTTTCCCCTTTTATCTCCTGCATATAGAACCAGCGATTATGTAACACTCAAGACAATTTTTCACATATTTTACTGGCCAATTCTATTTCATTGCACCATAGAGAAAAAAAGGTTCAAGATTCAAAGTCTTTCTCGTCATCATACTCAAGTAATCGACTTGTAATATGCTTCTCTCTCCAAGATAAATCTAAATACAGGTGTCAAAATAAAAAATTGAAATATAGTGTGAAAACAACAAAAGTAGCAGCAGCAGAAAATAACTATATACAGAAGGTAGAGTAACCATATTTATAGTGCAAGTAACCGTATTTATAGTGTATAAGCATTTTATTGAGTGAGGCCAAGATGGTGAAAGGGGGTATTCTGTTAAAACCAATTTTCCTGGATACTCCTTATTAAACTATTTTGATCTTCATCTGTGGATCTTTTCCCTTAGGTCAAGTAATATGGCCGACATGAAGACGGCTCACTATCATTTTGTGTTTCTTCTTCTTCACCAAGCAAACATGCCTCACTCCCGCATTGTATTTTCTCTCTACAGAGCCTGAAAGATGGGTCAGCTCAACAGTTACTACAATGCCCTTATCAGTTTGCTCTTTTCATGCAACACAATCAAAGAAAAATGCACGTAAAATAAATATTTATATCAACTACACAGGTGTAATGAATTGTATCTTCGTGTGGTAAATGTGTCCCTTTTTTTCCCGCTCGGAACCTGTTTGGTTTAGTTAAAACTAACTCTGAGGCGTTTTTTTTTTTCCAATGAGCAGACTGGCTGCAATGATGGCAGCCTTTGTACCTGGGATATTTTGGCGTAATTTCGGGACTGTTGTAGGAAGTGGAACACATGTCTTCTAGCTTTACTTATAGTCCACAATACAATATTGGAACGTCTGGTCCAGTGTTATATCAATAAATTACATGTGTCTTCTTGTTCTGACTTTATTATTCTACCAGTGAATGTGAACAGAGCATGTGTATCTCAGTAAATCTCTCTTCTTTTCAAGATGTTAGTCATCACTTAAGAATCTTCTGTGATCATTTCAGTAATTGTGTTCTTTAATGGATTTACTAAGTGTGAGAAGGAGACAGCTTCAAAATAGGCAACACAATCTCAAGATTTATTTAGTTAATTGTTATTTGGTCATTAGTTACAACTATACCTTTTTGTTTTGTTACATAAGAATAGACCACATTTATTCAGTGTTGTCTAATGAACATTCTTGTGGTATTTCTATCTTTTCAGGCCCACACGAAGCAAAGAATATTAACATTGCAATTTGTGTACAAGCTCCTTTCCTGTTGAGGGAAAACTCTAAGATAATGTCCTAAAGTTTGTAGAATATGATCATGCAGATTACACGATTAATATGTTTATGACTAATTAACCATGCTGCTAGGTATGCTTATTAGAAACATGTTATTAATGTGTTACTAATTAGCCTCAAGGTGGAAGAGAAAATACCTCTGAGTATGCAAAATTCTTTTAATGCCACATCAAACGTGTGGCCTATATTATAGTGGTTTCTATTCATTAGGGTTCAATAGTTAATAAAACGTAATACTAAATAATTAACACAATTTTGAATGTCCTGTAGCTTTAAATCTTATGGGAAGCCAAGGAATTATTTTGAGGGATAATTCCTGGCAAGTAGGGATGCACGATATATATCGGCCCGATAATGGTAATTTCATGATTATTTAATAATCGGAAGTTATAGATGATAAAACGTCCGATAAACACACTGTGAACTGTTTTTTTTTAAACAATGGACTATTAATACTGATGCCTGTGTTTGACTGACAGACAGATATACCCTTAACACGTCAACACACACACACATTCTCCTATCAACACTTACAGGAGCTGTCTTGCAGAGGTGCACAGACACACACACACAAACACAGACAATGATTCGTCTTTGCTTTTCATCACTTGGATGTTACGTGACACTACTGAGAAACAGGCTTCGTACAAGTGTATATTTAGATTTATATATTTAAGTGTAGAGTGAATGTATGTCTGTGTGCTTGTGCGTCATCTCACCCACGGGCCGTCTGTGTTCTTGGACCCCTTCTGTCATCCAGACACTAGTCAATGTAAATGAGTGTTGGTGCATGCATGTGTTTGTGTCTCAGCCATGTGTGTGCGCAGACATGATTTATTTGTATTTTTAAGCGTGTGTGTGTGTGTTGTGCAAGCTTGCGAGTGGGACTAGCTGCAGGTGTAATCTTGTCTTTTTTTGAGATTTTATTAATTTGGCCTGCGCTGGTATTGCTTAATCATTCACACACGCATGCACGCACGCACACACACACAATGTGCACACTGGTTGCTGACATTATTCTTCGTGGCATGCAATAAGCAGCATGCTAGTTCCCAATAACTCTCATTGCCTTCTGACTAACCTTCTGGACCACTCTCCCCTTCCATCCCTCCCCTCTCTGATCCCATCATCCCGCACTGCTTCTCTCCCCCTTTTTTCATCCTCTGCACTCTACTCATCCCATTCAACCCTCTGACTTTACCCCTCATCTCCTCCTCTCCATCTCAGGCCTTATCTGTTGCCCTGCACTCCTCCATCCTAGTTTCTTTAGGCGCTCTCATCCCTTTCTCTCTCCTTCCATCTCCTTACTTCATTCTCGGTCACCTGCTTGCTCCGTCTCTCCTCAGCAAGAGAAATAATGCCCCACACCTGTTAAGATTAATTTAGGTTGCCTTGGATACACAGCACATCTACTTTCTTGGCCTGACATTATGAAACAGCTTGTGTGTGTGCATGCGTGTGTGCCTGCGTGCGATAAAGGAAAAAAATATTTTTTTTATTGTTGGTATGTTGGTACCATGCTGGTTTTTTGGACTCAAACTACTGATACCAAATATATAAAGCAGCTGAAGTATAAATGAGCATTCCAGCAAAACCACTGTTATCCTCCTCCTACTTGTAACCCATGTCAAAACGAGTTATCTCATACAAAAGGTGTAGTTCAAAGAAAACAGGACTTTCACATTGGAGACCGCTGCTTGTTTCAAGTGAAACTGATAGACAACATTTTATTTTTTGTTTGTTTTTTATCTGTGACCATTCAACAACCATCACCGCAGGTTTATAATGGTTACCATGGTGATACATTTTAAGGTAGCTCTTATTTTAACCCAATTTGATCTAATACTCATTTTTGTAAGAATTTTCAAACCTGAGACCGCTCCACAACCTTAAAGGCATGTTTATTGTTGTTACCATGACAACAACAGTCCAGTATTCGTGCTCCGAATACAATGTTAGGGACAAACTAGCCATGGTCCAAATCTTTAACAAAACACTTGACAGGCAAACATGGGGTTAATGTTTTAGCAACATACTGTTATTGCTTAAATGTCCAATGTAGTCTGTGTGTCCGTTCGTCTAGAAGGGATCTGGGGGATCCTGAGGCAGTCCCACGCCAGATAGGACATAATATCACTCAAGCATTCTCTGGGTCTACCTTGGCATCTCCTCCCAGTTATGCACGCCTGAAAATTTGGAGGGAAACCAGAAGGCATCCTACCCAAGGTCAGGCTATAGATAAAGGAGCAGTACATTAGTGTCTACACTTGTGGACTTTCATATCTTATTCAGATGCACCAGACAAAGAGGCAACAACTACAGCTCTTTTTCGTATTATACCAGTGGCAAGACGTTAGGACACAATGTGATTTAGGAATGCATACTTTATACGTAACTATCCAATAGGATGCAAGCACCTGCATGTAACATAGAGAGTGACAGCAATTCTACCCTTTCATGGATGTGCTGTTAGAATGGGTGACGCAAGTAGAGGGAGATATACTGGGATGCTGTCGGAGACATCTTCTGACCTAGGGGTTGACAATTGCTCATGTTTCTCTGTTAGCGATTGTTGAACCGTCTGGTCTCCTTGATGCATCAACTCTACATTAAAATCTTCTGCACGAGACATCAGCTGCTGCCAAAGTTTTCCTTTGACCAGTAGACAGTAAATTAAACCTACAAACCAATAAGAGGTTAAAAAAGGAAAGTATCAGAAAAACCAAACCAAAAACCAACACATCGGTCTGACTGTACTGGGGTTATTCTGAAAATCATGGCAGAAGGTAGGCAGAGTAACACACACACACACACCTCTTTGAGAAAAATCACCACGGGTGCATATTCTCTGCCTCTGTTTCACATAGAACCCAATTATTTAAATCACCCCCTCATTTGTTATGCAAGGTGACAGCTATATATGGGTGTAAAGGGTAAAAGAGCCTACCATTAATGCTTCAATTTTGCACAGTCATGCCAATGAGGCCTGTGCCCATTCTGTGTGTATGTGCCTCCACATTCATTATGTAGCTTCATGCGTAAGCAAAAGATTCAATTAGAAATGCTTGGCTGTGTTTAAGGCCACCATCTTAATTACATTAGAATTAATGTAGTTGGGAAAAACTGATCATTCAGCTCTTCTGCTTCTTTAACAGGAACTTTGAAAGATACAGTATGTAAAGTATGACCTATACAGAACCGAACAAAGGGACAAGTTTTCCTGTTGAATGTCACAAACTGATAAAAGCAGATGTATCAATATTTTTAAACTTTCATGCAAAATGATTGAGTACCAGTTTAAAAATATGTTTTTTGCATTGTAAACAGTCTCTGAATATTACAGTCAGAAGATGTAGTTTAAAGCCGCAAAAAAGGTGATTGACTCAATCAAGTTCCGAGTTACTAGTGCACTGAAAACTGAGGCACTCTCTTACTTCACTGTCTAGCCAAATTAGCGTCTTCAGCCTGGTGAAGAGATTAAAATCAGTCCAACAAAAGCCAAAGATTCAAATGATCAGTTTGCACAATAACAGACTGAAAGCTTGCTGTTGACAGCGGCAACATACAGGGGCTAAAATACCTCAGTAATATTCAAGATGGAGATCTCAATGGCTTAGTCAAACCATTGTCTGTGCAAGGTTACATAAAAAAGTATTATGTACAATACCGTTTGTATGACATTACTCTGTTTTGGATTATTAAATTGCAACTGTCTCAAAGTTCAAATGCAATTAGCATTTTAAAGTTTACCGAAATTGAAACATGCAAAAAAGCTTATTTGGAATTGACCAATCCCTGAGTGAGTCCGCTGATCCCAATCAAGGACAGTAACAGATTCCGCTCAAAATTGTTGTTTCATACATAAACTGGGAGACTTCTCAATCGACATAAAGCGGTTTTGGTTCCAAAACAAGCAACAAGAATTAGTAAGATAACAAACTGGTCCCTTAAGGCCTTAAGGCCAAAAAAAGTAGATGGATGCATCTGTAAATGTTTCTTCTAGTTCGTATTATAACCATCTCCAATCCCTCAGCACGCTCTTACTGTAGCAACTCCTCCCCGTTCATTAATCCATCCCTCCTCAGCTCCTTCCTTCATGTTGATGTTTTCTCTATGCTAATGAGATGTAAAAGGAGGTGATGTTTATGTAAATGTGCTGTAACGGCGGTCCCAGGCGAGCAGGCAAAGCACCTCGTCTCGCATTCAATCACTCGGTTTGCTCGGCGAGTGGCGCTGGTTGCGACTCCCCTCTTATGGCTGCAGTAAAATGTCTGCTTAATGAGGTGTAATGGTGTATCCGCACACGCACACAGGCCGGCACAATCACTAAAGCCATTATGCAAAAACACCCTCGCCGTCCCACGTTAATCGCTTCTGAAGACAGTGTGATGTATGTTTAAAGTTTCTTCAAGGAGTAACACTAAAACCAACACATTCAATGAGATTTTTTTTCCTGACCCGTCGGAAAACGAGGTCTCCGTTCTGGGTCAGAACATTCAGAAGAACAGGGATATCCAACAATAAAATCGTGATAGGTCAGAATGCTGCTTCTGTCTTCGTCTTTTTTTCACGTTGGAGCCTTGCTACTGAGTGTGTGGTGGCATTTTCACGGTTTCATTATCTTCATTAAGTTCATTTATGTGGGCAGTGTCTGTTGTGTGATTGAAGGCTTCTATAATCCTCACCAAAGTTGCAGTCAAACACGGCAAAGCACACGGGCGCACACGCACGCACAAGATGACAATAACAGGTCGTCAACTTAAATGTGGGGGAGTAAGTTTGTGTGCATGATAAATAAATGTAGAATGGGGAAACATTTTTTTCTATTTTTTGTTTTGCGACTGTGAGTGTGTTTGTGTTTTAGCCCGATCACACAAGTTTCATTTCCTGGATGAAAGGCTGGTGAACGAAATGCCAGGGGACCTGCTGCTAACTCGCTGCACCTCTTCTCTCTCATCACCACTCTCATCAGTCTATTTCCTTTTATTTCATCCATCCAATCCCCAGAACATTACCATCAACTCCCCCTCTTTTTATTTCTCTCTCTCTTAGCTCTTGCTTCCTCTGCACCCTCCTATGTTGAAGTTTTCCTTCTCCTTCAAATTATCCTTCCATTTCCGCTATGCATCTATTTATTCCTCTTCCGATATTGCTCTCTATTTTGCACACCCAAAACCCCCACCTCATCCAAACCACCCATCACTGCTGTTGTCGAGTCAGCACTTACATTCCGCAGTCCTCTGCAGACACCCAAGTGAGCTGATTTACACTTTTATACTTGGGCATAACCATTTTCAAAGCATTTCCAATGCATATACATTTGCTGTTTTTTAAAATGACAGCAACGCACACAGAGTAGATACAGTATTCACATACTGTAACATACACATAAGGTTACTAGCAGTGTGTGTATGCAGACATATGAAAGCAGTGAAATGAGGCAAACACACCATCAATCTTGGAAGAAACAAAAATAATGAAAACTTGCAAGCGAACGCACAACACACACTGCTGTTGAAAAAAAAACTACACATGTAAAAGTGTATGTGTGGTCATTGCAAATTGCAACAGTAAGAAGGGAGACATTGATCATTACGTTCGTCTGCAGCTTGCACTGCCTAATCAGAACCATTCATCTCCCCTATCGCTCTCACACATACTCACACGCATGCACGCACGCACGCACGCACACACACACACGCGCAGCTAAACTAAGATGTTCAGAGGTCTTTATTACTTTCCATTAGAGCTTGAGGCTAGCTGTAATAAGGCCAGGCTGAGGGAGTCAGTCTTATTTGGCACAGAAAAACACAGTGGAATGGGAATATCATGCACACAGATATTTTTCACGTTAGCTGCTGATTAATATGAGGCCACAAGGTGAGTGAGTGTGAGAGTGTGCAAGTGTGTGACAGAGAGAGTATATGGATGGCTGTGTGTGTGTGTGTTTTTGGGCGCTTCTTTCAATCTGTGGGATCATCTGACGTCCTGTTTTTCCACACACACACACACACACACACACACACACACACACACACACACACACACACACACACACACACACACACACACACACACACACACACACACACACACACACACACACACACACACACACACACACACACACACACACACACACACACACACACACACACACACACAGGTCAGTGTGGACTATAAAAACTTGTGTGTTCAAAGCTGTTTTATTGGGGTCGATGATCACAGCAGGTTGAGCGGCAGCAGAACAATATTTCAAATTGTAGAACTGTCAGTCAGAACACAGGATCAAGGACATTCACTTTGAAAAAGGCAGGTAGCCATTTACAGAAAGGTTTAAGTCATGTTTGACAAGGCCTCCTCACAACCATACTGTGAAAAGGTCGACAACTTCTGTGTCCTACCACATCCTTGCGTTTTGTATTCTGTCCATATCAAACATGATTGGTATTTGAAAAACCTCTACAACTATGTCACTAGGGTCAGTCAAACAAAACAAAATCCCACCACGCACGCACGCACGCACGCACGCACGCACGCACGCACGCACGCACACACACACACACACACAATGAGTTGTTTTAATTGAGGTTGCTATTAATACATTGATAAGCAAGGGGGTAAAAGGACTTTTCACAAGCGCGTAATACAGTTGGTGCAACATTTAATGACCACTTCTTTAAGATTAATGATGGTGCAGCAGTGCGGCTGTATTAGCTGTAGCAGCATGGCGTGTAAGAGGACTGAGGGCATGGTAGTCGTAAGGGCAGACTGGGAATGATGCAGACGTTGTTGTTTTATTGTTTGCTTGTTTACCAGAGATAAAGTCCCGGGCTGGGGGTTCCAGAACATACGGGTACCCTGACCCTGGAGGACAAATAGACCACACAATATAGTTAAACACAAGCAGTGTGCCTCTGTGTGTGTGTGTGTGTGTGTGTGTGTGTGTGTGTGTGTGTGTGTGTGTGTGTGTGCGGTGGGATTTTGTTGTCCAAAGTAATTTTTTATCAGTGTAGAAAAAAAAGTAGAATCACTCTCTATTCTTTTTTTTCTACACAACATTATTAGTTGGTGATCGTTGTGGTTCTTCTGCAAACTTAGTAACACAACACAAAAACGGTGGCATACAAGAGAGTAGGAGTGATGATAGAATGCAGGACCTTGGACAGAGAGGGGTAAGAGAGGAGGAGGAGAAGGAGAGCGTGAGAGGAAGTGACATGGAGGGAGAAAATAAGACGGTGAAGAAGGAATTTAGAGGGGGAAGAGGAAATAAAAAAAACTGCTTGACTTGCAGATATGATTACATTGCTTATAACATAAACAAATAATGAATTAATCTAATGAGAGCTGCTGAATATTTGTTGTAGGAAAATGACCGTTTGCTGAACCACGCCTTATAATGATGACTGTCCAATCAGAGATCAGGAACTGTGACTATACATAGTCAAATGAATTTCTTAAATATGAGTTGAAAGAAAGAAGAGATTTTTGTACCTTTTCCGATATATTTTTCAACCAGAGGAAATGAAAAATAGAAAAAGTTTAGATAAAGTTGTCTATTCTTTCTGGATACATGTTGACAAAGTAAAGAAACAAAATATTTAAGTGTAAATGGATTATCACTTGGCTCACTGGTGATTACAGAGAGAGTAATAATTCAGAATATGGGGCTCCGAAGGATGGGGAGAGAGTAAGAGAGGGAGAAAGATACACCAACACCCACATCAGATTGTGCCCAGGAAAGAAGAGTGATGGAAAGGAGGAGGTGATGGATTACAGATGGAGAAGGAAGGGATGAGAGCTGAGAATTGAAAGGAAACAGAAGAGGAAAAGAGAGGTCAGAGGAGCGATGGAAGAAGAAGAGGAAGAAGGGGAAAAGATTGGAGAGAGCAGAACGAGGAAGTGGAGAAAATGAAAAAGGAGATGAGGAACAGAGGAAAGGGAGAAGAAGGTGAAAAGCAAAACAGAAAAAAAAGGGAGATGGAGTAGGAGAGGGTAGAGGAGGACAGATGAAAGAGAGATGAAGGAAGGACCAGAGATAAGGGAGGAGGAAAAAATAAAGCAATAACTTGAGAGCACAGAGCAAGATCAACAAGATTGAAATACAAACATAAAAAAGTTGCATAATAACTAAAAAGTAGAATAAGACCTCATTGGTGCCTTTGGAGTTTAAAAAACATCGATTTTGGAGTGAGAGGAGCCGCCTATAAAACCACATGTTGATATCACAATCCAAAACACATAAAAATTAATAATGGCATCAATAAAACTTTGACCTGGTTACTGCTGCAGTAAAGACTCACCACACAGCAGTTATTGATTTATAGATCTGCACAAATTCACCTCAGGTTGCAGCTTAATAAAGAAGTAAATCTGTTTTACTGTATCTACTGACAGCATATCCAAGGGATTAATCAAAATTTCACTTTTAATAAAACCGCAGCATATAAATACAATGAGTAAAGGAAGTATAAACTTTTATTATTACATTTTATTTCCTTCGACTTACTTCACCAGTTTATTATACTGCTGGGATGACAAATAACTCCTTCTCCTCCTCTGAACAAGCCGACTGAACCCCTGCTCCCCCCCCCCCCCTTTACCTTCAAGCGCCTGCATTTTTCAAAATCATCCAGTAGGCAGAGAGAAACTTGACCGGGCTTCAGCATTACTCTTTAAAACTGCTCCCAGCAGATTAAGAACCTTGATGACTTTGGCCAACCTGTGAGTCCCTCAGTGACAATATCTGACAATAGGGGTAAAAAACGCTTCATCACTGTTTCCTCTGAGAATTACTTTGACAAAATGAATGTGGCTGACACCTACGCACCTCTTCTGTACTATATCAAAAAAGTAGGGACTGGCACCGTTTAGGCACTGGAACTGTTTTATAAGTAGTGAATCAACACCTGTATAAGAAAAAACCCAACCCTGGTCCTCATATGTAACATTAATCTCTCTTCAGTAATAACATTTAACCTGCGATTGATTTGTGCAATGACGTTTTGTAAAAACTATGGGAACTTGGTTGCTTTTAAGACATTTGCTGCCTGATTTTTCAAGCTAGAGTTAAAAAAAGACTCACGTTTTCCGAGCAAATCATTATAATCCGCCATTAACCTGCTTAGAAATCAAATAAAAAGGACTTTAAGTTCTTAAGTATTAGTGTATAATTCTTAGTCATCAGTTCATCCAAAGGTACGCATCAAAAACAAATAGTTAACTGTAAATTCAGTTAACAATTGTTCCATAATGTAACCAAACTCAGTAAAAAACAAAACACGTATAAGCTTATGTGTTAATATGTGAAAACCTAGCATTTAATAAAACATTATCCAAACGAGTTGCATCTGAAATTAATCTGTTTTAATGTATCTGTGTTCAGTGTAAAGTGGGAATAACCACTCTAAATAAGAATACATTTACAAGGGATTATTCAATGTTTCACTTTGAAAAAAACCCACTTGATTTAAAAAGTGTAGTAGTAAGCATAAACCTTTATTATGCTATTTTATATCCCTCATATTTCTTCACCAGTTAATTTTACTGCTGGGAGGAGAAATTACACATTGCCAAGATCTAAAGAAATACAGTTAAAAAACCCTTCACGTTCGAATGAACAAGTTTTTGTGCTCATTTAATATAACATTATCCAAACGATTGCCTAACATCAGTGCAAGTTACATCTGGCATAAACAAACTTGACAGCAGCAAAACTTACTGGATTGAAGGGTAATTGGCACATAACTATTATAATGAATACATTGATGGGAGTGAGACTTCTGTCTGAGACCCAATTAGAGCGGGTTTGCAGAGTGAGATAAATATTTGAGTCAAGATAGAACCCACAAAAACTATGGGATCAGTACTTTTTAAACTAAGAACATGATTATCTCCTGAACTGAAGTAAAACACATGTACGTATATGTCTCGTTATTTCCCCCTAAAGAGTGATGACTGCATTGAAATACATCATAACCATCACCCAGCCAAGCCTTAGATCTCTCATGGGAAAAAAACAAAACTTTACAAAAATGCTGCATGTTCCCATACATTTTAAAACCATTTAAATGTAAAGCCTGGCCCGTGAAAGTCAATCATTAGTGTGAGGCCTGCATTCATTTTTTCAAATCTGTCCCCCGAAGAAGCTGCAAGGAACAAGTGCAAATATATTAAATAGGAAGTGGCCATCTTAATGCTCCCAGCCAGCAGTGGTAGAGATGCCATCTTGGCCTAACCTACTGTCCCTGAAATAATTAAAATCAATATAAGCCAACACTGTGGCTACTGACCACTCTCTCTGCTGACATGCACATTGGACTAATGCCACAACCTCTCGAGTAAACTGCAGTGAAAGGTCTCTCATAAACATCTGCTCAAGTGACAATGAATCAAATATTGATCAGTGGCCCAAGTCTCCATGGTTACTTGATATATTAAAGAGAAAGTTCCCTGGCACCAAGCAAACACGCGCACACGCACACCATCAGCCACACAAGCAGCAATTTAACAGTGTGTACGTTTGTGTGATTTCCTGGACTGTGAGAGCGTGTTAATGATTAAACAGCATGTGTTCTTATATAACATGTCCAGGTAAAGGTTGCCAATTCACTGCACCACCTGTTGATTTGGTAGATTTGGTCCATGCTGAGTTGAAGTGTGCCATACCCCATAACGCAGTCACACAGTCTCTGGTACCTTCACCTTTTGATACTTAAGTGTTAAGAAGTGGCTGCAGGATGACAATGTGAAAGTAGCTGATGTCGTATAGGAGCAGTGGGAACATTATACTGCCAGCAGGTACATTATAGGCGTTTAGTTTGGTCGTTCTGTTCAAGTTGTTGAGTCCATCAAGCCGACATACGCAGCCTGATGCACTGAGAAAAATGATTTTTTTGGCCCTATAATCTTTACTTGCTTATTTTTTTAATTCTAAAATAAAATCTTAAGTGATTTTACTTAAAAAATCTATATATTATTTAATCTGATACTTGAAATTTGTTTGTTAATATGAATCCTCAATTTGATACAATTTATTATTCACGCCAAGTACTATTTACTAAACTTCTTTATTGACTGCACAACTTTACACAATGAAGTGAAATTTACTTGGCTAACGTTAGTTTGCCAACGCCGGTGACGTCAGCGTCATAGACCGGAAAGCGGTCTTTTTAAGCCTCACTTGCGGGAGAGACGTCGGCTGATGCTTACCTGCACGGAGACGACAGACATCACAAAAAAATAAATGGACGTTGGGTAAGTGTTATGTTTCGTTTACTTTGCACACTCCTGTTAGGCTAACAGTGTTAGCTGGTCGGCTAAAGTCAGCGCGTGAGTCGGTCACAAACCTTGCTAGCATTAGCTTATCAGTTACCTGCTAGCTAGTAGTGCTCGCGCACACAGTGCTTTTCACGCTAGCACCGAACCTGTGTCTGCTTCTAGAGAAACTCACACGGTACGGCTCGTATGCCGTCTGCCCTGCTAAGTTAGACCGGTCACTTTTCCTTACTTTTTTTTACTATATATCAAGACGGCCACACACACGCACACACACTCACTCGCACACACTCGCACACGCACTCACTCACACACACAAACACACACGGGCTGGGGCCATGCGTCGACCCCACGAAGAGCACGTATTCATCTAGCATAGCTCACATCTACTTGTAAACGTATTCACACACTTAAAAGGCTGATTCACAGCTCGGACTGGGCAATTTTTTTTTTCCATATGTTTATACTTAAGAGAATGATTTAATGTATATATAAATGACATATTTTTATATTGATTATGATAAATTCATTATTATATTTGATTAATACAAAATAGTTCAATTATAAAGAGTTGAATGCAGGTAATGTTTAACTGGAGAAGTTTCCATACCACTCATTATTAGGTTATTCCGGTTGATATCTTTAAAGCTATCAAGTACGAATACCCACTCCTAAACATGAACAGGCTTGTTGTACATCTCAGTATTTAAGTTGTTGACTTGTGTTCATGTGGGAATAAAACATTCTAATATAATTTCTCCATATACTTTCCAGAATATTTGAAGGACATTGACTCTGCCATTTGGTTTTACCTGCTAACGGAAGGTAAGATTAAATTAGATCTGTTGCAGGTTTACTTGTAATTTTTATGCACAGCAAACATTGTTTAGTTTTAAGATGTTTACAAGTTGAATTATTTTTCTAGGTGTCACAACATGAGACTATGAGTTGGAGAACACAGGCAGAGTGCACTTACTTGAGCAAAGAGAGCTTCCCGATTTTTATCCTTTTGGCTGCTTATAGTGTAGCAGGAAGACAATTGACAACCTTGAAACATAACATTTCCCTCTCCTTTTAGATATCACCTGCAAACAACAAAAGCTGTTGAACTCATTTATGATTTGGATTTATTTCAAAATAATTTCTCATGTTTATATTTCAGAGGCAGCCTTCCGAGATGGATAAACTTGCAAAGCTTAGGATTGTTTTTGGGGACAATGACGTTCGCAAACTGATTCTACCTTCAGGCATCCCCAGTACACTGCAGGACCTTTTTAATGCTGTCCAAGATACATTCCATATTCCAGGAATCTTTAGTCTGATGTATGAAGACATGGATTTTGGTGGCCAGTTTTTCACTTTGAGCTCCATTGAACAAGTGCAAGACAAGGACACACTAAAGCTTGTTATGACTCAACCACCTGTCCTATCACTCATTCCTATGGAAATGTCAGATGCTGACTCCCCAGTACCAGAAGAATCTTCTGATACAAGCTCTTTGAACTCATCTGCATCACAGGACACAATCCTGTTGTCCTCCTCGGATGAAACTGGAACAACTCTCAGGGCTCAGCCATGGCAAGCTAAATTTCGATTACCTTCCTTTTCATACGACGTTGACCTTTTGCTGGAAGCAGGAAAACAAGCCTACAAAGAGGATGGCACTCTGTTGAACAATCCAAGATTGAACAGTAGCATACTAGAAAGGCTAGCAGAAGCAATATTTTGCTACACAGCGTACCCAAATGGTATCCAAGTTTTAGCTGTAGTAGAAACCTTGATAGAACAGTATCCATGCCTCAAAGACCCAGGGTATTTTAATGGCTTATACGGATGGCAACAGAGGATAAAATTTAAGATGGGCAATTACCGGGCGAAAATTAAGAAGTCAGAATCTAGCCATTCCAGAGCTGGAGGTTAACTCACTGAAAAGAAGATCAGGAAATGAAGAGCATTCACCCAAAGTCTTTAAAAGGCCCAAGAAAGCTGAAGTGAACTACATGCCGCCTTTGCCATCTGGTGAGACTGAGAACACTTTGGAGAAGGAGAGAGAGGATTTGCTGAGGGAAGTAAATAAGAAAAACAATGAGCTGGTCATTGGTCAGAAAATGGAGAAGTCTTTCTCCTATCGAAGAATGGAGGTTGTCAAGCATGCCCTGCAGTCCAAGAACTCTTCGATCTGTGAAAGTCAAGTAAGTCCGGTTCTTCTGAGAGCTTGTATTTTTTTTGCATGGTGGGTTGTCTCTATAATGTTGTATTTTATCATCTTTTGTTTTAGATCAAAGACGAGTTTAGAAGAATAACAACAATACCTCTAGAGCGAACCTTCTTGTGTTCATTGGACAGCTGCACCACCAAACTCCTGAAGATATTTGGTGCAAAGGGCGGGGTTGCTGGCAGGAAATTAAGACCAATGCTGGATTCATTCAGCCAGGTAATCTTTAAAACTCATCTTTGGGTGCATGCAGATTTGAAAATGTGTAAAGAAAATATTTTAAAATGTTCAGATATAAACTGTATTTTATATTTTTAAATGTGTAGACAAATCTGTTAATGCATACATGGAGAGATTTTCTTTACACATTTTTAAATCTGTTGACACACACATTCACAAATCTCATTGCACATTTGGAGTCTTTTGCATTCACAAACAGATTGAGAGTATCATTTGTTAATCGTTTTGTTACAATAATGGCACCATACTAATATTCTTTTTTAGTTGTATATGCAGTTAAAAGATGTTCTGTCTATCTAACAGCAACATGTGGAGGGCAGACGAGATGTTATCGTCCGGTGTTTGGTGGAGTACCTTGGGGAGTCTGGAGAGGAGCTAATCGAGGGATACCAGGTAAAATTTCAGATTTTCTTATTATTATGACCTAAATAATGTGTAGTTCTCTTTTTGTTCTGCTTAAGAGCCTAATTATTATCTCGATACTAATATTTTATAGGAAAATCACTCGTGTCGCTTTAAATTTAAAATCTAATACTTTTAATTATTTATTAAGGCATTAACTACAATTGTCATTTAAACCACTGTACCAATCCAAAATTTGGGGAAACTTTTGACTGGTATAGTCAGTGTTTTTAAATGGTCAATTGTAAATAGACCTAAGAACTGATTTCCAATGTTTTTGACAGGATTTTAGCAAAGAGGACATGGAGCATCACGTCATGAAAATTTGTGTTGTGCAAGGAAATGCAGCACAGGACCGTGTTTCGATCATCATAGAGGGAAAGGAAGTTCTTGGGGACTGTACAAGTGTGGCTCGGGCTTGCTTTTTGCTCATGGGTTTTATTTATGCTATTAACTTGAGTTACCCACCAAAGTTGAAATACACATTCGAAGTGTTTCAGAAGCTCTTCCTCAAGCTTGATGTCTTGAAGATGTCTCCAAAAGTCCAAGGTTTGCACAACAAACTTTTGGCATGAATATTTCCACAGAAGTGGCTGAAGAAGTGAAGCAACATCACTATTTAAATTTCAGTTCAGGGTTGGGCCAAAGGGTGCTTTTTTCAGCTGTACGTTTGTTATCTTAGCAGCCGTTTAGGTATTTGATCAAGCACATTGTGAATTTTTATGTACAACTCTTAAATGAGTTCCCTTTTTGAAATCCTTAAAACTAAAATAATATTTGGGGATTTTACTTTATAAATGGTTCTTGCAAAAATGCACTTTACATGTGTAAATGTTGTGAAAATGTCTGACTGTGATCTATATGTCAAATACTGTTTGCAGCACTGATGCAGTTGTGTATTCAGCAATATCACTATTTACATTTCAGATCAGGGTCAAAGAGTGCTTTGCTCTCTGTACGTTTGTCTAAACACATTGTGAATTTTTATGTACAACTCTTAAATGAGTTCCCTTTTTGAAATCCTTCAAACTAAAATAATTGTCAGTGATTTCACTTTCTAAATGGTTCTTGCAAAAATGCACTTTACATGTGTAAATGTTGTGAAAATGTCAGACTGTGTTCTTAATGTCCAAAACACTGTTTGCAGCACTGATGTAGTTGATTTGGAAGATATTCAGCAATATCACTATTTACATTTCAGATCAGGGTCGGGCCAAAGAGTGCTTTGCTCTCTGTACGTTTGTCTGAACACAGTGAACTGTGATGTACAACTCTTAAATGAGTTTCCTTTTGAAATGCCTTAAAAAAAAAGGAACATGTAAGGATTTTATTTTCTAAATGTTTCTTGCAAAAATGCGCTTTACATGTGTAAATGTTTTGAAAATGTCCAAAGGCCAGACTAAGTGTTCTTAGTCTGCAATACTGATGTTTAATGTTGAGATGCTGCTCGCATAAGTATTTAAATAAAGAGGCTTTTCTTTAAAACTGTTATTTCATGTTTTGTAGAAGTGTTTTATTAGAACAAATTGTATTGACAAAGAGGAGCCCATGTTAAAAACGCAACAAATCCAGAGTAGAAAAGTACTGTAAAGTAGTGAGGAAATATTATGGAAATATTACTTAAAAACCTCTTGATATATAGTAAATAAAAGCTAGTAAAATAAGGTTAATATTAACAAAATGGAAACAAAGGTTGTCTGAGTAAAATTTCTAACCCTAACCCTAAAATCTATTTGGGTATTCTTTATCTAGCAATTTACACTTTAAAATAAACTTCACTTCAGAAGCTGAGTGAGAATTGGTACCTCACTTCTACTAAGTAAATGTAACTCCAAATTTTTCTCAGTGTGTGTAGCTATAAAAAACTTTCTGTGCTATGATGTAAAAAGCTGAAACATTAAAGTGGTTAATCAACCAGTAATTATTTTGAGAATAGATTAATCATTTCAGTCATACACTGAATAAAGCAGAACTTTCAAACATTAAATTTAAGGATTTTACATTTTACCTCCCTAAATGGACAAGTGGGTTAAGAAAAAACAAACTATTTGACGAAACACCTTGGATTTTTATTCTAAAAAATGTTGGTTATTCAAATGCTACAGCCTGAGCCCCGCTAATCTAAGTCTATACTTATATTTGGCAAATTATCAACATAAAAAATATACTGAATTAGTAGATCCTTTTTGGGATGTATCCAAGGAAATCCAGAATACTCATTATTTGATGAGTCTGATATCGCTTTAAATATAAAACCCAATGATTGTCAGGCAAAACATTTTAATTACAAAGATTGTCTTCTTTTCTGATTTTGATTTTTTCGAGTATAATGTACTGAACATGTCCACAAGTTGAAGACAATTAACTGCTTCCTGTAAAGACACGTCCTGTAAAATTCGCAGAGGACACATCATGATTCTGAAAGCAGCCATAATGATTTGATTTATTTTTTATGTCTGTTATGTGTGTGTGTCCATGTGACTATTGATGAGGGGGACAGTGCGGACTGGAGTGTATCTTCTACCAGTTTGTCTTCAACTGAAATACTGCACCTGAAGAGTGTCTGGCAGGAAACTATGAAAAGAAAACTTTTTTCCTTCACATTCGTTAATTTATTGTGCTTGTTTAACAAAGAAGTTGAAAATATTTGGATTATTATTTTAGTAGTGTATTTTCCCCTCCAATAAAACTAAATTTGAATTGGAAATGAGTTTAAGTAATCCTTCCAACCTGTTGTGACAACACGGCAGAGGACATTAGAGAGAGAACATATTCATTGATTCACGCACACACTAACTAATAAGCATGCATGCACAAACACACACACAAACAGGTGTAGGTAAGATTATACAAACTTTCACGTCACCTAAGTGGCAAACATTGGAAGTGACAACGGTTAATGAGTATTAAAGTGTGCATGTGGGGGTCAGTGTGTGTTTTTATGAGTGCATGCATGCTCGTGTGTGTGTGTCCCATGACAAATGTGTCTATACACCTGGACCAGGCTGTAAGTTGCTTCTCTGCCATTTAAATCCAGATCTTACACGACCAATGATGGAGCGAGTGAGAGAATACAGACAGGATAGAGAGAAATGGAAAGAGTAGAAAATAAAGGGGAATAATGAGGACGGTAGAGGAGACAAGGAGCCAAAAGGGGAAAGCAAAGAAGAAAAATAAAATGACAGCATGTGAGCAACTGTTGGTCGCTAGGCGCCTGCCGATCACCATAGCAACATGCGGCGCCATGCTGAGCTCCTGCTGACATCACACATGTTGAAGCAAAATGCTGTGTGTGTGTGTGTGTGTGTGTGCGTGCGTGTGTGTGAGAACCAATTAAATGACAGGGTGGTGCAGGTGGACAGAGGGAGAAAGAGAACAGAAAAATACAGCTGTGTATATTTCATCACCCTCAGGCCACAGCTGCTTACGTCGCGCTTTTGTTTGTGTGTGTGTGTGTGTGTGTGTGTGTGTGTGTGTGTGTGTGTGTGTGTGTGTGTGTGTGTGTGTGTGTGTGTGTGTGTGTGTGTGTGTGTGTGTGTGTGTGTGTGTGTGTGTGTGTGTGTGTGTGTGTGTGTGTGTGTGTGTGTGTGTGTGTGTGTGTGTGTGTGTACCCCTTCTGGGATGCTGGAAGCCCATGTGGGAGCCTGTGACATCAGCAAGAGAATGAATGACAGCAGCCTTAAGCATGACACAAGTGCACAAACACACACACACGTTCCACTATCACTGTGAGGACATAATGCACTCCCTAACACCAAAACTTACCCCTCACAACTAAATGTCTAACCTTTACTCTACCCATAGTGTGACTTGAGTCCTCATTGGTTAGTGTAGATTCAGGTCATAGTTCTCCCCACACACAAACAACCACTTCCGGTTAAAACAGCTTGAGATGATCTGAGCCCATGTCCAACATTAACAAGCAAAGAAAGAAATGGAGTTTAAGATTAAATCTGATATTTAATAATCAGAAACTTGTCTTTGTTTCACTGGGAGAGAGAAGCAGACTAAAGGAAAAACACAGCCAATAGGGTTAATGTAGATTTGCTTTGGCAAGTCCCATCAGATCACTTAGTGACATCTGTGCTTAAATAAAGCTTGAATGCGATTTGAATTGGTGCTTCACCATGAGTTACCTTCTGCCACTGTGTGTGTGTGTGTGTGTGTGTGTGTGTGTGTGTGTGTGTGTGTGTGTGTGTGTGTGTCGCAGTGCAACAGTTAGCTAAAAATGTTATGTGTGTTCTCATGGCTGAGCATCTCTTAACAGAATTGGTTATGCTGCAGTCACACTCACACCTTTTAACCCTGTGTGTTGTAGGGATTTCATTTAAAATGGTCTCTCTCAAATCCGACACACTATCTTTGTGTCATCAACCTTTCGATCACAATGCATTTCACCTGCAATAATAAAACAGAAGACTTCTGATGAACATCTTTCACATTTCAACTTCATGTGAAAAGGCCAAAACATAAATGGATAAAGGTGAAAAAACATGTGACCGCATAAACCTGCAGCTGGATTTAAGCTGAGAGGAGACATACTAACATCCTGAGATAACACAAAGACACACACAAAAACCAGAGGACCAGAGAGGAAGAGGAGACTGCCAGGACCGCACTCCCTTACTGCAGTTCGTTTTATTTCTTCCATGCTCTGTTTGGTATATAAGCCTCAATTTGCCATGTGACTGTGCCGCAGTGAAGCTCAATGCTGCCCCCTGCTGGCCAGCACACTCACAATAAAGCAGCCTTTCTCCAAAGCCTACACCGGATGGTTGAACACCCAACAATCAGTGAAAGCACCGTAAGTTCATTATTTTTCCACTTGTTTTCCATGTTATGCTCTCCCAATGACAGAGGCACTGCAGGTTTGAACACGCACTTGGCTTAGCTGTTCCTTGTTTGTAGTGTCTGTAATAGAGATTTGTTAAAAAACCTCATGTACAGTAGAACTTCACTAAATCAATTCTAACATAAATCAAAGTTAAAAATTGACATAATTATGCTAGATTATCAAGAAAGGGACTTAGGAATATTGCGTAATATTTTGCATTTGATTCCACTTCATTTACTGGTAGCATGAAGATTTTAAATAAAAAATAAGCTTATAAATTTCAAGACATTCTTGACCATGTTGACCACTTATTTCTTCCATCTGAGAAAGAAGCCTGAATTGTGAATTTGAAGTTGTATGGTAAGAAAAACCTAATTATATAAAGCTGATTACACCTATTAATGATCGCATTTAGGGAATAAATTATCCAAACGATTGCCTAACATCAGTGCAAGTTACATCTGACATAAACAAACTTGACAGCAGCAAAACTTACTGGATTGAAGGGTAATTGGCACATAACTACTATAATTAATACATTGATGGGAGTGAGACTTCTGTCTGAGACCCAATTAGAGCGGGTTTGCAGAGTGAGATAAATATTTGAGTCAAGATAGAATCCACAAAAACTATGGGATCAGTAGTTTTTAAACTAAGAACATGAGTATATCTCCTGAACTGAAGTAAGACACATGTACGTAGATGTCTCGTTATTTCCCCCTAAAGAGTGATGAATAATACATCATTACACCTGATTATACCTATTAATGATCGCATTTAGGGAATAAATTAGTTAAATGATTCCAAACTAGTGGTGAAGTGTAGCCACGTGGTGTACAGTTTTGGTTGGAATGATAACTGGTGGTTAGGTTAAAAGGTAAATAAGATGCATCAAATTACAAAATGGCTGTGATTTATAAACCTTGATTCATCTTTGACAACATCATCATAGGCACTGCTGCATTGTGTCAAATGGGCACTCAGCCATGTAGCAAGTTTTCAACCTGCGAATATTCCTGTTAACAGGAAATAAAAGCAATAAAAGCAACTTACTATCTCATGAAAGTATCTGCAAAGCCCTGGGAGTCCATAAATGTCTATTTGTCAAATGTCAAGTGATTCAGAACAAGTTACTCCCATTATTTGATCTTCAAGAATGAACAGTAACCTTAAAAACTCTGGCTCATTAGTGAATGATAGATGTGATGATATATCTGAAGGAGCAGAACCACCTAGTTCTAAAAGTCACCAGCTGAAAGCCACAAAAAAACTAAATTAAAAAAAAGGTAAAAGAAAATCAATTCTAGACCTGACAAGTGTTATACTGGGCTTAGCAGCCTTAATCTGAGCACTGGTGAAGTACCGTATTTTGGAGAAATGTTAAAAAACTTTTGAGGACAAGTGACAGGAAAGTTACTCTACAGTAATCTCAACTGATCCATATACAAAGTGAAGACGTGGGATTTCTCCTAGTCGTCACAGATTATACAAAAATGAAAACAACCTGCAGTTTTGAGTAAAAAGACTAAAAAGTAAAAATAATCATCATTGTCTACACAACCATCTGACATCAGACACGGCCAGAAAGAAGAAGTTCAGCCGTCACATTAGAGAGGCGAGTGTGATATCGTTTTCAATAATTTAGAATGACCCTCTAAGGATGTCATTAAATTTAAATGGCCCCACCCCTGCTATATACTGTGATATACTGTTGCTGGCCACAGAACTGCATTGTCTGCTACACTGCTCGCCATAATTAAAAAGACACCACCTGTGGATTCAGATGCTCTGCCATCATTATCTTTTACCCTGAACAATGCTTGGAGCCATACCAGCTACCACACATGACGTGTGTGTGCGTGCGTTTGTGCGTGAGTGAGAGTGAGATAATCTCCCTTTCTGACACAATAGTTGCTGTAATAAAAAAGAATATGTGAGTTTTATATTTACATATATTTTCAGCCAGTAGCTACATGTTTTGTTTGCCTTTTACTCACTGTGTGTTCATACTTGCCCTTTTCTCATGCAGAGGGAATGCATGTGTGTGTGTGCGTGTGCGTGTGTGGCCACAGTGTTATCCAGACTACATCTCGTATCTTTGAATCTACCCCCTAAGGGACAAATCAATTCAATAGCTGGCATTTTGGTGTCCAGATACTCACAAAGAAGATGAGAGAAGAAGAGGAGGAGGAGGAGGAAGAGGAAGAAGAGTGAGATGTACAGCTGACTCTTCAGCGGCCAGCAGAACAAGAGCAACACTAATCACTGAGATGAGAGCAGGGGACAGACACATACAGATCTTCAGCGTTGATTAGTTCTGGCTGCATTGGTTACTTGTCAGCAGCAGAGGGCACTCTGTTTACACATAACTCATTCCTTGAGTCTTTTCCTCGTCTTTAAAATGTCTGTGATTAACTTTTTGTCAAAACTAGAATCACAAAGTTTCCAACCCTGCAAATGCCACAAAGGGCATTGCCACCTTTTATATTGCTGCTTGCCCACTTAAGAATTTTGCTGAATTGGATGAGAACTTCTTCCTTATCATCTTAGTAAGGGCATTTTAGCAGATATTTGACCAATCTGGGAAGTAAATCCTTACCAAGAAATTTCTTCACAATTGTGTTTAGGAAGGTGTGTAATATCATGTCTTAAAATGTTGAAATTCAACTCCCGTGGGAAACCTCCTAAAAAATTGCTCAAAGTTGGGGTACCTGTAACTGATTTTTGAAAAATCGAAAATGTTAAATTTGGCTTTAAGTAACTTGTGAGGGGTCAAACTAGGGGTTTTTCATGATTCTGAGTTGATTGCAAGCATTAGTTTTTCACCAAAACCACTCCTTAGTGCAAAAACAGCCACCCCCACTTTTCCCACTCACTGCATTTTCAGCCATTATTCACGAATAAAGGGTTCCAAAACCCCCCGCCTCCCCAAAAACAATAAAAAATAAAAATAACCCAGTTAACACCATGAAAAATTCTATCTTTTTTCTATTTGTCTAAAGCAATAGCCTCATGGAAAGGTAATAATTGTCAGGGCAGCATTAGTTTTTCACCAAAACTGCTCCTTAGTGGAAAAACAGACATTTGAATTGAAAAGTAGCGTTATTCGTTTATTTCAGTATCTTGCATAATACTGATCCACTCTGTCACACGCTTCATGTGTCAATGTCTGAGTTTTCTCCAAACTGAACATCATCATGAGCACAATTCTTGCACATAATGCCTTTGCAAACACCACATGCCGAGATACACTTGACATCATTCTTTTTGCAGCTGCACCGGCGGTCGCTGCAATCTCCATTGCAATTGCAGACTGTGAACTGAAGAAGCTCCTCAGGAGCCATGGGGTCTAGTGTTGGAACTGGCTCATATCCCTGAACACCTAGTGTCCACCCGTAGTCACTAGGGTCCAAAGACATGCTCTTAAGAAGGATCCAGTCCCGGGTTTGTATATATGCAAGGAGAGAGTGCTGTGCAGCTGCACCCTCTGTTGGAGACAGGGTTAGGTAAGGATTAGGGTTAAAACTTTTAAAGGTTTCCTTGTAAGCAGGCAAAGTTTCGAGTTGCTTCATGAGTTGACAGTACAGCCGTGCCCCCTTGGCGTATTGGTGATGCCCGCAGCTGCAAAGATGTCTAGCATCCTGGTGACAATGCAGGACAGGTGCCCATTGTGGTCTGCAAGCCGTTCAGTTCTGATCTTGATGAATTCTACCATGTAGTGGTACTGCACCCAGAGTGCAGGCGTTCTTCCTCCTTTGGCAAGTCTTTTGAAGATTTCTTCAAACCTCCGTTCAAACACTATAACAACTGGATCTGTGTGTCTGGCTCCCATTTTCCAATCAGCTACCTTCTCCATCAAGGTCCTCATTTCACCAAGCTCCTCCTCAGTGAAGGCATGTTTCATGATGTGCTGATAGATGGCTGCATCAATTAGGAGGTGAGC
The DNA here is from genome assembly GCF_963576545.1 of Limanda limanda. Lineage (NCBI taxonomy): Eukaryota > Metazoa > Chordata > Actinopteri > Pleuronectiformes > Pleuronectidae > Limanda > Limanda limanda. The sequence continues at coordinate 1,980,858 of NC_083641.1, read as the reverse complement.
ACGGATTGCCTTGTCAAAACATCCTCCATCCAGGATGTGGTTGGCTGTCGTACTCCCTGGATAGATCAGCTAGATCAGCTCTAGTAGTCCAGAATCCTCCATGATATTACCCAAGGATCCAAGTTAGGACTTTAGCAGGTGAAATCCACCCAACCGTGGAATGATGGGTAGATTTGCCTGGTTTATGATGTCCACAGCTTTGAGCCAGATTAGGAGATTGAACGTCACTATAGTGACTTTGTCTTCAGAGAGCCGCATGCACTCTTTGAGAGCGGTGAAGATGGTGTTGTGGTCATTAGGGTCACCTTCGATGACTGGGAGGAAGTCGATCAGCGTGCTCTGCTTGGCATCATCTGCGTGGATACGTTTCATCCAGCCATTCCAGTTGGACTGTGAGAAATCAGGATCCTGTGCTTTGATCACCCACCCTGCTGCCCAGAGTGTATCGCCCGGAGTGAGGAGTGGCTGGTCTTGTGTTACAAAGGAGGAGAGCTCAGCCATGGGAAGAAATGTGATGGTGTTTATTCCAGTCTGTTTTCTGTTGGTGGATGGAAGAATCTTCACTTCTTGCAGTAGCTTGCAGACCACAATGGGCACCAGGATGCTAGACATCTTTGCAGCTGCGGGGCATCACCAATACGCCAAGGGGGCACGGCTGTACTGTCAACTCATGAAGCAACTTGAAACTTTGCCTGCTTACAAGGAAACCTTTAAAAGTTTTAACCCTAACCCTAACCTAACCCTAACCCTGTCTCCAACACAGGGTGCAGCTGCACAGCACTCTGCAAGATACTGAAATAAACAAATAACGCTACTTTTAAAAATTCAAATGTCTGTTTTTCCACATGGGAGCAGTTTTGGTGAAAAACTAATGCTGCCCTGACAATTATTACCTTTCCATAAGGCTATTGCTTTAGACCAGGGGTCTTTAACGTTTTTCAGGCCAAGGACCCCCAAACAGATGGAGAGATGGAGCAGGGACCCCTACTATATATATTGTATAAAATTGTGTTTTATATTAAATTGGGCCTAGTGCCATGTATAAACATAACTACCCTGATATTGTGCATTCAATACTAAGCTATTCAAATAATACACGGGAACATATATTCATGTTTTTAATTTTAACATGTGCAAGGTACAGGGTGGCCATGCCACTGCCATTTATAAACATACAGTGGGTACGGAAAGTATTCAGACCCCTTTAAATTTTTCACTCTGTTTCATTGCAGCCATTTGCTAAAATCAAAAAAGTTCATTTTATTTCTCATCAATGTACACTCAGCACCCCATCTTGACAGAAAAAAACGGGTCATGAGCCATGAGTCTTCTTGGGAATGATGCAACAAGTTTTTCACACCTGGATTTGGGGATCCTCTGCCATTCTTCCTTGCAGATCCTCTCCAGTTCCGTCAGGTTGGATGGTGAACGTTGGTGGACAGCCATTTTTAGGTATCTCCAGAGATGCTCAATTGGGTTTAGGTCAGGGCTCTGGCTGGGCCAGTCAAGAATGGTCACAGAGTTGTTCCGAAGGCACTCCTTTGTTATTTTAGCTGTCTGCTTAGGGTCATTGCCTTGTTGGAAGGTGAACCTTCGGCCCAGTCTGAGGTCCAGAGCACTCTGGAAGAGGTTTTCTTCCAGGATATCTCTGTACTTGGCCTCATTCATCTTTCCTTCAATTGCAGCCAGTCGTCCTGTCCCTGCCGCTGAAAAACACCCCCATAGCATGATGCTGCCACCACCATGTTTCACTGTTGGGATTGTATTGGGCAGGTGATGAGCAGTGCCTGGTTAGAATTAAGGCCAACAAGTTCAAACTTGGTCTCATCAGACCAGAGAATCTTATTTCTCATAGTCCGGGAGTCCTTCATGTGTTTTTTGGCAAACTCTCTGCGGGCTTTCATATGTCTTGCACTGAGGAGAGGCTTCCGTCGGGCCACTCTGCCATAAAGCCCCGACTGGTGGAGGGCTGCAGTGATAGTTGACTTTGTTTAACTTTCTCCCATCTCCCTACTGCATCTCTGGAGCTCAGCCACAGTGATCTTTGGGTTCTTCTTTACCTCTCTCACCAGGGCTCTTCTCCCACGATTGCTCAGTTTGGCTGGACAGCCATGCCTAGGAAGAGTTCTGGTCGTCCCAAACTTCTTCCATTTAAGGATTATGTAACTGTACTCTTAGGAACCTTGAGTGCTGCAGAAATTATTTTGTAACCTTGGCCAGATTTGTGCCTTGCCACAATTCTGTCTGTCTCTTTGGGCAGTTCCTTCGACCTCATGATTCTCATTTGCTCTGACATGCACTGTGAGCTGTAAGGTCTTATATAGACAGGTGTGTGCCTTTCCTAATCAAGTCCAATCAGTTTAATTAAACACAGCTGGAGTCCAATGAAGGAGTAGAACCATCTCAAGGAGGATCAGAAGAAATGGACAGCATGTGAGTTAAATATGAGTGTCACAGCAAAGGGTCTGAATACTTATGACCATGTGATATTTCAGTTTTTCTTTTTTAATAAATTTGCAAAGATTTCTACTTTTCTGTTTTTTTTTCAGTCAAGATGGGGTGCTGAGTGTACGTTGATGAGAAATTAAATGAAATTTTTTGATTTTTGAAAATTGCTGCAATGGCACAAAGAGTGAAATATTTAAAGGGGTCTGAATACTTTCCGTTCCCACTGTACATCTTGCATACAACACTGAGCTATTCAAGTAATTCACAGATTCATGTTTTTATTTTTAACATACATGTAGAAGAGACAGTGAATCCTCAAGCTATCTGTGCATGGCACACATACTCCCACATTAGTGAGATGTCGGACCCTGATGGGTAGCAAACAACTTACCTAATCTTGGATGGATGGAGGTTGTCAGGCAGAGGGTCAAATCAGCCTCACAATATGTTGGATGCATGTTAATGTGTATTGAAAGACATTTAAATTCGTGAAAAAAAAAAAATATTATTAATTTTTTTAAAAATTGTCTAATCAACCAAAGATTTTGCGACCCCCCTGCAGTACCTCCGCGGACCCCCTAGGGGTCGCGGACCCCCTGTTGAAGACCTCCGCTTTAGACAAATAGAAAAAAGATAGAATTTTTCATGGTGTTAACTGGGTTATTTTTATTTTTTATTGTTTTTGGGGAGGCGGGGGAGGTTTGGAACCCTTTATTCGTGAATAATGGCTGAAAATGCAGTGAGTGGGAAAAGTGGGGGTGGCTGGTTTTGCACTAAGGAGTGATTTTGGTGAAAAACTAATGCTTGCAATCAACTCAGAATCATGAAAAACCCCTAGTTTGACCCCTCACAAGTTACTTAAAGCCAAATTTAACATTTTCGATTTTTCAAAAATCGGTTACAGGTACCCCAACTTTGAGCAATTTTTTAGGAGGTTTCCCACGGGAGTTGAATTTCAACATTTTAAGACATGATATAACACACCTTCCTAAACACAATTGTGAAGAAATTTCTTGGTAAGGATTTACTTCCCAGATTTTCATATGTTGCCCTCACTATCTGGAGCCTGATCAAAACACACCATTTTTTATTTCCTAGACTAATAGTCACTGAAACAGGAGTTGCTTGGTATAATGATTCTGGACTTAAAGTGTGTTTTCCTGATATGCCAACAGTGGATGGAGCAGAAATCCACAGTCCTCCATCTATGTAAAAATGCATTCCAATGTATTTCAGTGTTTCAATGTTCATATGAGCATCTGATCATTGATGTTGTCAGACAGATTCAACCAACAGTGAACCTGCCCTTCAAGATGATTAAATACACAGAAGCTTGCAATAAGTTATTCTCGCAAACCCTTTAAAAACGCAGCATTTTACCTTAAAATCAAGTTTTTTGGTGCACTAACTATCAATTATGATCATGTTGCCTCTTTTATTCCAACTCTGCACCATGAATGGCTGATCTTGCACTATGTAAATTTAGGGAAGGGGTACGATCTCCCACAAGACGTGAGTAACTATCAGCAGCCTATACTGCTGGAATCAGGCCCAGCAAGTTCAAGAGTAATGCTGAACTGTTTTTTAGTTAAAAAGACACAGAAGTAATAAATATAAGCATTTATCACAAATATTCAGCAAGTAATCTTTGAAAATAACAAGATGTCCAGAGTTTGGTGTATTTGTTATAGCATCAGCACTTCTGGTTCAGTAAACCAAGAATTATGAGTAATATTCACTGTTTGACCAGGTTTCAGTTCAGTGTATGGGACTATACAGTCGCAGCTCTAGTCAAGCGATTGATGGGCTGTGTTTTCTCTACATGAAAAAAGGTTAATAGCTCTGAACTCCAAGCCCAACTGAATTGATCATCACTTGTGGCTGCAGATGTCTGCAAAACTTACTTAGCAGTGCTTTAAGATTTCAGCAGCAGCAGCACACATGCTAATGTTTGGGCTCCTACATAGAGGTGGACAACTCTGAATTGATGCAGTGACAGAACGTAATGGATTCATATTTCAGCTGGTTTCCACCGCTGAACAATTATAACCACCGCTGCTTCAGGACAGACGCTCATTAAAAGGTCCAGTTGTCCTGCGATGGAATCTCTGTCGGAGTCTGTTTCCTCTTCACTCCCACTATGACCTGCGCTCACTTTGCACTTTAACAATAAACACCATCACTGATAACAAGTTATTAGGACACGTACAGCACTGACGTTTACTTTGTGTTTGTTTGATTTGCCCTACAGTTTATGAGACACATGTTAAAACCTGCTACACGATACAAAACGTGAAGCGCACAGTCAAGACATCAGTGTTAAAGTGAAGACGAGTAACAGAAACAAGCACACAAAAACACAAACACAAGATTTTTGTCCATATCGCCCAGCCCTAGCAGCATATAAACAGAAATGTGATGTTTTGTTGTTAATGTTAAATACAGCCACTTGCTTTGTATAAAGTGATCAATCACATTTAGAATTTACAAAATATAAGAAATGTGCTTTCACTCATGAGTTTAAATTGATGCACATGCATGTATGCTCTGCTATACTGCTGTGTCAAATGCATGATGATATGATTTAACAGTGCATTGCTATAACTTTGTTGGACCTGCGATTGACAAATAATTTAAAAAAAAAGGAAAACGGTCAAATTAATAGCAAATTATACAAACTGCTTAAAATTACTCTACTCTCAATAAAACATGAAATGTTTTGAAATGCGGGATAAGAAAAGAAGTGTGAATAAGAAAAGAAACCAGTAAGTGCTGCCAACAAGTCACTGGATCAGACAAATAAAGTGTGAGCATGATTTAAATCATTGCATTCATTCATTGTGTTTTCGTGGCTATGTCAGCTGTCACATGGATTTGAGTCATAAATCCTTCTGGTGTTTAAAGCCCGTTTCTATCCTCTTATGTGTCCTATACACAGTCTTATCTAATCTTATTATTAACTACCAACAGTACAAAGATAAGGGTGGAGGATATGTGCAAATGGATTTACAGGTGCATTGGAAAGCTGCATACACAGACATATCAGCCACACACACACACACACATCCATGCAGGGGGCTCCTGTTGTGAAGGCTGTTTAGCGCTGCAGCATATCTTCAGTATTTCTTTCTATGCCACTGTCCAACATGATCAATGCTTCCAAAGCAGAGATCAGTGAGGCATTCAATCTATTTTATAGCAGCAAAAGGGGTTTTCAACAGCAAGGTAATGTAGAAATGATGTCCCCCCTTTGGGCAGTGATACTGAAGAAGGCTCAGGCTGCTGAGTAGACTCTTACTATTTCTTCTTATCTGGCAGATACAATGTACAACCTAAACCTAATAGTTACCCCTGCAGCTTAGTCATCTCCAAAGACCATTAGGATGAAGATCATTTTCCTGTTTGTGGACATTATTGTCTTTTTCCACTTCAGGAATCTTTTAAATATTTTACAACATATATCTGTCTATCCAAGTTCTTAAAATGTCAATACGGCCAAGATTTTGAGTGCGCCCTGACCACAACTCACAAAAACCACTGTCTCATATGAGAGCTGTCTGGTGGTTTGGTCCATAACAAGTGTTTCTGCTAGTTCCAATCCAGCTGTAATTCACCCGTCCAGCATCCAAATGGCAATGCACTTGCACCCATCGCGGGTGCGTTGGTGTTTAAAGAAGGTGTGGTTAGGTGCATTGTTAGTTCACATGCTATCTTAAGACAGTGGATAGTGATTGAGCTTTTGACCCACAAAAACTTGGACGGGGCAGAATTTCACTGTTATTTTAAACGTGCATTATCAGGGTGGAAGTATGGTGGCTTTACTCCTCCTACAGCAGCTCCAGGTTCAGTTCCGATCCTGCCCTTTACTTCACATATTGTGTCATGATCCAGCTCTGTGGCAGCCCTCCCGCCACACCACCTCGACGACCTCACCAGCGATAACCAGCAACAGAGACTGTACTCAAATTCTGCCTCTCAAATTACATTAAAACTTAATAATTGCTGCCAGTGGTCTAGGTTGTGTGTTGGGGTCCAAATCTTGATCCGCTCATAACATTTTCCCAATTCTATTCTCCCATTTTACATCTGAACTGTCATGTCAAATAAATGTGAAATGCCCAAAAAGTATCTTTAAAAAGAAGTGTATATCTAGATAATAAGTACCTTCACAGGCGGTTGAACAAAGGGTGTACACTCTTGTTGTTACACAAAACTTACAAACAGATATAATAATAGCGATTCTTATGGGGAATGCACATCTGTCTTTTAAAGAGAATAAGGATGTTCTGATTGGCTTATTACATGCTACACTCAGAAAACTTGGTCTAGTAAGTTTGACACTTACTGCGACACTTGGCACAGCGTCCCTTGTCGTACTCCAGCAGGTCCAGAGTCCGGCTTCGATCGCTGACCGATCGCCTCTGCCCGCTCTCCCTCAGCCGAGCAGCCTCCTCTTTGGCGTACACCCCGAGCTCCTGGGTGTAGCGCCCATACATCTGTAGACAGACACAGAACATTAGCTTAGGAATTCAATGCAAACACAAAAGCCAACAAGGGGACTGTAATTGTACATCTTAACAGGGAGAAGCCATTTTTGCAGATTCAATTCGATTTTTGACCTGAAAATCTTCAGACAAAAACACACTCTGGTTTGTGTAGATTTATTTAAGGGTGTAAGTGCACAATGCATTGCTGTTGGCTTTGGTCAAACTAATAATGACCTGAAGGACCTCCGCAACATCAGGGCCCTATTGAGGCTTTCAGGTCAGAGGTCAGTGCACAGGTCAGTGTGAAGGGAATACCTTCAGAACTTTTATCCTAAAATGAACTCTTGAGAAAGAAAAATCATTTCCTGTAAGGAAACACACACACCCCTTACACATGCACACCAAAATCGGATAACACACACATACACATAAAAAAGACGTCAAGTCAGCAGTCCAACAGACAGGAAGCTCTTAGTTTTGTACACAGCCCAGACACGAGGTCCCCTCCCATAATGCTCCTGGGGGGTGGACAGGAACAGGCACTAATGATTTCCTCTTGGCCACCCGTCATAACACAGAAAGCTAATCAAGGTCATCAGGGATGATTTCAGCTGTTCAAGAGTTGTTGCTGAGAAAATGTTGGATTTATAAGTAATAACAATCAAACATTATCGTTATCATGAAGAACTCATCCGATGTAAAAGTCACAAAATGGTCTGACTGTGGCCCTATAGAAGCTACAATAGATTTTTGGCCAATAAATACCAAGTCAGAATGTCTACAGGCATTTATTTTCTGAGATTCCACATTTCCTTGGGATTGTAAGAAAAAAACATTATGGATATACGTCAATAAGTACCAGAACACTTTTTAAGCAATTCCGGAAAACCCCAGTTTAACAGTTCTGCAAAACTGATCCAGCTGTGAAAGTGTTTTTCACATAATTAGTTTAAATCTCTGAGATTACATCTTATTAGTCTTCAAATATCAACCCTGTGGTGCAGAGCTGAATTAAAGGGCTAATTCTGCCTCATGCTGTGGCCTCTTTCCCACTGTAAAAATGTAATCAAAATTGAGCTGACTTTCCCTTTAATTTTCTCAAAGTTCCTGTGTGAATGTATGAGTGAGTGTAGAGAGAGGTTTACCCCAAAGTGAATTTGGAGAATCACTACACTCTTAACATACATACAAACAACGGTACTTCCCATTTTACATTTAAGACAGAAACGGCTGCATTTACACAGAGAGGGTATATGTACATTAACATTTTGGTTCCAATAACAAAATGGATTTATTTAATTTCCATGCATGTCAGGATAAAATAAACACTTGAGGCAGTCATACATTTCTTGGAATGTGTTCGCAATGGCCTGATTGAAAAAAAGCACATGGATGTGCTTGTCACCTTGTAAACAACGTCCATCATGCATACAAACAGGAGGCCCGCTGGCTTCTTTTTGTCACGCGCACACGCACGCGCACGCGCGCGCGCACGCGCACGCGCACGCGCACACGCACACGCACACGCACACGCACACGCACACGCACACGCACACGCACACGCACACGCACACGCACACGCACACGCACACACACACACACACACACACACACACACACACACACACACACACACACACACACACAGAGGTCAGTGTGGACTATAAAAACTTGTGTGTTCAAAGCTGTTTTATTGGGGTCGATGATCACAGCAGGTTGAGCGGCAGCAGAACAATATTTCAAATTGTAGAACTGTCAGTCAGAACACAGGATCAAGGACATTCACTTTGAAAAAGGCAGGTAGCCATTTACAGAAAGGTTTAAGTCATGTTTGACAAGGCCTCCTCACAACCATACTGTGAAAAGGTCGACAACTTCTGTGTCCTACCACATCCTTGCGTTTTGTATTCTGTCCATATCAAACATGATTGGTATTTGAAAAACCTCTACAACTATGTCACTAGGGTCAGTCAAATTCTGGCAGTCGCTGGTATCAGCAATAGTATCAGCAAGAGTAGTGGCTTCTTTAAATGGCTCAGACATCCAGCAGACATGATTCATCTACATTAAACAAGGGCCCCACAATATTTTTGAAAATGTGTCATGAACAATAAAAGGAAATGTCTCTATTTCAGAACTCAACATGCTTGTGACAGGATTAAACAGTGTTTTAAATCCCATACCGATGAGAGATTCAGGAGCACTGTGTCCAACGATTTCCTGAACTCTGACTCACTTTAGTTACACAGGTGTACACAGATTAAGACTTGGGATTTTGGTTTGTCTGGCATGCTGTCTTTTTTCTTCACATAACTCATTGTTTTGATTTTTGCACAACCACATAGCCACCAAAGAGAAATGCTCCAAAAATGTATCCAGATATTAACATTCATGAAATATTCATAATCCTTCATCCACCAACGCTTCCCCTGTCTGAAAACAGGAATATTTTCATCCCATCATTTAGTGTGGCCCATTCATAAGAGGTATACACTTATTTTGTGGCCACACGAGAGAGCTTTACAGTTAAGAAGTGATTGGAAGCATAAAGCACCATAAGACTAACTGAACATTGGTCTCACCCAGTTAGGCAGCAACATTTTTAATTTGAAAACCTGGGAAGGGAAAATTGTAAAATCGGAACAGCGTATCAAAGTCAGATAAGTGTCCATCTGCCTCTCATAGGTTTTCCATTAGAAACGTGCCTAAAGCCAAACAACAAGTTTCTAATGTTTCACCTAGACCAGTCTGCATAATTCTAGTGTTTCAGTTCACTTTTCCTGTGCATACATGTTATTGTTGATTTGTGCATATCTAATATCACACTCTACTGCTTTACAAGATCATGTGCTGCTGTTCATTGTGCACTAAACCTCATATATTTAATATTTGTTTTGCTAATGTGGACAACTCTCTGCCCTCTTCCTAATGGTTTGGATGAAGGAAAATCATTTGTAATTAGGCAACAAATACAATCATGGACGACAGCGAATGTGACAAAGAACACAGGGTAATTCTGAACAGGAGAACGACCAGTCAAGATAAAACAAGGAACTTGGACCAACGATGCTGGCTGTTTTAGTTGCATGAACGTGAGATCCCAACGTAAAAATGTTGCAGAAGACATTTAGAGATTGGGTGTTCACTGTTTTTTACTCGTTAATTACGTGAATAATATATATAACAATTATTTGATTCAAGGGGCAATGCAAGTAAAACTGAAGGTCATTAAATGTTTTTTGTGTAGACTTGCCAAAACACATTAAACTAATATCCTCCCTTGTTTTCCTGCAGTAAGCTTAACCAAATTTTTAAGCACAAACTTAACATTATATTAGTGGTTTTGCATTGGTTAGCAGTGATATAGCTCTTATTAAGAAATAGCTGAACAGAATAAAAAACGTTTTAAAAAGAAGCTTTATTGTTAACCGCTGTTCTTAAAATGTGTAACTGGTTCCAATTTAAGAGCATTTCTTAATTATAAAACTTTAATTGTTAGAAAACATTAATTGATTGATAAAATACCTCACAAGACCCATTACAAAAGTTCAGTATAAGAGTAGAAAAGGAATGAACACAGACAATGGAAAAAAGAGGGAAAATCTGCAAAGGAAACTTTGAAAAGCGATTTGTGGTTTCTGACATTAAATTCCAACCACAATTCTACCCAAGATGCCATTCTACATGGCATTCTTGGCCACATTAATGATTGCCAACCCTAAGTTTAATTAAATAAGGAGACTTCAAACATATTGGAAGCCAGAAGACCCAAAAAACAAGGGAGTAGAAATAGACCTTCTCAGATGTACCCCCTTAAAACTGGCATTTGAGCAGAGGAAGAAAACAAACAGAACCATCCAGAATAAAGACATTACTGGTTGAAAGCCTATCATTATGTTCAGCATAGTCAGAGCAGGCACTCAGCAGAGGCTGCCAGCCTTGGCTAATTGAACCCAGATGAACGAGCTGTCCTGGACTCATTGTACTGGCTGCTGGGGTATGGATCACAAAAACTTTAAGCATCAGGGTATAAGGTCACTGGGAAAGACCAAGACAGATGATGTAGCGCAATCCAATCAGAGCTGTCATTTGTTTCCAGCCTATAATTTCATCATAAATATTTAACATGGCTGAAAGAACACAGTTCAAAGACTAACTGACTAACATGCAATTAAAAAGTGACAGACACCATAAATATGCCTCAATGGTCAACTGACCTTGTTTAATGACACTCCAAACAGGCAAGATAACAGGTGAGATAAAGGTGGAGAAAAGTCCAGACTCTGTCCTTGAGCTTTTTTTATGCAATCAAGGCTTCTAGAAATTCCAAAAAGGGTCATTTGGAGAAGGTGAACAGGAAAATCCACCTATAATGTCCTCTTCTTTGTGGTTGATAATAGACAAAGCAATTGAGAGACTGAAATAAATACCATAGGGCTGTAACTTTCGAACCTGTCACTAGTTCCTATTAAACCTCATGATCCAGAAGGAGGAATTCACTATCAGCTATTGCATATCCTCTTGATCCACCAGGTGTAGCGAGTCAGTACTGTTACTTTGTTTTGCTACAAAAATGGAGGACGCTGGACAGCAAAGTCGTCCTGAGCGGACAATCACAAACCAAAGAAGTGGCTTTAGCTTGTGGAAGTATCAACTTCTACATTGTAGACATCAAAGTGAAGAACATGGGCAAAGAGTACTTCCTAAGAGTCAGGAAAATTCCACCTTAATTTCAATGGAAATTTATAGATTATTCAGTTCAATATTCTTTCCTATTCTTGTGGGGACGCATCTGCAGCTCGTTCTGTGGGTTCAGGTATTCTGTTTCCTCATTTGGGGTCCCCAATATGCTCAGCCTGATTTGCATGTAACTAGGCTCTGAACCACACACTATGTCACGCAACACACACACACACACACACACACACACACACACATAGCAAGAGCTGGTAACAGTCCAAGAAGTCAACCCCAAATGACCAGGAGCCTCACCACTCTCACCCGGCATGCCACTACTCACTCAGCTAATGAGCTCCCTGACAGTCTGTGTGTTTGTGTGTGTGTGTGTGTGCGTGCGTGCGTGCGTGCGTGCGTGCGTGTAGTGGAAATGGAAAACAGTCATTGATTTTCACTCAGAGATTGAGGGTGGTGCACTTAAAGGAGACAAAAAGCAGATAAGCTGGTGCCCTTTCTTGCCTGTCAACATTCTTTTTCAAAACGCCCATTCACATAATAATGGTTCTACAGTTCAGTTGTTTTTATGGGGTGAGTTCAAGTTTGTCAGGAAGGAAGAACAGAACAGTTAAAAAAAAAAAAAAATTGCAGTTCATCTGAAGGAAGGACTGTGAGCGAAGTCCAGGCAGAGAGGGTGAAGAGAGAGACTGTGTGGACAGGGGAAGGAATTTGATCGTGTAAAGACATCTTCGACCGAAACAAGGATAAAGCTTGTGTAGGAAATAAATTGTTTCCTGTAAACATTTTTGGTGACTTTTAGAGGAAATCCTAATCAACCACAGCGCAGCTTAAAAAATGTTAACTGTTAATAACAGTAGTGAGTGTAAGGCTGTTATGAATACCATTTTTGGGGCATTAAGTTATAATACTCAACAGTTAAAATAAAATGTGTTTGTCTGAGAGGAATACTGCATAATGACTAATGGGGGATCACTACTTATTTCATGGCTCATTGGCATTCATGAGTATATTAATATATATTTTTTTAATATTTGGAGGTAGATTAACACAATAGTCAATAGTAATTATACAGATACTGGATGTTGTTCATTTCACATGTTCTGTGCTACAGGAAATATGAATTATTTCTGACAAATTAAACCAAGTTTAAAACACTATAAAAACCAAATGAGCTATCATATATTATTATAATATATTATTGTTACCTAAATATTTTATGTTGAATTTATTCATTTCACCAGTGGGAAAGTTTGCTCTTCAGATCATTCTCAAGAGTAAGTGTAAGTCTGACAAGCCAACATGAACAGCAGGAGTGTGTTTGTTGAATTGATTCATAACCAGAACGAAAAGGAGAAAGGCTGAAGGAGTGAGGTGTGAACGAATGTACAGTAAATACAGATTTCCCAATATTCCTGTGGGGCACCTCAGGGGGCTAAGTGGGAGTCTTGTGTGCTTGTGCCAGGCTGCCATGCCAACCCTCTGGGGCTCTCCCTGACCCAGAGCCGGACAAATAGATGGAAGAAAAGAGGGAAGAATGGTTGACAGAAAAATAAGAGGCAGGAAAAAACGGCAGGAGGTGTCTGAAGAAAGCAGCGTGGCAGTGATGGACAGACCACAAAGAAAGGTGCAGAAAGAGGAAAGGAAAAGAGAATGGGTTAATGTGCGTGTGGGGGGGGGAGTAAGGAAGTTTGGCCCCAAATACAGAATGCATCCGACAATGTGAGCTGAATTTAGATTTGAACTGTGCATGCCGGAGGAGGGAGGAGAGAGAAAAGGAAGGAGGGAGAGAGAAGAATGAAAAAGTGCAGCTGTGAGTACTGTAGGAATGGCTGGTGATTAATGATGGAGGCCTCACAACTGTCTAATGTTAGTGCGACAAGGAGAGCAAAGACACACAGTGTGTTACAGTACATGTACACTAAGGCTCACAATAAAGTAACTAAGTATGTATAGCTGCCTGTTCAACAAGGTCCCCAGCTTGTACAACTTGCATATTAATTGTGTTGCAGAGTTTCAGTTACATTAAGGTGATTATTTAGTGTGGAACTAAGCACAAACGCCCCCTTCACACCGAAACTCACCCACAGTGACTTCTTCCCACCCATCTCTCTTTCTTCAGTCACACAGATGAGCACTGATGCTGGACTGAGAGACAGTATAAATCCCCCCCCCCCTCTCTCTTTATCCCTCCCTTTCTTCATTTGCTGCCTCGTTCTCTCGCTCCAAAAATCAGCCCTAACGGCAGGCTGGCAGCTGCACATTGATATTGGAGCCACGTCTTGACTACTTCCACAAGGATGAGCAACAGATCCGGCAAAGCACCAATATTCACCTGTGGACGGGGTCTGTTTGTATGTGTGTTTGTGTATCTCTTTGTCAGTAAGTGCGAGCAGCAGGTGCACTCTTCTGCTGCCTCATTAAGAAAACCCATATTTACTTGGGCACATTGAGCTCTGCTGGCAAACTGCTCTCCTTCTCTTTCCAATTACTTTGCTTCCACCCCTCTGTGTCCTTCCTTCAAAAGTGTGAAGCCACATGTGGTTTTGAAGGCCAATGCTAACACTGATTTGTTTTTGAAGCTGCCTTCAGTCAATATATTTGTGGCATAACTGCATAGGGAATAAAGAATCCACCAGATCATTTCCTCCTGACTCCTGGCTTTAGAAACAAGGCTTTGCAAAGGTAAAACAGACGATCTTCTCCGACCTCCCCTACTAGTCACTTCTGTGCATTGGTTGTGATTGGATACGAGTGTGATTGGACACATACCCACACATTCAACAGGCAGCACCTGCTGCTGTGGCAGCGTGTGGGATTGGACAGGGAGAATCAAGTATTATCAACGCAACTTTACTGTTTCTGTTCGCCTCCTCCTGAGCAGCTGATAATATAGGCAGAGCAGCTCAATAACTACCCAGAAGATCAACCTAGCTCCTCCTCCCCTGTACCAAACTGTCCTTGGGATAGTCACTGAACCCCAAATTGCCCCCAATTACTACTTGCATACAAGTGATGTATGATAACTGGTGTACATAGATGCACTGTATGAATGTGAGGGTGAATGAGTGAATGGCTCATTCACCCTCATTCAACTACTTTGAAGTGTATAAATTAGGGGTGCAGCGATTAGTCGACAAAAATCGATGACAGGAATAGTCGCCGACGAATTTACTCGTCGATGATTCGTTGGTTACGTCATAACACGTGTTTTTCGTGCCGTGCAGTTGAACTAAACGTCGTTTTATCGGAGGTGCTGATGAAGGCAGCTGAGGAGTGAGCCATCTCGCTTCCTTCCTATCTCTGAAAGTCGCGCATGTGCAATAGCGTCAAAACACTGTCCAATGGCGTCCTCCGCTGCAGCAGCATCGCGCACCAGAAAGTAAAAAGTTCTGGAGAACTTCACCCGTAACAGCCCGAAAAAAACTACCTGCAGTATTTGTACAGAGGACCTGCTCTCCAAGGACACATGCATGTGAGGAGGAGGCACGTGTGACTTCGTAACGGAGACGATGTGGACTCACCTCTGTCAGACGTTATATATAAACGTATATACCTGTGTGCAGGATTCTAGCATCAATTACAAAAATATGGTTTAAACTTTTTATTAACGAGTTAAAAAGCGTTATGTTATCCTATTGCCTGACAAACGTCTTTTTTTAATCACAATTATTTAGTCAGAAGAAGACTGTAGTTTCGTTTGTTGATGTTTTTATTGCTGTTACTTTCCCTGTCATTTTTGTTAACAGGAAAAATGAATACTTGATTTTTAATTTATTTGTTTTATTAGCACTTTGCCTGTCCTTGCTTTTAAATGGACAAAAACTTGATTTGTCTTTGCTTTTGTGTCAACAGTACCCTTATATGAAACAAAGTTTATTAAAAGACATTTTTTTTAATGAAGTATCAATATTTATTGCCTTTATTTTCAGTCATCACATGCCTCGAACAACCTCAAGCTAAATTTAAAAGCTGCTTGCTAAATAAGAGCTATTGAGAATTTGTGTCATTCATAATCCGATTAGTCGATTAATCGTTTCAATAATCGGTGACTAATCGACTATCAGAATAGTCGTTAGTTGCAGCCCTAGTATAAATATAGACCATTTACCGCTGGTTTACTCCTGCTGCTGCTGTATGTACACTGTTATATTAAGAGTTTATTTCAGCTGCATAAAAAAAAGGTAAAAAAAAGGAAAATAAATGAATGGAGTCAATGTCAACAAACCCACACATCAACACTGGTAGTAGCATAATGCAGGGCTGTTATATCCACAGGCACCGCAGTTAATCTGCAAATAGGGTAGGTGGCATCACAGAAATGAACACTGATTAATAGTGGCTGGGTGGTAACTACACTGGGGGTGAATTGATACATTATTAATGAGGAAATTATTTATAACATTCTCAGCTACAGTCCACTACTACTGCCGCATTTCAGCTTATTTTTCATTTGACAAATTACTGACTAATAAGTATAAGAAATACAGACACCAACATGGGTTATCAGGGGCAGAAGGCTGCATACATCCAAATTATTTCAGGTAATTTCACTATAAAGCACAGTCTCATTCAGATTACAGCTTGTCAAGACTGTACATTATACCTGGTGTGAATGTGTTTCTTGTGTCAAAGTTGTTTGACTTTTGGAATAAAAAAAAATCCATTTAAGTCACATCATGAAATGCTTTTATGTGGATCACAGGCTGACAAAGACTTAATAGAAGGGTTTTACACTGCCGATAAAAATAAGAGATGAAAACAACAACAAAAGCAAACTAGTCAGTGAGATCCCAGGGGTTGTGTACTAAAATCAGGTGCTAGTCCTACAATGAAGTTAACTACTGAACTAAAACACAACATAGATGGCGTAGCCTACCCTCTGTGCCTGAGCTCTGTACTGAAATACTCATCCTGCTTACAGGCATCATAAACATCACTGTGCATGCTCAGTCAACATTACGTTTAACTCTGGTGGCAACACACTCTTTACATTGCTCTGGCAGCATGTAACGTTAGCCTGCAGTTAAACTCGACACAACAACCAAATGCCTGAAGTTAAATGGTGGAAATTGTGGCTGTATTTCATGCACCAGGATGTACAGCAGATGTTTGAAAACAGCTGGAGTATATTTATGTACTAGGCACTGACTTATTTAGTGATAAATTATGCAGCTGGGTTTTATTCATCATGTTAATGTAACCTAAAAAGTTTTGCACTTATAAATACATATATTTGTATATTTAATTTAAGTACACTTTCAACTGTTGCCAGTTTGTATGTGAAATTTCAGTTTACTTTTGCAATAAAAAAGGTGTTCTTTTTCATTGAACATCCTCATGTCTATTTTTTAAAGTTTTTGGGGGAGTCAGAATGAGGACACTGGAATGAGCAGTGAGGGTGTCATGCAGGTAGAGGAACAGTTCTCCTGGACAGATTCCCATTAGGGGAATTGTTCAGGTGACACGTTTGACAGCAGTGTACTGTGACTCAAACCACCCTGAGCTCAACATAGTAGACGTTCAAAGACTCGCATCATGACTTGCAGAGCAGGAAACAGCAGGAAAATCCTCCCCCGCTGCTCTGTGGCTGTTTTGACAGTTTGACATTAATACCAGTTTGTGGGATTTATAAACAGCAGCACAAGAGTCTAAAGGAGCCAAGTACAGGTAATCTATTAAATGCTGCATCATGTATTATAACTTTTTCCAGTGGCTTGTAAAACTACTTGTAATTAACCTGCTGACACAAACCACCACAGCAATTATTACAACACTAACAAAAGGCTTGTGAGCCTCATTTATGCAGCCTTTACATATTAAAAGAAAAAGACCTGTTTCAAAGCATGTAACCATCACTCCCCTAGTTCAATAAGTCCTTTGTGATGGCATTGTTATTCTGCTACCACAAAAGGGCTGGATAGAGTCTAGATTTTCTGACAACAAACATGGCAGTGGTTGAGGAAGTTCTCCTTCCAGCTGTTTTGGCAAAGTAACATTATGACGCCTGTATTTTCATACTAGCAAAATCCATCCTCCAAATGTTCCCCCATTGTTAAAAATGGCTTTCTTGTGTCCTATGGTCGTCTTGCATAAACTATTTGCCACACCTCCCCCCACCAATACTGGTAGTACTGTAACTTTTCATCTGCATCAAGTTTTGGTCATATACGAAAGAATTGAACGCAGAAAAGAGATGTATCTAACTTTGACCATCATTTTGCCTTCATACAGTTCAAACCACAGGGGACACTAGGTAGAGAACATAAACCAAAGCGTTACATTAAGAAGTCTGTTCATAAATAGTCTAATAATAATAATAACCAATTGTTATATTTTTCATGCAGGGTCCAAAGTTAGCACTGGTCATTCGCCTACATTGGGGGAAAATCTGTTAATCAACATTGGTTTGTTACTGAAATTAGCTGAATTCCATTCCATCCTCTCATCACTACAACACATCCGAGTTGTTGATTATTACTCTTGGTTGAGCCTCACTGTCTGATGTCTTCTAGTTCGACACTAGAGTCGGGACTATGACTTAATGGGAATGTTTCAGGATGAGATGGAAACAACATGATGATAATAAACTGCTGGATGTAGAATGAGGAGGCGCAGCATACGATGCATTTTCTCCCCAAATAATAGCAGCAAAACTATGATGAAGTGATGCAACAGTCAGGCAACAGACAATGTAGACCCAGTGAGAAATGGGTGAGACTGGAGGAGGAAAGGAGAGAGACAAAAGACATTTCTGCACAATGGCTTCCAGTGTTCTTCACCATCTCTCTGTCACTTTTTGCCTCTCACACGTGCTTAGTTGGGACGTGGGAAGGCACCAAAGGCACCACCATGGCACTGCCCTGTACACACACGCAATCACACACACACAAACACATACACACAAACACATTCACACACGAGGGCTAGGGACACACTGTCCAGCGAACTTATCACTGACAACTGACTGAGAAAACACAGCTGTGACAATAACTGGCCAGAGAACATGATGGGTAGAAGACTGTAAGACAGAGAGAGGGACAGAAAGGTAGAACAACAGAGAGAAATACAGAGAGAAGCAAAACCAGAGAGACACCAAGGGAAGTCAGAGAGAGAGAGAGACAATACACAAGACAAAACTGAGAAAAGAGAGAGAAAGTAGAAAGACATGGAATGATTCAACAAGTGCTGCGATTGTGAACTCTCAAGAGCTGGAGGTGCAGAGAGCATGAGAAAACATTATGCAGAGAGTGAGCGAGATCGAAATATGAGAGTCGTCAAATAAACAGAACTACAGAGTGTGGGAAGGAAAGAACATTTCCGGGAGCGCATTAGAAAGTCAGACAGACCCAGGTGTGAAGAAAATAATAGAAAAAGAGAGAATCATTGAAGACTCAAAAGATCTGTGACTGCAATGTGTCTCTCTCACTCTCACACGTACACACACGCTCTTAAGGCTCACAGCAAGAGGATGAAGAGGGGGAGGGCCACAGTTTAGTGCCAGGCGGGCCAGTATAGTGTCAATATCTGTAATGGAATAAAGGCTGCCTCAGACAGTATCCAATCAACCAATACAGTGTGTGTGTGTGTGTGTGTGTGTGTGTGTGTGTGTGTGTGTGTGTGTGTGTGTGTGTGTGTGTGTGTGTGTGTGTGTGTGTGTGTGTGTGTGTGACAAACCTGCAGCCACGAGCATAGAGCAGCACTGCACACCACCACCCACCAGCTGTGTACCCCGTCACCTATTATTTTAGTAAGACTCCCTTCACTTCTCTCAAGAAAAGAAAGAAGGAAACAAAGAAGAAGAAGGATGCAAAGAGGATGGCGAAAAAGCATTACAAGAAAGCAAAGATGGAGATACTTCAGCCAAAAAACTTTAATATTCTGGGATAAGACGTCATATAGATTTTATATCTCCAGAAAACAGATAATGGGTCACAGGAAATGTGTATAAGGGACGTGCTAATAGAATTTGAATGAGGATGGAACTCTGCACAATGGACCCAACAACGATACTGTCAGCTGACTCAGCACAGAGATTCTAAGTGTTGTTTGCAATGCAACACATTCCTTAGCTTTATCACACTGGAGATAAGCTCAATCAATTTTACCCACCAACTCTCTCAAACACCCACACACAGACACACAAAAGACAATAAGAGCAGCTTTTGTGACAACATCCACTTATAAAATCCCTTCATACCTGAGGCAATCTACACATATTGATCTGGCATCAGTGTTGCATGGCCTTGGGAAAATAATTTTGGGAAGGCCCCAACCAATCCCTCAATCTCTCAAATAATCACTGAGCTAAAGAGCTTGGACAGGCGACAGTGAAAATGCTCCACTCTGATGCCTTAGTAAATCCACTTAGTGGATCAATTCAGTGCATTTTGAGATGACTAAAAAAAAAAGAAAAAAGAGAGGATGGCATCTGCTTTATCAGTGTGACGCATTTCAGCACTTTCTGAGAGAGGAAAAACAAAAGATGTCTGTCTCTTGATTACAATGATAGGGATTCTGCACCTTGCTCTGAATTGTGCAAGTGCAAATAAAAGGTTTTACTGGTATAAGTTATTCAACACGGAAAATTAAATGTTTAATAAAAGTTGCCAAATATTTGTGACAATGTTCAACATCTATGTGTGACCATGATCATGCAAAAAAGAAATTCCTCAATTTAGGGAAGGAATAAGGAATATTTTTACCTGATGTAGTCTGTTATTGACAGGATGTTAAAAAAACTGAATGTATACACATATTCAATATATACACATAATGTGTATATGCCTATACAATATTTCTGTCAAAGCTCTATTTAATTGAACATGACTAGGGCTGTAATAGTAAGTAAGATAGCTAATGGTATGAAAATGCTTAAATTCAATATTCTCCTAAAAATAAAAGGAACAAATCTGTCCTTGTCAAAACCAATGTTATTGTCACACTCTGATGGATATATAAGCCCAATGGTGCCAAAAACATTCCCCGGAAATACTTAAGGTCATGACATGAGGAAAAATCAGATACGCTGAGATAATTATCAAACCAGCTTAGAGAAATATTTCGAAACAGCACAAGACAGGATCCTGAATAATTAGTTGTTTGTATCCAAAAAATCATTGGTGAAGTGCTCTGTCCCTTCAGGGGCTGTTGTGATCACAGGAGTCAATTTAAAGGAGCAGCTGAGGTGGAATACGTGACTGAAGTGGTCAAAGATGAGGGGTCACCAATAGTGTCGCAAAAGGTCAGAATGCTGCAGCTGTCTACGGTCAGAGTGAAGCAGGATAATAACTAAAGTGGTTCAGTAACACAGCAGTTATGTAACTGAAACCACTTTGAGGAAAATACCATTCACTCACTTCAGTTCACCGGACACATAACAAATGAAACATGTGTACAATAATACATTTTGTTACATGATAAAGATGTAGGTAAAGTTGGGTCGGTAAAGTGAACTCACAGTTTTAGCTTCTACTCTCACAAAATTGTGAACATCAACATAACCAATAACAAAACAATGACTCAATAATCAATAAACATTACTATCCGTTAATCTGCACTGCAAAAATCCTCTACTGGGAATTGGTTTGTTTGTCTATGTGTTTATAATTAACCATTTAGTGTGGGCCGAGGGCTGTACGCTCTAGCAAGGAGCCATCTCTGCATTCCTGGGACATTGGTACCATATTAGGGGGGTTCCTTCACCATGGGTCTTATGTGAGCAAACAAGACTAAAAAACAGGAGACCAGCTGTCTATATGCTGACTGAAGTTTTCATTTTGTTAACCTGTGGGTTGATTCTGAGGATGGTTTTTGAGTATTTGCCACTAGTGATGTCCCGAGAACCGATACATCGCTACCATGTCACGGTACTCTTCTTTTTTTACAGTATGCTGCTGCAGGGACAAGCGGTGCCCTATCATGACATACAGCCCTGGCGCATGTCCGCGCTGCCCTGCTGACCTGCCTCGGCTGTTTTCTTACAGTCATGAGCTATAACCAATCATTTGCCTACATGCCACTGTTGAAGGTCAATGGGATATATTGTTTTTGTCTTTGCCTTTGTCTTTTGCCGTGGTATCGAAATGGGTACCGAGAATCGTGGAAATTTTGTGGAATCTATATCGACTCCAAAAATATTGGTAAAGTGACAACACTTTTTACTACCAATAATAATACCAATTGAAAATTAACTTGTTTATACCACTTCTAGAGCTGCTGTAAATAGTTGTAAGTTGTTGACTTGTAAAGAATGTTCTAAATGATTTCATTAATTGCCTGGTCTATAGAGGGCGTAGTTTGAAACGTCATCGGAGTTCTGAAGGATATTTCACTTTGGCAACTTTGGAATTAAGACGTTTAATATGCATAGCAGGCAAACAACAATTTAAGATAAAATAGTCATATTTTTAGTAGCCTTTTATGAACACCATTACCCTTAACACCTACATGGTAACAGGCTTCATAAAGCCTGACCTCAGTTCCCTATTGGAACCATTGGAAAACAGTGAATTCTAGTTTCTCACAGACACATATGATTTGATCAGATGTCCTGTTTTGTCCGAATCAACAGTCCAAAGACCCAAAACATTCTATTTCTATCAAGTAACATTAACTAAAGCAGTAAACTGTCAAAATAGTTACCGATTCATTTACTATTGCTCAAGTTGTCGCAGCTCTGAACATGCTTGCGTGTACTAAACCAAACAAACTGATGCATGGTGCTGAAAAAGTACCAAAACAAGAGCAGCTTCAATAAACTTTTATGGACGTCATTACTTTAGCAAGGCGAAAAAACATTAGGCCACAGTGTCCGGACAATATTCCTGTAATCCTGGAACAAACTTCCTCACAGAAACAGTCAGCTTTTATTGTACAGATTTCTTCACTATGCTGTGGGAGCTGCCTGGACTTACTGTCCATTCTCAGAGAATTACAGAGAGCTGGTCTCATCCTGATACAGGCTGAAGGATCTCATCTACAGAGGAGTCCATGATTTAAGGATGAAGTAAGATGACTGCTTGTCAAACTTCTGCTCTGTATGACCCCAGGTGCCTTCACTCCTGCTGCTTTTACTTGGAATCTTACACAATAACAAACCCTATCTCCATGAGGACTCTAACTGACATTATCGGTGTCTAGCCCCTTTCCCCAAGCATCACAACAGACCCTAAACCCTAAAACGCTAATCCCAATTCTAACCTAAACCCTTGAGGCTGTGAACACCGGCAAACATGTCTCCATTCCATAAAGAGCAACTCAAACTGGCCCTCCTAGAATATTTACATTCAAGTACACACACACATTCGCACACAAACACACTGAGATCCCAGTCAAATCTCCCACTGCTACTCCCCAGATCCGCGTGAATAATATTTGTCCATGTTACGTCACATACTAACCCCCTGTAGGCTGAGGCTCTGCCCTTAATAAAAGTCCTAAGATAGAAAAGTATTCTCTCTGTGATAGTGGATATTTTGTGCACTGAAGATATCCAGGGAATAATGTGTTCTAGTCTGAGCCTGTGCAGGGACGGGCTTCACTGCACACCCTATGATGATATCTCTATAGTAAGAAGGTTAGAGACATGCAGGAAGTTTGCAAAGGTTTGACTTTGGTTTTGAACTTGACTTTCCTTTGATTTTGACACAGTTGACAGTGGGGAATGGAACTTCAAACAGCAGTTTTCCATCAAACGCTGCGATCAAATAAAGAAACTTGCAAGTGTGCTTTAGCCCTGTAGCCTTTACATGACGAACCTAATGAACGCTAAGAAACCCTTGTTGACCTGCGGAGTAATGGGCCTCAGTAAACTGGATGATTTAAATTGTGATATCGATATCAACTGATATCCCTAACTTTAAATATAATATTGCCCAACACAACACAGGCCTTTTAACTATTTTCAGGTCGAGTGGGCGCTCTGTTTTCCTTTAAAACACGATTTGCACTTCAATTTCTGCCAACAGACACAGAGAAGATTTCCAGCCTCTTATCTGTTCAGCTGCTCTATCCTGCTTTCTGAGCAGAGATGATTAACTTTAAAACTGTTCGACTATGCTCCCACTGTATTGTACATGTTCACCTGCTATGCTCATTTCTTACACTGAACTGCCTACTTGTCACTGGGAGCAGATCATCTCCCAACCAGGAGGCAATTTAAGGTGTGAGTTTAAATTAATTTTTGGTTAACGATGCCCATCTATCTCATATCAAGTGGATGTCATAGGTAAAAAGGTTTTCAACAAAGACACACACACATCTAGATTAAGGATTTAATCAATTTCCTTTGATTTATCCAGCTCTCGCACAAAAGCCATTAGTTATTGCACTACTGATTGTTGCTGCTTCATCTGCATCTGAAGAGTGTGTGTTATAAAAGTGTGTGTGTGTTTAAACGTGTGTGTGTGTCTTCTAGCCGCACTGCGGGGAAATGTAAGTAAGCGATCACAGGCTCACAGCCACATATGTATAATGTTTGGTAAAAGTGAGAATGATTAATTGTCTGCAGCAAATTAATATGTAACGCATTTACCTTTGTGTGTGTGTGGTCATTGGAGACCTTGTACACACACGGTTAGTGGAGTTACCGTGTACCAACAGGTACAAGAGCAAATCAATGAATTTCACAAACAAATTAATACACAGACACATAGACAAAAACATTATTCACTGTTAAATTAACAAGCAGAGACATGCTGATTAAATAAAATGTAAGCTTGCTTCCACAAACACAACATCACTCACACAATGTTGCCAATAAATGTTGGCGACACTAGCGCCACACTGCCACCCATTGAAGCGGAAGTTTTGCATACAGTACAACTGGCCGTTTGAAGTATGTGATTCTCCAGCACGAAATCTTGTCAAATCACTAGCTCTGGCTAATGCTACAATAACATAAATGATCTCTTCTTCAACGCTCTAAATACTGTACATAACAGTGGCAGTATAGCGCTGCTGCTGTTGGAGTTTACCAGTTTTATCTGGGTAAAATATACTGGATTAAACAAAAAACAGCCTACATCAAGTTAAACAGTTAAACAGCCTTACATCAAACTGTGGCAGCAACAACTGGCACAGTTGCAAAATGACCACATATTGTTGTACATTTCTCAATAACATACGATCTCTAACTATCTTTGTTACTGTTGTTTCATGTGTGGTCACTAGTGACAGGTGGATTCAAAGGCCAAAGTGATTTTTCTATATGCGATAACCTGATTCATTGATGGAATAATTGATAGAATACTCGATTACTAAAATAATCGATGGCCTGAAACCCTACTTCTAATGTCAATGCATCTGCGGTTGCCAAAAAAACTGCTTTAAAAACACCACATAGAGCACTGAACATTGGCCTATTTGCAGTTTCACACAGCTTTACAATAAAAAAAGGAAAGGTTTCATGTCGTAAAAAACTATAATTGTGTGATATGCGTCTGTTGACTGGCAGGTTAACTTCTCTGTCTACAGAAATTGTTGCGCAAGTACAGTGAGATATTAAAACTTGCTAATCTCAATCGGCCGATGCACATTACAGAATGTGCTAAAGTGACCAATGTCCACATCCATATCACAGTGTGTGTGTGTGTGTGTGTGTGTGTGTGTGTGAGAGAGACATTGGACATAGAAATACTGCATCATCAGCAAGGTGCACCCAAGGTTGTGAGAGTATTTGTGCGTGTGTGAAATTGCACCTCATATCACAACCATGCATCTGAAAAATACTTATGTGTCTATGTGTGTGAGTGTATGTATCATAAGAAGCTGTCGGTGTGCATAAGTCACAGCTCTCACATGCCAGAGACTAGAGCAGTGCGCCATAGCATGGCCCTGCGGCACTGTATGGAAGCTAAACCCCATACGGTTTTCCTCTCTTTATACCTCCCTTTGCAGAGGGGAGGGAGACGACAGGAGGGGCAGAATAGCTGAGGCTTGGGCCAACTTGGTAGAGAGAGATGAATGTGTGCAAGCTCTCAACAAAGGCAGCAGGATGTGGGAGGACAAGCCAGCATGCACACTTATTGAGGGTGGATGGGATTGGGTGACGAATGGAGGGAATAGATGAAGGGATAAAAGCAAGAGGAGGCCAAACGAGAGCGATTGGGGGAAGGAGGAAGAATAAAAATAACATGTATTGATCCAACTTAAACAGTAATATAGTGCAGCAAAGGAGAAAAAGAAGGCAGCACCTGTCTTGAATTCAATTAAGCCTCACACTGGCCACCAGTCAGCATTTTACAAGTAATACATCACATACACCACAAATTCTAAACACAATCTCATGTGTCCTCTGTCTCACACACACCTACGCACACACACAAATAATGCCATTTGCCCCTGCATAACAACACAGTGAGTCAAACCCACTGGGGAGTTGTGCAGATGCACAAACGCTACAGACTGATTCCACTAACAGAGATTGAGCATTAGTCCAAAAACAGATCCCTCACATCCCTCCTCTTCATCATCGACAACACACACAAACAAACAAACACACACACAGAGCGTGACATCAAGCTAAATGGAAACCTTCATATCAGCTGTTAGTCTCACCTGGACAGGGAGGGAAAACACAGATGAAAAGGGTGAGGAACAAAGACGGAGGGAAGGCAATTTGAGATGCCTCCTACATTCTCATATCTGTTCTGCCGCTAAGATTGGGAACAGAAAACAGACAGAGAATAGAAGTGGCTATGGGAGAACCAGTACAACCGTATGTACTATACATACCTTCTTTTTTTTTTAACAACACCCACATGCAGTAAAAATAAATTGGTGATATCACTGGTACACTGTGAACAGAGAGACACAGAAAGAGTGGACCAAAAAGTACATAACATTGCTGGGTGGACATGATGACGCCTCTTCATGCCCACTGACTCCAACAAGGTACAGACCAGGTTGACGCTGCTCCTGTCCTCACAACTACCTTTTATAATTCTATCAATTACATAACAAGATTGTAAGTGGCTTTGGATAAAAGCATCAGCTAAATCAAATGTAATGTAATGTTATACTTTTGTATTAATGTTTAGTTAATAGTGTATCTTTACAGGTAAGAAAATGTCATGTGTTCATGTTAGAGCACTTGAGATCCTCTGTGAAACTGCAAGAGTAAGTGCAGCACCCAAATCAGGTTAAAAAACTCACATTTATCCACCAACGCATCTTTAGGCACAGACATTGAAAGACGTAGACAACCAGTTTGTTTGGCAGCTATTGGAAATTACCTTTTTATTCAGTTGTGCTACTGGTTGTGTTTAGGGGCAACTTTCACTGGGCTTCACAACCCCCATAGACTGTATAGGCAACACCTTTCATCTATTAAATGTATACATTTGTTTAATACTGGTGTCAACCTTTAAAATAGCATACAGGTTAGACTATAGTTAAATATATAAAATAATCAGACAAGTGGATCATCACATAAAAACATAACTTATGAGGTCTGACTGGGAATGACTATCACACTCAGTGTTTCCCATTTATTATGTAGACTGGTGGCCAGTCATATTCGAATGTATCAATGTATCCATTGCTGCATTGTACAGCTGTGAGCAATACTATTTGTAGCACGCTCGCTCAAGCACTATCGTCAATAAACTTACGATACTGTCCAGAGAGTCAGACTTCAGATGAATAGTATCATGCAAAGCAGTTCCTCTCACGCCACAAACTGTGTTGACCATGAGAGCGACATTGCACCTACAACCCCGCTACTGTCATAAGCTGTTTTCACAAATGACCTCCAGGTAAAATCTGGAGAATTGGCTAGAGTTTACCCGTAGTCTTTCTTCATCAAATCCTCGGCGTTATTCAGACGACAGTTGGAGCAGCTGGTTGCAGCGGAGAGAGGCAGGAAGTGACGTATTAAAGCCGCTGATCATTTTTACAGCACCCCAACACCGTCATTACTTCTAAACACCACAAACTCTCTTGACATCTTCATCAGTGTCATCCGCGTGTATAACTCAACCTATTCACTGGGTCAGGTGCTAGAAGCATCATCAGTCGCCTCCCCCCCCTCCAACTTGCATTGAATCCAGTGGGGACCCCCTGCTGTGTTCACACGACATCGACTTCTCCCCGATTTCTACAGACTTTATAGTAGGAGGCCAGGTAGAGAAAGATCGTAGATACTGCGCAGCACCTTACTCCAACATTTGCATTTACAGAGTCCAGTGCAGGTATGAAATGAGCAATAAATTGAATGAATTCCGTGGGAAAGGCCGTACTCAGTTCTCTCCACCAGCATTTCTTGTTTGTATCTCAAAGAATAGTAAAGTAAAAATATACTTATACTTATATACTCATACTATATAATATTAAAGAAGTAGTAAAATATGTCATGTTGACCAAAGACACCAGCAGTTTCTGTAAATGAACATTAATATATCGGTGTAGTCTGAAACCACCGTAATAAGTTAAATGGAAGAATCATTTTGTCATCCCTCTCCTTTCTCTTTTGTCCTCTTTATCCACCTGTGTCACTCACCCTCACCTGTTAAACCACCGTCTTTTGTTAAATGTCTTAGCTGGGTCACCCTAGGGTGGCATCAGGTGGCACTGCAGTCTATCTAGCACAATGGTCCTCATTCTCCCATAATGCACCCTTTCCTGTGTGAAACTGAGAACTGAGTGGATTACACCAACATGCCCACAGCTGTCACTGCAACACCAGTGGGTCCCCCCCCCCCCCCCCCAAATTACTTCACTGTCAGGTGTTGAGACTAACGGCATCTCATCAGCATCCAAGAACACAACCATTGCAGAAATGTCCACCCGTTATTTTGCCATAAATAAGCATTTGGAGTTGCTATGTCCTAAAAATATAAACTTCAAAGCCAAATTCAACCAATCTGGACACTTATGTTATTTATCAGTTCATTATTTCTTTATGTTAGAATGACTTGAGACTTGATCCCCTTCACTATCTCAACTTTACAAGTTGTCTCAAAACATAGTTTGCATATACTCAGGATCTTACACAAGAGTTGTTGCATGTGTGCTTAATTAAACCTGAAGGTGTAAATCGACAGCAGGCACCTCGGCAGATCTCTGGGAGACATCATTAGAAGTTAATTTTAAAAGGTTGAACTGTCGGTAAATGGGGTTTATAGCGGAATTACAGAATGTGCGCGTTGTGTTTTAACAGAAAATAGCTGCTAATCTGCCTTTTACAGTCCTGTACAAAATCTCTTAAATAAAATTAGTAGAAGAGCTTGTTCCATTGAAGTAAAAGGAATATATTAATCTACATTCAGCTGTCCAGCAACAAAATAAATGAAAACCATTGTGTTGGCAGAAAATTCTAAATTCTTTTGTCGTTTTGGGATGCCAGTTGTCTTTGAAAAAGGTTTAAGGCAGTGAGGGGGGAAGATGCTGAGAATAAATCAGTTGCTAATATGCAAGAGGTTTCACACACTCAGAATGTCTTCAATACACAGGGCCGGGCTTTGTGAAACACCCCCTCCAATAGGTTGGAGACTTGGGCTTCCCGGCTTTAACTGTTAGAATTATGCTTCAACAGATACAGTGGGATTTGAGATAAGAGGGCAGATATGAGGTGCCATGTACTTGCCAGGTAATAACACAATCTCACACACACACACTGGCTTTCAGCAGAGATTTGAATGCCAAATGTCTTCTCACCGTCCTGAACTCCCCCGATTCTGATCCTTGAAGCCAGATCCTGGAGGCAAACACACTTTATCCATTGTGTGCTTAAGCCAGACAGACAGGTTATAGATGAGCACATGATAACACTCTGCAGTATCTTGCTTTGGACCCATAGTACTGCCAATATTTTTTTCTTTGTCCACTAAATCGGTTTGCTGATTCTGAACCTGAAATCCGAAACAGGTGTTCTCACTACATAATTAGCAGTTTTGCACAGAACCTTTACGCTAAATGAATGGAGTATGCTGAGAGCTCTCTACCCGGGGAGAGATACCATGGAGGACAATATTTTTTGTAAAATTCCATGTTTATTTATGGCATCATTCTTTTTGAAAGGAGGCGTCCTGGTGGAAGCTGGTGAAGGCTGGTGGAACATGAGCAAAATGCATGACAAGCGCTAACTAGTTCTTATAGTGTCTTCCAACTTCCTTTCTGGAGAAATGAGCCACAGAGATAATCTGTCCAACAGACAATTACAGCTGTCACAGATGATGAGTTCCAAAAGACTGTGGTATTGGAGGAATTGTTTACGCAAGAACAATGTTAGTGAGAGAGGATTCTGGTTCAACTCGGTCAGCTGACCGACGGCCACTGGGGAAGTTGAGTTTTCTGCAGAAGCCAGATTTTGGAATGCAGCCAACGCCGTTACATTGCATGATGGTTATGAGCATTTCAGTTTCACTTTTGTTCATGCTAATGTCCAAGTGTAAAAACAACACATGTTGAGCTTTTGTAAAAATATGAATGGTTCAAAATGAGGTGAAGATTCACATCGCTCCCAAAGCACCTAAACCCACCAGAAGCTCTGAGAAAACCTTGAGATAGCATTACTGTGTTGCATCCAAACTCATTTGACTGTGTGATGTTGCAGTTTGATCAGATAAAGTAGATTCAAATGCTTGAAGTGTCAAGAACAAATCTACGAGCAAAATCAATGCATTTCAGTACATGATGAGACCAAGGTTCATCCCAATGAATAAACCATTAGAAATGCTAAGAGGCTACTAACATATTCTGACAAAATGGAACTTGTGAAGAAAGACAAAATACGCCTATTTAATAGCTAAGGAGCTCAGTGAATATTTCCACCGCTAACTTTACCGTACTCAGGTCCCTGATGACTGATCAGAACTAATTAGAAAAGGAAAATAAACTATTCAAATGGGATGCCGTTTCAGAGGCTTTCCTCCAAAGATCAACCGCAGTTTCTCCGGAGGAGGTGTATGTGTGAATGCAAATGTCCGCGTGAGAGCCTACAAACTTTCTGCTCCCTAGTATAAAGATCCCAGTGCACAGAATCCGATGTGAGCCAAAAACAGCGGATCTCTCACAGGGTTCACTGCAAATTCTAACAAGCGACAGAAGGAAAGAGAAACAAATCAAGAAAACAAAATTCAAATCTCTCTGGATAAAGAAGCGTAGTCATACACATAGAAGACACAGCATAGATGGGAAGAGAGTTTGTGGTGATAAGAGCCAACACCGTTGTCGATGAGATGTGAACAAAATCACATGATTTCCACGACCAGACAACCCACAGCCGAGTTGTGCATGTGTGAGAGACAAACTGGAGAAAAGTCCAAACTACATAGAAACTGTTGGAAACGTCTGGACACAATACTCTAGATCCTCCACAGGACTTGAAAACAGCTAGTGACCAGTAATCAGTTAGTTTGGTTCGTCTGTGGAACTGAACGACCAACATGAGTGAAACACCAAGTGGGTGAGGGAGCAGAAAGGAGAGAGGGAGGGGAATTGAAATTGATGGGTGAGAGAAGGATAAACTCCAGAACAAAGTACTTCACAATCCAGGCACAGACTCTGTGGAACTGGGACCAAATGGGCAGAGCTTCAAACAAACTGCAGGAGTGATGTTTAATGTGCATCTTTAATGGTGGTTTCTGCATGTGTATGGGGGGTGAGCGTGAAGCGGCGTTCAAAGGCACAGAGTCATTCTCCCAGTGGGAAAGAATGCTGTGGAATCTGTGTGCAAAAAAAGTAACGGCACAAAAACGTGTTAGGGTACAATACTAAAAATTATATTATAGGTCTGAGACTACAGCCAGAAACGGTATACGGTAAGATGCAAAGCACAACAAGATATAAGTTGAAGAGTACAGCCCCATTACAATGAGATGCTAAATTAATCACTTTTTCATTTTAAACCTGCAGGAAAAATAAAGACTTGAAGCGTGAAGTCTTTCTAAAATCTATTTCACAAGTAATATTTGCTCCATTATATTTACTGATGCTTTTGAAACACATTCATCACATGTCGGCAGAACCACCACCATCTATGTATTAATGAAGGAGAATTCGTGATAAACCCGGATAACGAACACTTTATGCTTTACACAAACCGCTGCTTGTTCAGTGGATAAATAAGACAGAGGATGTGTGTGTTTGTGTGTGTGTTTTAATCGCTTGTTGATGTGTAGAAGAAGGGCTCTTTTAATAGCTGAGCCATTAAAGTGAGCAGGCCAACTCTCAAACTTAATCTCTTCTTTTTCTCTCTGCTGTCACATCACATTACACAATCCATCTATTCAACATACACACATTTAGCGTAGCCTCACACACATACAGAAACTCACACACTTTCCATTAGTACAGCTCTCCTGTGAACTCTAGTTCCTGGAATGACTACATGGACTTGAAGAGGGAAAGTGACAAGAACAGCGGTTGGATTGGTCAGTGCATCCTCATGCCTGACATGCACACACACACACTTGGCAGATCTGTAAAATACAAACATTTTACACCATTTGTATCAGATAAATCATGTACATTTGTGAAGTGGATTACACTAATAACGTGCCAACATGTGCCAGATCTAAAGTAAAATAACATCACGTTCACTTTAAGATCTCATTCCAATTGACATCAGAAGAGTGTGTCTCACTTGGTTCCACTGATGCTGCTTTAAACAAGTTTAGCTGATCAAGAGTGTGAACAACAGTCAGTGAATGTAGATTAATTAAAGGTTTTGAAAATTAAAACCCTGTTAATAATAAATCAACATTAAAAGATTGTTATCTTTTACCTTGTTCTCAAATATTAGCATATCATTTTTGGGCTGGTGTTAATCTAAAGCTAACTAAATGAATCACAATCTGTGGTTTATGAGACATTGAACGACATTTGGTGTGTTTCATAGAGTTGCTATACAACAGAATATACCTTCAGTATTACTTTTTTAAAGCTAAAGTTCAT